>NC_056499.1:12470292-12486018 GCF_014905685.2 Nematolebias whitei | reverse complement strand
TATATATATATATATATATTTTTTTTTTCTTTTGGCTGCTCCACAGTGAATGAAGTCGTACTTAGACTTGGCATTTGTTTTTCTGCCGGATGTCCTTCCTGACACAACCACAGACACCGAACTCCCACAGTCCTCTGTGTGGAGCAGAGAGCTGCCATCTAGGTGCCTGGGGGAGCAGATGGTGGGGGTTAAGTGCCTTGCTCAATGGCTCAGAGTGGGGCAAATGAGGGTGGACGCAGGTGTGGGTGCTTCACATTTTGACGTTAGTCTGGAGAGTCAAACTAGCGACCTACTGATCACAGATTCACCTTCAATAACCTCTGCGCCACCACTCCTTCTTTTGCAGCCATAAATATAATTGTGTAAAAGTGTTTTTTAAATGGTGGACCATGGTCCAACTGTTTGACCTGGGCATATTTTCTCTTGTTTACAGGAAATAATTTCAAAGGGCGCAGCTTTTCTGTATACGTTTTGTCCCCAGATCGGTCAAAAAGAATAAATAAATAAATGAACTGTGTGTTTTCTTGCAGTTATAGTAATTTACCGTGGTTGTCCCTAAATCCAGATGTTTATTTTATCATCTGGATCCAGATTGGCTGGTAATTTTTAACAGAAAAAAAAAAAAACTGTATGTTGTCTCACATAGTAAGTTACAGGAGAAGTCTGTTAATCCAGATTATAAATATTTCTTACCTGGCTCCAGATTGATTGTTAATATATGGAATAATTAATTTAAGAACAAACTACCGTACTGTTTAAAGAAATAATTTTATTTTGCATTTGCTGTAACTTAAACTAGTTGTCCTTAATTTAAACTACCGGTAGTTGTCTTTAACTTAAACCTGGAGCACGGTCTACAGCTGGACTCAGAATAATTCTTACAGTTGGCCCCGTATATTTGGTCGTTTATAACATTTATTTTTATTTCTTGCATTTCCAAGTTATTTTACTAACAGGCGATCTGTCCTGTTCTCCAGGCTGCTGTGATGTCTCCCTCTGTGGACCCCTCTGTGTCGGTGCACCCCACAGCCATGATCACTCAGCAGATGGGCCAGCTGCTGTTGGGAAACAACGGATCGGTGCGTGGGTCCAACTCCGACACTGCTTTGTTGAAATCATTGGAAAACAAACACATTTATCACGATGCAGGGACTTTCCTTAGACCTGACAGTGAGCTGAACAGATGAGAGGAGTTCATCTGGGACATTTTGGACCGACGTAGCTTAACTAGAAAATTATTTATATAGATTTTATAACAAGTGTTTTATTTATTAAACAAAAATGACTCATATTCAGGAATATTCTACTTGATGTGTTTGTGTGAGATGACACGATTTATTGTTCAAAATTAAAAAAAATTGTAAAAATCAAGCATAACAATAACAAAATGCTAGATGGATGCTAAAAGTAGCAAAACTGTAGCTAGTAGCAGCAAAAGGCTAACTGAAAGCTGAACACAAAACGCTAGCTAGAAGCTAAACGTAGCTAAAGAAGTCTAAAAAAGTTAAATCTGGTCCTCTGGCCATTCAAATAAATAAATAAAATTGTAGAAACGTTTAGTCTTTCTTCCGAAAGACTTCCTCAGTCTGAGGTGCTGTATTCAGCTCAGTCTTATAAATGGCACAAATGGATCAAATAAGGAGGTCATTAGCAGGACTTTAGAGAACTTGACTGCACTGAGAAGCTAATTCAGTTATAGGATTCAGCTGTGTGGCATCAGAGACACGTCTAAAAGTTGCAGGACTCTGACCCTCGAGGCCTGGAGTTTGACACCTGTGCTCTAGAGCAATGTGGATATCCTAACTGGGCCTTCCTGAAAGCAGAGAAGAAACCCAAACAGGACTCCAGTCAGCCATCAGGTGAAAAGGAGGAACCCAGACCAGTGGTTATTCCATATGTTGAGGGAGTATCAGAGAAACTGAGACGTTTATTTTCTAAACATAACGTCCCAGTGGCTTTTAAACCCCAAAATACATTACGGCAAAGACTGGTTCATCCCAAAGATCCAGTCCCCCGGCACAAACAGAGCAATGTTGTGTATGCTGTTCAGTGTCAGGAGGGTGATCAGTCTTACATCGGGGAAACTAAACAGCCACTGGCCAAAAGGATGGCCCAGCACAGAAGATCAACATCATCAGGCCAGGACTCTGCAGTCTACACTCATCTCCAGGCCAGCGGTCACTCTTTCAGGGATGAAGATGTTCACATCCTGGATAGAGAGGAACGATGGTTTGAGAGAGGAGTAAAGGAGGCCATCTTTGTGAAAAGAAACCGTCCATCGTTAAACAGGGGTGGAGGCCTCCGGGTTCAACTGTCCCCCTCTTACAATGCTGTGATTGCTAGTATCACTCAGCCCTCTGTGAATAGTAAACAGCCGTCAGTGTGCTAATGATCCATTGTTAGGCTGATGGTCCTTCTTGATCATGTGATCAGCTGGTTTTGGTTGTCAGCATCAAACTGGTTGATCCACTCTGAGAAGGTGCTATTTAAGAGACTGAGCTGAAAACAGCACCTCAGACTGAGGAAGTCTCTTGGATGAGAGACGAAACGTTTCTACATTTTTTTTTTAATGTTCTGAGGACCAGATTAAACTTTTTTAGATTTTTCTACCTGGATTATTGAGCATGCATCAGGGTAGCTAAATAAGCTAATAGTAGCAAAAGGCTAACTGAAAGCTGAACACAAAACGCTAGCTAGAAAGTAAAAGTAGCAAAACTCTAGCTAATAGCAATAAAATGCTAGCTAGAAGCTAAAAGTAGCAAAACTAGCCAATAACAGCAAAAGGCTAACTCAAAGCAGAACACAAAACAAAAGCTAGAAGCTAAAAGTAGCAAAAGTAGCTAATAGCAGCAAAAGGCTAACTAAAAGCTGAACGCAAAACTAGCTAGAAGCTAAAAGTAGCAAAACTAGCTAATAGTAGCAAAAGGCTAGCCTTAATCTGAAGATAAAAAGCTAAAGTGCTAGCTTAAAGTAACAAAATGGGAGCTAGAAACTAGAAGTTTCTAGGTCTTAGCTAGAGTTTTGTTACTTTCAGCTTCTAGTTAGCATTTTGTGTTTAGCTAGTGGGGAAGTGGTGGCACAGAGGTTAGAGAAGATGGGCCTGTGATCGGAAAGTCGCCGGTTCAATACCCGGTATTGTCAACATCAAAATGTGGGTGGGAAAGGTGAAACACCCACACCTGCCTCCACCCTCATTTGCCCAACTATGGACCCCTGCGCAAGGCCCTTAACCCCCACCCTTAACCCCCACCATTCGCTCCCCAAAACAGGTCTCTCTTGAAAATGAGTTCCCATGACTCAATGAGACTACCTGGATAAATAAAGTGTAAATGAAAAAATAGAATAAATAAAAGTAGCAAAAGTAGCAAACTTTTAGATTAAAACTGGAAAGTGCTAGCTAAAAGTAACAAAATACTGGAAACTAACTGTAGCAAAATGCTAGTTAGAAAAGAGCTAAAAGCAGCAGAATGCTAGCTAAACGTAAAACAGGAGCTAAAAGCAGCAGAATGCTAGCTAAATGTAAAACAGGAGCTAAAAGCAGCAGAATGTTAGCTACAAGTAACAACATGTTGACTCAAATCTAAAAGAAGCAAAACCCAATCTAGAAGTTAAAAGTAGCAACAAACAAAGCCTACTGCACTCATGTTTAGTTTATTTTAAAACAGTTTTTTTTTCTAGTTTATACAATTTTAGTAAATTTTATTCTAAATTTACAGACTTTTACTGGAATTTAATTTCTGTAAATGTCATATTTTACATCAAATTTGGTGTAAATTCACAAGTAAAAAAAAAACATAATTAAGAAAATATCCTCATTTGAACAATGTTCAGAAATTTGGAATTCTTTGAAACAAATGTTTTTTTTTTATACTGTTTCTTTGTTCATTAATCAAACTGAGCAGGAACCTTGTACATTTCTTCAACCATTCAATAATTAGGATTAAATGTAATTGTTCTTTTCTTACAGTATATTTCTGCCAGCCCCAGTGTCCAGGAAGCCTATATGCTTCAGTACCCCTCCATGCAGGCAGCACCTGTAAGTTTATTATATTTTTGACACATTCACTCCCAACATTTACCTGCGATGCATCTAAAAGCAGTGATTACTTCAGAAAATGACAACAGCACATTCAGAAGCCCTTCGTTCATCAGGCTTCCAGTTGTTTTGTCCTCTAAAACCATCAATTATGTTGCCCCGAGGACGGTCATTACCAGATTCTGAATGAAATATGGTGTTTTTGCGTTGCAGGAAAACAGCTCGCTGCAGCAAGTGGATTCTTCCAACAACTCGTCTCCTTACAGTCAACTCAGCAAGTAACGCAGGTAGGCCTCGCAGCAAAAACCTGACGTTTCATCCAGAAACTTTTACTGCTGTGGATACAAAATGCCATCGTTAACAACCGTTACCCTCAGAAAGTCTTGTAGGGAAATAAAATCCATGCATTTATTTTTGTTTGTGTCTTTTTTAAAATATTTATTATTATTTATTAACCTTTATTTAACCAGGCAAATCCCACTGAGATCACAGATCTCTTTTATAGGTCCTCCGGGGCCTGAAGGCAGCCTAACATGCAGGTTTTTGAACTGTGGGAAAGAACCGGAGTATCCGGAGAAAACCCACGAGGAGAACATGCAAACTCAAACACAGGAAGACCCAGGTCCAAACCAGAGCCTGAACCAGGACCTTCTTACGACCATTTCTTAACAAATTCGAAAAGTCTTTTGTAATTTTTTTTACTTTAAAAACTAAAAATATTAACTTTTTGTAACTTTACTACCGTTTAGCATTCCTTCAGTGAAATATTGACCCAATGAAACTCATTTTAAATTGATCCTTTAGATCTTATATTTATCATATCATTAAATAAGGCATTCCTATTAATATGATTTTATTATATTAATTTATATATGCTTTTATCAGCACACGCTTCCCTGATCTTACGGTAATTTTCTGTAGTGGTATTTAAACGGCTGACTACAGTCCTAATAAGAACACGTTTCTTATCTAGACTTAAACATTACCGAAGATTAATCTATGAGGGCCAAGGCCACCATCAGCCACCCCCTGGCACCTCCACTGCTCCTGGTTGTGGATAAAATGTCTCAACTCTCCAGGATCCGTCACTTGGCGCTGCCTCGGACAAGAGATGAATAAATAAATAAAAAAGCCTCCCTCTGTTCTCTACTCCTAACCGCTTCAGTATCTTGCACCAAAAACATTAAAGTTTGTTTTTGTTCAATTCCGGTCAAACTACAACCTCACTGTTTAAATTTTTTAGCGTCATGCGATATCGACGTACCGTTTATTTTAGTAGCTGTGAGAAGCATCGTTTCTTTTCCTCGCTCGCTCCCGTCTGGCACTGCAGAAAGAAGCTTCTCGTATTTGACATTAATAAATATTCCTTAACTGTTTATTTTTTATTATTACGACCAACGTTCTAAGTGATTCTGCTGTTGTGTTCCCGATTTTTAGGCCTCGTCACGGCTCCGTAACTCGGAGGACAGGCGGAGAGCTGCCGAGGACATCGCGGGGATCTAACCCTGCCCTGTTTGGACCAGACACACGAACTTTTCTCTGTTTTTTTTGCACAGCCTCATTATTCGTAGTGGAAATGGAAGATGATGGACACGGACTTGAGCGGTTGGTCATAAAAAAGAAAAGAAAGAAAAGTAGATTTATTTTAATAAGAACCAAGATGCTCTTCTTTTTCCTCTTTTTCAATAATTTTCAAACAGAAGACCCCTCCACCACTCCCATTAAAATGCATGACACCCCCTCCCCCGCCCCCCACTTCGTTACGGTGTTTGTGATTTTCTTTAGAGCTCCTACAATTGTGGTAAACGACGAACCTGTTTGCACTGAAGTTTTAATAAGAATAACTTCGTTTTGGTTTTCAAAGTTGCAGCCGACAGCTGAAACCATTTCATTAGGATTTAATAAATTTATCATCGGACACGGTGCCTTTCCTACAGAACATCGAACATCGTTGACATTTTCTCATCAAACCCGATCAGGTATTATCGTTCTGGTGATCAGATGTGTGTGAAATCGTGGCGGTTTCCACGGAGCGTTTCGCTATCTAATCATTTGGTGGCAATAAAGACGACGCGAGTCTCACGGCAATACTGAGCGAAGACGGCGACGAACTCAGAGCACGCTTTCTTTATTTTCCTTTCTTTGTCGGGACAGGTCATGAAACACGAGCTGTACTTTAATGTGGAAATGGAGGGTTTGTTTTTTCTCTCGTGGTCGGGTTGACCGGATATCTACCTCATGGTTCTGCCGGAGTCGGCTGGCGTCGTCGGGTTTGCGGGTAAAGCCCCTTCTCGCCAGACTGAACCGCGCGAACCAAGAAGCCAAGCTCAGGAGCTGGCTAACCTCTGCTGTTTGACCTGCAGCAGCTCTCCTAATCTTCAAAACGATTATTTAGGTTTTAACCTTTTCTTTAAGTTTTCGCTTCTGTTTAGATGTTTCGTTTTTCTCCACCAGATTAGAAGCTGATTCTCCGTGATTTCACCAAATTTTGGTCTCAAATACGCGTCAAATAATCTGGACGAGCGAAAGACAAAACTCTGATCTAACCGGTAGAAATGATGCAATCAAGAACGTCGAGACCCGTTTTTATCAAAGTCAGAAACGAACAACGTGTTTGTACTTGCCGTACAGCGAGGGCCCAACATGAAAACAAGCGATTTTTGTTGTCAACGTTGCCTTTTTTTGCTTCATGATTTCTGAAGAAAGACCAGAACTCTACCACGAAGGAAGGAAGACGTTTGGTCGCTGCGCCTCTGCCTGATCTGTAGAACTGAAACAAGAACTGGTTCAGATTAATCCAGGATTTTACTGAGTGTACGTTCCCGTTCTGACGACTTGTTCCTGAAAAAAAAAAGTAAAATAAAAAAATCCTCCTAACTGCTTCTTCCTGTTAACTTTTCCTGAATCTTTCTCCTTTGAAATAAAATGAAAACACTGATGAATTAAAGGCTCTTTTCTTTCTCAAACACGACTCCTGTTTTTTTAAATCTGACTCGCTTCTTGATGTTTTTAAAATCTTTATAAATGATTTAGAAAATCTGGAAAATTCCTGACGCATTCAGGAGAACTTGTTAAATTCTGTCCAGTGCTTGTTTTATTATGCAGCACTTTGGTTTGCCTTTTGTTTTTTTAAGTCCTTTACAAATAAAGTGGTATGGTATTGCACAGTCTGACCTTCAGGGGGAATCTGCTGAGACAATTCTCAGTTGTTTTTGTTTTAAGACTTTCCTTTTTGATAAATCCTATAGTTAGGGTTGTCATGCTGCCTTAAGCTTAGACTACTGGAGGACAAATTGACCTCATTTCCTTAAATTAATTGTTAAAATTGAATAGTTTTCATTCAATACTATTTCTATCAACGTGATTCTTGACCTGCCATTGTGTATCTGTTCTTCTCAAACCCAGCCGGTTGAAGCAGATGGTCGCTTGTCCTGATCCTGGTTCTGCTAAAGTTTTCTTCCTCATGAGGGAGTTTTTCCTTTCCACTGTCGCCTTCATACTTGCTCAAGATGAGAGTCTGTGATGAAGTTAAACTCAAAGCAGTCTGCTCCTCAGATAAATAATGTTAAATTATTATTTTTATATATAAGTATGTTTCTGTTCAGCGCCTGAGACGACTTCTGTTGTGACTTGGCGCTTTATAAATAAACTGAATTGAAGTGTTTCCACTTGTGAATAATCTTCCTCTAAAGAACGATGGACTCCAGATGGTTTGGAAATGACCTTTGACCCTCATTGATGAGCAGCAGCAGCTGCTTCTCTGAGGTCATTGCTGATGTTTTTCCACCTTGGCGTTGTATTAACACAGAGCAGAGGTTGTCCCACTCATGAGGATCAGCAGCGAGATGGAAGCAGTTTTTGTTTATTTCATAAGGAACCTGTTGTGTGTTTTTGTTTACTTGAGGTTAAATTTTAATCATGTTAGAACCTGATAAAGATCATGTTCTTTTTTTAATGTTTATTTCCTCCTGGCAGAGCGCTTGATGTGCTGTCTGTCTGGCAGCAGGGGGCGCTGTGGCTCAAAGCTGTTTGTCAGCAGAACATCCAGTCATGGCGCTGAAACGGAGCCGGGTGTTGTGGGTGCAGCTTATGGTGGATCAGAGGAGCAACATGTGCAGCGTTTCCTGGACTATTTCAGGCGCACGGCCTTCGCGGTTTCACTCGTACACCAGATCTCCTCCTTAAGCTCCGACTTAGCGCAGCTGATCCCAGAGACGCCGAGGCACCATGTCTCCATCAGAAGGATCAGAACCGCAGATTGCACCATCCGGCGCACATTACCCATCACGTTACGTGCAGGTCGTGCACAGAAATGTCAATCAATCACGTGACGCAAACGCATCAAACCTGCGAAGAGAAGACACGAGTCTGTCCTCCTGGACTCTCTGTCCACAGCTGAGGGGACACATGGCACAGATCCCCCGAGAACCATAAAGGTCAGAGGCCGGGGCGGCCTCAGGAGGGGCCTCAGCCGGATCCGATGTCTTTCATTTAGTCTGATGCACTTCAGCTATTCAGCACATCCCAGAGACGCAGGCAGAGAAATCCTCCGACAGACTCTGACTCAGAGTGACCACAAATATCACCGCTCCGAACAAACACCATGACAACACGACCTGAACCACCAGAGACCAGCTGAACCACCTGAGACCAGCTGAACCACCAGAGACCACCTGAACAACTTTAATGTCTTTTTCCATCATCATCTTGAAATATGCTGTAAAGGAGCTTTTTATTTTCTGGAAATAATTTGGAGACCCTAACTTTATGTTTCTGGACCCACAGTGGGATCCCAACCCCAACATAACTGTACCAAAGTCTATTAAGCACAGTAACAACTACGGAAACTTAAACAAGGAACGGTAAAATTTAAAATGACTATTAAATGTTTAATCTTAGATCTGTTTCTACATTAAAGTCCTTACATCTCTTTATTGTTTAACAACAAGTTCAGTGCCCAAAAGACAAGAGAGAAATGATAAATGAAAGGAGGCCATGACCTTTGACCTGCTGGCTGAGGCCTGTAGAGTCACTGCACGGTCTGACCTTCAGGGTGAATCTGCTGGGAAGATCGTCATCCATCCTAAATGTTTTCCACGTGTGAATAATCTGAAGAACGATAGACTCCAGCTGGTTTGGAAATGACCTTTGACCTTTCACAGATTGATGGGCAGCTCTGAGCTCATTGCTGATGTTTTTCCACCCTGGCGTTGTGTTAACACACCTGGATGCTCCGGAGCAGATGTGGTCCCACTCGTGATGATCCTGAGGAAGCAACAAGATGGAACCAGTTTTTGTTTATTTCATAAAGACTTGTGAAACATGTTGTGTGTTTTTGTTTACTTGAGGTTAAATTTTAATCTTTTTAGAACCCGATAAAGTTTCATTTAGTCTCAAACGTCAGAACTGAGCGAGCGTCGACTTTTTGTCTCACGCCTGATTGTCGAGAGTTAACGGTCTGATTTAGATTCAAACTTTTCTCGTGTTTGTGTTCACACCTGCATTCTTCCCATACCTGTGTGTGAAGGAGGAGTTCTGCTCCTCTCAGCTTCCTGCTCGCCGTCTCCACAGGAAGTGATCGAACCAGAACTCCATCCAGATTCATCACAGAGGCGTCGCTTCAGAGTCCGGAGTGTCATGGTGCCCCCCCCCCCCACTGCAGTTGTCACCGTCACTCATTGCCCCTCCACGCTCATGTGGACGAGCTGGAGCGTGCTCAAACGCCCACGCATGACCCCCGTGTGCATGCACACCCACTGACACACACACTCCCACACACACAAAAACACACATGAGCCACAGAGCATGGGCAGTACCCCCCCTCCCCCCGGCGCCACTCTTCATAAAGGTTTACTGTTCCTCTGACGGGAACCGGGACGCAGCGAGACCAGCGGTGCTGGACTGGGTTCTGCCCGTGCTCCTAACTGCAGAGAGGACAGACCGAGACTGGACAGCATGTTACCAGAGGACGGGCCTGGAGGTGAGCCAGCTCAGAGTGGGGGGGGGGGTTCGCCTCGGGTTCTCTGGGTGTAGCAGGGGTCCTCAAATAGTGGATCGTGGACCAGACCTGGACACAAATTAAGGCTCGTCTGGACTGAGTTAGTTGGTGAATTGATCAACTTTTATCATTTTGTTTATTTCGTCACCATCACACATTTGATCACGTCGACGGTTTTAAATTTTAAGAGACGCAGCTTTTCCAGGTTTAAACTGGGATCCAGAACCAAACGGAGCCAGGATCTGTGGGTTTTGGTGGTTGTTTAGGTTTATTCCTCTTTGGTTGTCATGTTGATGTGTGTAGTTCTGTTTCTCGGTGCTTCAGTTTCTGCTCCTTGGTCCTGCCCCGCCCACCTCCACCTGCTCCAGGTGGGCCCAGGTGTCTCTGTCCTCACTGCTCTCCAGTCTGGGTCTCCTTGTCAGTAAATCTCTTAGTTTTTTTTAAGCTCCCCGTGTTCGCTTTGCATTCTTGGGTCCATCTCGTCAAACCTGACGTCTTGACTGAAATTTCAATAAAACTTGTATAATTTTCTACAAGCACTTTATTTTCTAATATTTACAAATAACATTTTTAAGAGACTCAACTTTTCTTGCCTTTATCGTAACAGCTCCCAAATGGTGGACCACATACCAGATCCAGACCCAACTTGAGTCCTTTCTGGACCCAAACTGGCTCTTAAACATCAACAGGAAGCACAGACGTATATAAATATTAACCTTATGAAGCGTTTACTCATTTAAGGTGTGTCATTTTATGAGGCTCTACTTTTCCAGTTGTTAAAACAGAGTTCTTCAGAATGCAAGCTGTGACCCAGATCCGGATCCTGATTAAGTTCCATTTGGACTAGTTGGAGCAGTAGGTGAGCATCACAGGGTCAGCCCTCATTTAGTTCAGATCCTACCTCGCTGACAGATCCTTTTGTGTCTCCATCAAGGATATTAGTTCTGCAGCGGCAGAGCTTAAATGGGGGGTTCCACAGGGGTCCATCCTGGGTCCCCTCCTATTCTCTTTATACCTGCTGCCACTTAGTGCTATTTTCCGGAAACACCACATACTCTTTCACTTCTACGCCGATGACTGTCAAATTTACTTCCCCCTAAGACACAATGGTACATGCTCTATTCAACCTCTGCTCAACTGCCTGGCTGACATCAGGGACTGGATGGCTTTAAATTTCTTAAGTTTCAATGAAAAGAAGTCTGAAGTCATGTTGTTCCCTCCCAACGACACGATCACAAACCACTGCATCGACCTTTCCACTGTCAGAAAAACAAAGAGTCACTAATCTGGGAGTGATAATGGACCCTTCCCTGAAATGTAACAATCATGTAAACATGATTGTTAAATCATGCTTCTTCCAACTGAGGCGGCTGTCTAAACTGAAGCCCATATTGTCCAAAAATAACCTGGAGACAGTAATACATGCATTCATTACATCCAGGCTTGATTACTGCAGTTCGCTCCTGTTTGGTATCAGTCAGACCTCCATTGCACGACTACAACTGGTCCAGAATGCAGCAGCCCGATTTTTAACCAGTACAGGCAAAAGAGAGCACATTACACCAGTTTTGGCCTCACTGCACTGGTTACCGGTTCACCTTCGAATCCAGTTCAAAATATTCCTGTATGTCTACAAATTACTGAACAGTTTCGCCCCACCCCATCTCTCTGATCTGTTACAACTGTATGTCCCACCACGTTCCCTGAGGTCAGCGGACCAATTGCTCCTCACAGTTCCAGGAACTCGTCTTAAGCGCAGAGGTGACAGGGCCTTCTCTGTAGCAGGTCCAAGACTTTGGAACGAGTTACCTCTGCTTGTCAGACTGGCCCACTCCCTCTCGGTTTTCAAATCCCGTTTAAAAACCCACTACTATTCAGTAGCTTTCAACACCAGAGGATCTGTGTTTTGAACCAGTACGCTCCACACTGACTTGTCGTCATATTTATTATCTGCATCGTTTTTATGTCTATATTTCTGATTTACTTCATTTTGTGTTTTGCTTCGTGTGTTACCTGTTGTTCTGTCTGTACAGCACTTTGGTTGGCCTTGTCGCTGTTCTAAGTGCTCTATAAATAAAATGATATGGTATGGTATGGTATGTGAGCTCCCGCACTTCGGTCTTCAGTTTTGAGTTTTATTAGTTTGTTTTCTTGTGCCGCTCTCAGCACTTTTCCTCAGTCAGCCTCTGCTCCCTCCGCTGGCCACGCCCCCTCACACCTGTTCCCTGTTTGATTAGTCGCAGCTGCAGCTCATCCTCTCATCAGGCCGCTCGGTTGCTGAGCTCACCTCTCACAGCAGTCATGGCGCTCTCATGCCTTGTGTCATGATTTATCTACAGTTCATGTAAGTTTTGTTGCCACGTCACTTATTTATTTCTGGTTTAATGAAACGTTTAGTTTTTTTGATTTGAGCCCCCTCGTGTCACTCGTGCTTCTGGGGTTTAAACCTCCTAAAACCGCGATGCAGATCCGTAAATGTCAAGAGAATTATATTCCTAAAAATTATTTTGATCATTATAATGAATTCAAAAAGGACATTACAGTTATTTATGTATAAAGCTAAAGCAGGATAACGACAGAAAAGTGACATTTCCACAGAGAAGAAACATTTGAAACTGAATTAATCACATTAAAGTCAAACGAGGTGCAAACCTGATGTCACACCCGAATCATACAACTCATGATGAAATGAAAAGCTGCAAAACGTGGAGACTGTCTGCATCACTCGAGGTTTGTGTCAGGTGAGGGGGGGGGGGGGGGGGGCGGCAGAGGCTCAGGGGGGGGGTCGGTTGGAGGCGACAGATGGGACTTACCCATAATTCAGATTGAGATTCCTCTGAGTTCGGACAAGCAGAGATATGAGCACGCAGCTGTTAAAGATTCAACACCTACACAACACCACACCCTCTGTGACCCCGTGAACTGTACACACACACATGCACACACGCACATGCACACACACGTCTCAGATCTCGAGATAAACCTTGTTTTGGTCGGTCGTCAAACTGAAACATTCTTGAGACACAATAACGATGATTCACGAGTTAAACGTTAACTTCTCTGCTCCGAGCGTCTCAGAGAGACGAAACTTTAAGGTCATGTTTGCTCAAGGTGCAGTTTCAGCTGGAGAACCGGAAACAAACGGTTTTATTAGAGTCTGGCTTCTCTAAAGTCCAACATGTTCATGACGTTACAGAACGATCTGAAGAAGCGTCAGGAGAAGTCAAGCTCTAAACGGCGGCAGGTAAACGGACTTTAACTTGTTTCTTAACACACAGAATGGATCTTTTCACCTGAGGGGAAGTCCAGATTCATGCTCAATATTCCAGGTTTATCAATCTGACCAGGTTAAGTCAGACGGATTCCTTTTAGTTGAAACACCTTTGTCCATGTGAACAACTAGTTCTGGCTGTCAGCAGCGACCCGGTTGATCCACTACGAGGAGGAGGAAACATTTCAACAAAGAAGAACCCGTCCAGACGACCTGACCTCGTTAAACGCATCATGAAGGGAGAAACATTTAATAACAGTTATTGGAGGCGGCTGTGGCTGAGTGGTTAGAGCAGTCGTCCTCCAATGGTAGAGCTGTGGGTTTGATTCCACCAGCAGTCACATGCTGAAGTGTCCCTGGGCAAGACACTGAACCTCCTCATTGTCTCCAATCTGTGTACATCGGTGTATGAATGTGACAAAGCACAGATTATTCTCTACAGACTCAGATTATCTTTGTAAAGATGCAGATGTAAGAGCCATATGAGTGAAATAAGCAGCTGATGACGTGACAGGGGAGCACCCAGCTTCGACGCTTGCGTGGCGGGTGTGTCGATGTGTGCGTGACTGTCACCAGGCATAAATGGTGTGCTCTGGTTTAGCATGGATGAGGAAGTTGGGGCCCGGGGTCGTCATATTTTCTGTTGACCGAGTCATATGGTGCCAAGCATCAGTTGTTTGGACCTGGTCAGTCTGTGTGACGTTTAAAACATGGAAATGTGAAACGGAATAAACCGATCGTTGCACGAAGAAGTGACCTGGAGTGACGTCAGTTTGGAAACACGTGTTGGTCAGAGTTTCCCCGAGTTTAACCCCATGCGGCCCTCGGCGCCATCATGTTTGCTGCATAGTTAGTAGTAGTGCAGAGCTATTTAACTAAACGGCTCAGGGGGCCACAGTTACTGAAAGCCAAGAGCTCAGGGGCTGGACATCCAGCAGTTATTGTTATTAAGTTTGTTTTATGGTTAAAATCTAGTTTGAACCGGCCGAACTGAGCTAATCCATGGGCCTGATTTGGCCCCCGGGCCGCCAGTTCAATAGCTCTATAGTAGAATGCTGTCAAATTTGTGTGGAGGTAAATGAGGGCACAGATTGTGTTGTAGAGCACTTTGAGTATCTTGGTTAGATAGAAAGGAGCTTTATAAAAACAGTCAATTTATGTTTTTTTTATATTTTTATATCAGAGTTTTTCTTCTCAGCCAAGAAGAAAGAGTTTGATAGGAATTACTTTTGCCTCCAATTCCCACGTGTCCAGTTTCACTACTTTCTGTCTAAACAGGTCTCACTTGTAAATGAGTCTTCGAGGCTCAGTGTGATTTATGTGTCTAAATAAAGGTCGAATGAATGAAAAAACTTTATTATAAAGTTATAAATCTGCACATCAAAACAAAAACAAGATGTAAAAACTGATTCATTAGTTACTGTGGCCTGTACATCATGTGAAGCACGTTTTGCACATTCACTGTGATTCTGAATCGTTTTCAACACATTCATGTGTTCACCTGATGGGATGACATGTGCAACACATGATGAATTTGCATGTGAAACACGTTTCCCATGTGGATTTAGAGATTTTTTTTTATCATGCTCATATCACATGGTTTCCCCTGGAGTCACATGTGAAACATATTTTGCACATGTTCCATGTGAATCTGGAATATGTGATCACGTGGTTTTCCACATAAAGCCACATGTGAAATGCATTAACATGTGACATATGTGGAACATGTTTTGCACATGTTCCCATGTGGACTAAAACCTTCTCAACGTGTCCATGTGGTCTCATGGATGTTCACATGTGAACAAACAAGGTACCATGTTATTTAGGAGATACACATGTTTTGCACATTTTCTAAGTGATTTTGGAATATTTATTTTCATCTTGTTTGAGTATTCACATGTGATCCATGGTTTTCACATGGTGAACATCATAACACATGTGGTTTTCCTGTTTTTTCCTGTAAGGGCTGTTTTAGCTATAAACACACACATGTGTATATCTGAAAACATGTTTACAAATATCAGAGCACATTTCTTTAAAAAAAAAAGAAAAATCTAAGTAAACATGTTTGTTTTTAGTAATTTAACTTTTTTTATACGACTCTTTGGATTTATTGTTTTTTTACACTATTGTTTTAAACTGCTTTTATTGTTGTTTATTGTACTCTACATGTTGTCTGTGTAAAACAGGTCTCTCCTGAAAATAAGTTCTCATGACTCAGTGAAACTACCTGTATGAAAAAGATTAAATAAAATAAAAATATATCTTATTTGTTTCCCTGCTTACCTGCCTGTTTCTCTGTATGTCTGTCTGTCCATCTCCATGTTTCCCAGCCTGCCTGTCTGTCTGCCTGCCTGTTTCCCTGTCTGTCTGCCTGTTTCCCTGCCTGCCTGTCTGTCTGCCTGTTTCCCTGCTTGCCTG
>NC_056499.1:12469032-12470282 GCF_014905685.2 Nematolebias whitei | reverse complement strand
CTGCCTGTCTGTCTGCCTGTTTCCCTGCTTGCCTGTCTGTTTCCCTGCTTGCCTGCCTGTCTCCCTGCCTCTGATGGTCTCCCTGCCTGTCTGTCTGTCTGCCTGCCTGCCTGTCTGTCTGCCTGCCTATCATTGTATTAAAATAACCGAAAGTCACAGAAAATAAAAAAAATCATTCTAGAGAAAAAAAGGTGACGTGTTGAGCAGAAATGTGTTTCTTCCCGCCTCCTTGTTCTCACCTGGACGGAAGCAGCAGGCAGGTAAAAGCTCCCCCTCCTCCTCCTCCTCCTCCTCCTCCTCCCCAGGTGCTGTGGAGCGGCAGCTCTCCTTTCAGTTGCAGAAGGCATGGCACTGGATATGTTTCCCTCCTGGAAATAGCCCATGAGACAACCTGAAACATTTCTTCTTCTGTTTCTCCTCTCGCAGTAACCTCACGGACTAATGTGGCTTCTACTGCTGGGCCTGGTTCTCCGGTACTGGATCAGCACTGTGGAGGGTAAGAGGGGCGTTCAGCTCAAGGCTTTCAAACGTTTGCCAAGTGCAAACAAAGAAATTAACAGATTTCTGCCGTCATTATCAGGACAGTGACACGACTGATTCATAATCAATAAACTTTATTCCAACAATTCAAACGTTCATAATTCTGCCAACGCTTGAATCTCAGCTCAGTGAGGAAACATGTCGGCGTTAACGTTTGGTGTTCCTGTGTTCAGGTTCGTGTTCAGGACGGAGCGCTGCGAGCTGTGATGAGTGTCTGCAGCTCAGTCCTCACTGCGCCTGGTGCACTCACCAGGTAAACACACACACACCTGCACACGTCAAACACGTCCACTCACTCCCAAACGCTACATATGCTGTGATTTCATCTACACAGACTCAATAACCATCTGACTTTGGCCACTTTACAACAACTGTCAATCACGTCGTACCTGTCAATCAATTATCTAACAGGAAAATTATGCCAGTGGCGTGTGGGGCTGCAGTTTGTTTCTGATCCGATACAAAGTAAATACGAGGCCAGTTCTGCCAAAAACGATCTGACATTTTTAGCTTGTATACACTTTAACAGACATGTTTGATCATCCTGTAAAATTATTGTTTATTTTTACGATTAAACGTTTGTCTTTCTACGTCAAGTAACGATTTGTTTGTATTTTAAAACCCAGAATTTATTTTAAACCAACTTTCCAGGCACACGTAGAAATATATATATATATATATATATATATATATATATATATATATATATA
>NC_056499.1:12459240-12469022 GCF_014905685.2 Nematolebias whitei | reverse complement strand
ATATATATATATATATATATATATATATATATATATATATATATATAGTGTGATTTAAGTAAAATGCTCACATTTTAAGTGGAACATAAATTGTAAATGTGTTTTTATTTAATCTAAACGACTGTTGTTTTATTTTGTGAAATAAAAACACATTTAGACCAAACCATAAATAAAGAAATCTGTGTGGCGTGTTGGATCGGCCTCAGAAACAAACGATCGGTCGACCTCTGATTTGTTCAGTGAACAACACGACACGTCTCTGACCTGGAAACTGTTCGTGACCTTTTCCTCCTCCTGACAGAACTTCACCGACTGGTTTACGGTCTCAGAGCGATGCGACTCTCCGGACACGCTGCTAGAGAAAGGGTGCACCGAAGACCAGCTGCAGTTCTCCGTTTCCAGAAGCCAGATCCTGCAGGATCAGCCGCTCGGAAAGAAGGCCGATAATGCCAACAGCACTCAGATCTCCCCACAGAAGATTTCCCTCAAACTGCGGCCTGGTATGAAGTTTTTACCTTTTAATCAATGAGCTGCTTCTGGACTCGCTCCATTCAGAGCAGTGATCCAAGTGTTTTTGTGTCCCAGGCAGCGAGGTGACGTTTCAGGTTCACGTTCAACACACCGAAGATTATCCCGTGGACGTCTACTATCTGATGGACCTGTCGGCCTCCATGATCGACGACCTCAGTATGATCAAAGACTTGGGTTCTTCTCTGGCTAAAGAAATGGCCAAACTCACCAGTAAATTTAGAATGGGCTTCGGCTCGTTTGTGGAGAAACCGGTCCTGCCGTTCATCCATATCAAAGAGGAGGACCTGATCAACCCCTGCAGGTGATTTTAAAGCAAGAGCAGACCGATAGAAACCCGCAACCTCCAGAGAAACACCACCGTTTCACGGTTTTCAAATGAGAAGTTCAAGTTGCATCGCAAAGTTCGACTTAAAAACAAAAATACCTTAATATCAGCAAAAAAGGCTAAATTGTGTCATCTGGACCAGTTTCTTTAAGTGAGAAACGTTTCGCCCCCATCCCAAGGACTTCGTCAGTCTGCGGCCTGCCAACTCTTCACTGTTGTTTCAAGTCAACCTCCTGCTGGAATCTCAGAATTTCTTAGAATGAACCTTACTAATCTGTTTTGCTGCCTAAGTATCACGCACTACTTGGTAAAGATTATATTATGGTAACAAATACTAACATCCAAAACATTTTGATTTTAATGCACAGGAGACAGATCTGAACTAGCTGTTCACATGCAAAAGGAGGATAAGTAGAACAAGTAGAAAAGATAGTTCTGGATGTCATCAGCAAACTGGTTGATCCACTATGAGAAGGTGCTGCTTATAAGACTGTGTTTGCTGCAGGGTCTCATACTGAAGAAGTCCTTTGGATGAAAGACGAAACGTTTCAACAAAGAAGAATCCATCCAGAGGACCTGACTCAACCTTGTTAGATTCATCTGCCTGGATTATTGAGAATGCAGCAGGACAATTTGTGATCAGCTTTTTCATCAAAAGTATTAGAAATGCATTTAAATTTATTTTAAATATAGCATCAGCTAAAATAATAATCAAAAGGCAGAACTTTAGTCTGCTCTTTAAGTAACGAGGGCCTGACAAGTTGGTTTTAGTCATTAATTAACTGTTTTTAACCTCCTGAACAAGTCTGCAGTAGTTAGCCGCTAACATGCTAACGCTTGTAGCTTGTTGCAAACGTTTGCTTTAAACTGGCGATAATTTAAAAAGAGTTGGGCATGGGACAGAACGGTGGTGCAACTGGTAGAGCTCCTGCGTCTCAGCGAGCAGGTTACCCTGGTTCAAATCCCGGTCTGGGGGCCTTTCTGGATGGAGTTTGCATGTTCTCTTGGTGCATGTGTTAGTTTTTCTCCAGGTACTCCAGTTTCCTCCCACAGACTGAAAACACGCATGTTAGGCTGATTGGTAACTCTAAATTGTTCCTAGGTGAGAGTGAGAGAGTGAATGGTTGTTTGTCTCTATGTGCCTAGGCCTGTCACGATAACAAATTTTGCTGGGCGATTAATTGTCTTGGAAATTATTACGATAAACGATAATATATTTTTTTAATTTAACAATAATTAGTAATTATTGACAAATTTAAAAATAAATGTTGGTAAATTTTTGTGTGTAGTACTTTTTCGACCACCAGATGGCAGTATAAGACTGTTTGAACCGAAGAATGGATAGTGAGGGAGCAAGCAGCGTGTCTCTAAGAAAAATGGGCGGGAGGCCCCTTGACGTGACATGGGCTGTCACTCGTTCCGGCTTTTCTGTTCTAAAAATGGCAGACGCTCAGTGTAGTTTGAGCTCTTTAGCATAGCATTTTTCACACAAAGCTTTTAATAAAAATCAGTAAACAAGTTGTCAGCTTATTTTAACAGAAAAAAACAACAATTTTTTACACGAAGGCACGAGTTTCAACTGTGAATTTTGGAGCTTTGACAAGACTGTTAGCTTAGCTGCTTTTAACGATCCAAAAATGTGATTTTGGACGGTTAAAACAGATTTTAAAGATAAAAGGGAAAGCGAGGGGTCAGTGAAAAGCACTGGAGTTGAGCCTTTTGTCGTCCAGTGTCTTCAATAGAAAGAGAGAGACACGAAGAAACAATAAAGCCGATAAATGAAAATGAGGTTGATAATTTTCATTTATCATGTGATTAATTGATTTATTGCGACAGGCCTGTATGTGTCCCTGTGGTGGACTGGAGACCTGTCCAGGGTGTTCCCTGCCTCTCGCACAGTGACTGCTGGATATGGGCACCAGTGACCCCCGTGACCCAAAAACGAAGATTGGGGTAAAAGACAATGGTTGGCTGGGGGTGGGCATGAATTCTGGTAAACAAGTCATGACTGACCAGGTTATTTGATGGATAAGTTATAAGAAAAGGGGAGTGCTGCTCGGCGCTCCATGAGACCGGAGAGAGGAGCGAAAAACTAAACAAATGTTTTGCCTCTGGTATGCTATTAAAAGGTATTTAAAGTGTAGAAATGTGATGACAGAGAAAGTAGAAGTTTTGACTCTTTAACACTGTGGTTGAAACCGCTAATCTGATTTTGAACAAGAGAGTCGCCAACGGCACATTATACACCCGCCGACAAACTATTATACAGCAAGATACAACAACGAGCCGGGCAAGACAGACCTTGTAAAACGGTTGACCTTGATTTGTGACCTTGACCTTAGAGAAGGGTGATGAAAAGATTGCGGTACATGTCGTGTAGCGGTGGTACAAATTAGCATAAAGTTTTATTAAATTATTTTGAGCTGATCAGAAGTTATGTGCGGGACAAGACAAAGTTTACAGGTTACACTGTAATATGCCTGCCTTTCAACAGGCGTATAAAATGAAACTCTAATCACGGGCTTTGCCAATTTTTGCCATTTATTTCTGTTTTTATTTACTTACTGATATCCCACAGTGATATCCCAGGTATGACTTGCCTGCCAACGTTTGGCTACAAGCATGGCTTGTCCCTGACGAGCAGCACCGACAAGTTCAAGGAGATTGTGTCCAAGCAGCGCGTGTCTGCAAACGTTGATATACCAGAGTGTGGCTTTGATGCGATCATGCAAGCATCTGTTTGCGGGGTAAGATTAAAAACATCTCGTTTGAGTTTGTCGTGAATTGCCGAGTCAACATAGGGATGTTTCTGTTCTAGGACAAGATAGGCTGGAGGAATGACTCGATGCGTCTGCTGGTGTTCACCAGCGATGCTGATTCACACTTCGGGATGGACAGTAAATTGGCTGGAATTGTGATCCCAAATGATGGGAAGTGTCACCTGGATGCAAACGATGAATACTCCATGTCCACCGTACAGGTAAATGAACTGACCTGATAAAGGGCCAAGGCCACCGCCCTGAGAGGCAGAATTTTTCTTTGTGTGAGGTCGTCTTAGATAAATACACCTTTTTTCAGGAGTACCCAACTCTTGGCCAATTGATTGATAAGGTGGTGGAGAACAACATCCTGCTGATATTTGCTGTGACTGAAGAGCAGATAAACAATTACAAGGTAATAGCACTTTTCTAAAAAGTCATTTTTTCTAATTGAGTAGATCCAAAGCAGAGAAATGCACGTGTCTGAGAGAGTATAATGCTTACTGAAGCCTACAGAAAGCCATTTGTGTATTTATTTGATATTTTTTATATCAAACATAATTTTTGACCACTATTTTAAAACTACACTGTACTAGTTGCCCATTTGGACACAATAGTTCAAGAAATGATTTTACTAATAACACTAAAAGTGGCACTTCTGCTGAACTAACTGGAGCTAAATCCATATTAGTCAGCCCTTTTCCACACTAGAAGCCCAACAGACCCAACTAGTGGGCTTTTTGCACACTGGAGCAAATTTGTCAACTGCACCATGCAAGTTAACTAGAAAGCATCATAAATTCTAACGTTAACTAGTCAACAAAAATTATTCTTAATAGTTGACAAGTCACTGTCAAATATGCAGAATATTTGACTAACTCCTACTTTTACTTGTAATTTTAGACTTATTAATTGCAGACTAGATTACATTTTTTTAGACATGCTAGTTATTTAGTTATGCCCAAAGAGCTGCAACTAAGCCATTAGTGAATAGTTTGGGTGTTAGCAGTTAACTAAAAAGGCTAAATGTAGTTGCACTAGTCGACTAAAGTGACTTCTTTCGGCTTTTCCCTCCTCAGGGGTCTCCACAGTGAGTCATCCTCCTCCACCTCTGTCTTCACTCCAACTACCTCCATGTCCTCTCTAAATGTATCCATATATCTCCTCTTTGTCTTTTTCCTGGCAGCCACATTTCTAATACCTTTCTACCAATGTACCCACTGTCCGTCCTCTGGACATGTCCAAACCATCTCAATCTGGTCTCTCTAACTTTACCTCCCAGTTGTTCAACCTGTGCTGTACCTCTGATGATCTCATTCCTAATCTTATCCATCCATGTCACTCCTAGAAGAACCTCAACATCTTCATTTCTGCCACTTACAGTTCTTTCTCCTGTCTTTTTGTCTCTGTCTCCAGACCATACAACATAGCTGGTCTCACAACTGTCTTGTAAACTTTTTCTTTGACCTTTGCTGACAACCTTTTGTCACAAAAAACTCCTGAAACTTTTCTCCATCCATTCCATCCTGCCTGGACTCTCTTTTTCACCTCTTTACCACACTTGTCCTGGACAGTGGACCCCAAGTACTTGAAGTCCTGCACCTTTGTGATCTCTGCTCCTTGTAGCCTCACTGTTCAACCGGCCCCCCTTTCATTCACACATGTACTCTGTCTTACTATGGATGACTTTCATTCCTCTTCTTTCAAGTACATACTTCCACCTCTCCAAGTTCTCTTCCATCTGTTCTCTGCTCTCATCACAGATCACAATGTCACCTGCAAACATCACAGTCTTCTGGGATTCCTGCCTGACCTCATCTGTTAGTTGGTCCATCACCAGAACAAAAAAGAAGGGGCTCAGAGCCGATCCTTGATGCAATCCCACCTCCATGAAGCATCTGTCACTCCTACAGCACATCTCACCACTGTCCTGCTGTCCTCATACATGTCTTGTATCGGTCAACATTTTGTCATGTGCTTTTTCTAAATCCAAAGACACAGTGGAGTTCTTTCTCACACTTTCTGTACTACCACATCAGCATCTTGAAAGCAAAGATGGCATCTGTGGTGCTTTTTCTCAGCATGAAAAAAAAAACTGCTGCTCACAAATAGTCACCTCTCTTCTAAGTCTTGCTTTCACAACTCTCTCCCAGATCTTCATCGTGTGATGCATGATCTTAGTTCCCCTGTAGTTGCTACAACTCTGTACATCGCCCTTGTTCTTAAAAATGGGCACCAGCACACTTTTTCTCCATTCCTCAGGCATTTTCTCACTCTCAAATATGCCATTGACTATTTGAGTCAAAAACCTCACTGCCATCTCTCCAAGACATTTGGAAACCTCCATTGGTATGTCAACAGGTCCTACTGCCTTCCCCTTCTTCATTCTTTTCAGAGCTTTCCGGACTTCACCCACACTAATCTTTCCCACTTCCTGGTCCACAATTTGTATGACCTCTATTCTTCTTTCATTTTCATTCTCTTCATTCATTATCTTCTCAGAGTACTCCTTCCATCTTCCCGTCACACTTCCCTCACTTATTAGAACATATCCATTCCTATTTTTCATAAGCCTAACCTGCTGCACATCCTTTCCAGCCTGATCCATCTGTCTAGCCAATTGGTACAAGTCTTTCTTGCTCTCTTTAGTGTCCATCCTCCCATACAACTCATCATACGCCTTCTGCTTTGCCTTTGCGACCTCCCTCTTTGCTATACATTGCATCTCCTTATAGTCCTGTCTCCTCTCTTCTATCCTCTCACTGTCATATTTCTTCTTGGCTAACCTCTTTCTTTGAGTAGCTTCCTGCACTTCACTATTCCACCACCAGGTTTCTTTATCGTCTTTTCTCTGTCCAGATGACACACAAAGTATACTTCCTACCCGTCTCTTTAATTACAGTTGCTGTAGTGGTCCAGTCATCTGGAAGCTCTTTATTACCACCCACAGCTTTTAACAGCTCCTCTCTGAATCTCTCAAAACATTCTTCCCTTTTCAACTTCCACCATTTAATCTTCTTAACTGATTTTACTATTTTTATTTTCTTCACAACAACAATCATTCTACACACAACCATTCAGTGCTGTCTGGCCATGCTATCCCCTGCCACAACCTTACAGTCTTCAATCTCTCTCAGGTTTCCTCCTCTACACAGAATGTTGTCGACCTGCGTACTTCCTCCACTTTTATAGGTCACTCTATGTTCCTCCCTCTTTTGGAAATAAGTGTTGACTACAACTATTTCCATTGTCTTGGCAAAATTCACCACCATCTGTCCTTCCTGGTTTCTTTCCTTGACACCAAACTTACCCATCACTTCCTCATCCACTCTGTTTCCTTCACCAACATGTCCATTCAGGTCTGCTCCGATCACCACTCTTTCCTCCCTGAGAATACTCTCTATCACTCCTTCCAATATGTATCTTTCTCCTCCACATCACATCCAACCTGTGGAGCTACTTCTACCTTCAGACACATCACACTATCTGACACTCTTTTCACCTCTACTACACTCTTTGCAACTCCTCTTTCAGGACCACCCCTACTCCATTTCTCTTTCTAACCACACCATGGTAAAACAGTCGACTAGTATGACTAAAATTGTTGAACTACTTAACAAGTCAAAAGTTTTTTGTGCAACAGTACCAAAGGCAAAAACGTATCAAGTAGACGACTAATGAGTAGTAGAGTTTATTAGCTAAGAAATTATTTAGGCTTTGTAGACTAGTGCGGGGATTTGAGAGAGTGGTGGCAGAGAGATAAGAGAAGGCAAGTCTGTGCTCAAAAAGTTGTTGGTGTGAATCCCCAGATCTACAACAAAAATGTAGGTGGGAAAGGTGAAACACTCAAATGTGTCTATACCCTCATTTTCCCCACTTTGGGCTCCTGAGCAACACCCTTAATCCCAGCTGCTCTCTGGGCACCTTGAATGGCAGCTCTCTGCTCCACACAGAGGGCTGTGGTAGCTCAGAGATCTGTGGTTGTATCAGGAAGGGCATCCTGCATTAAAAAAATTCTAAGTCATTGTGGGCGTTTGCTTGATGTGGCGACCCCTGAAGAAGGGGGCTACCTGAAAAAAAGACTAGCGTGTGTATTTAGAAACCACTAGTCATAAAGTTTGCTTAATTTGGTATGTCTAGTTGACATGTAAGGGTTTTGCTGATAACTAGTTAACTTGTTCGAGAACAATTGCCTATTAGTTTTGTCTGTTCTTCCGCTAGAATTTTTAAAACCCAACTAGCTGTGACTTTTGGGCTTTTAGTGGGACAGTTATGCTTACTCATATGACTTAAGCTCCTGCTATTTAGGCAAAGTCCCACTAGTTGGCAAGAAAGTTTTACTAGTAATAAGAGTGTTGATGAACTAGTGCCACCAAAATGTTGAACTAGTGCTACTAAATGTGCACCTTGTGTAGTGTAGCTGTAAACCAGTGGGCAAATCCACAAACAGCTTGCAGTAGAGATTAATGTATCTCTCTTTTGAGCTACATTCCCATTCAACCTGTTAGAACTAGCCCAGTTTGCTTCGTGTTGCCCTTCTCCACACTTATTGCTTCTGTGAGTATGAACAAGGTTACCCACATTACAGCTGTTGTGTATCTGTTTTGTTTTTTTGTTTTTTTTCCTAGAACTATGCAAATCTCATACCCGGAGCCACAGTTGGAGTCCTGGCAAAAGACTCAAGAAACGTCCTGGAGCTGATTGTAACGGCGTATAAAGTAAATAAACAGTCCCAGTGAACTGGACGCTGGAAGATGTGATAAGAAGTAAAGTTAGAAAACACCTGCCAGTGTCAGCCTTTCTCATTTACTTGTTTTCTTTGGTTCTCCTTTTCTTTCATGACATTTTTACCTCTGCCATCCTGCACCAACATGTTGGACTGCAGGTTTCTGCTTGTCCCTTCTGTTTGATGTCCTCCTCGCCTCTCGGATTCTGACTTTCTTTTCTCTCTGCTGTGCTTCTGTCTGTCTTTATCCTGTCGTTTTATAAATCCCCCTGGCAGCGGTGACTGGTGGTGGCGTGCAGTCCTCTAATTACTTCACAGGTTACGTCGTTTAAAGTCTAACCACGCCAAGAAAGGAGTCACTGCCATCACTCTGACTGTAGATGTTGAGCCTGAAAACAAACACATTTTAAGATGGTCATCAAATAATCTGTATATATAGTTAACAGGAGCTTTAAATATATCATTTTACTTTAATTCAGACATCTTTGATTATAATTCAACAAGTGCACCTAGAGGAATTTTTCTCAAACAAAAGTCCAAAACATAAAAATACCCACAGAGAAAAGAAATCCATGCAGGTAGTGTTCACAGAAATTGATATAAAAGTTAGAAATGTAGTAAATGGTAAATGGACTGTACTTATATAGCGCCTTTCTATCTTATTTCAAGATACTCAAAGCACTTTACACTACAATCTGTGTCCTCATTTACCCATTCATGCAGCACTCTACTAGATCTCTACAAAGCTAATCGAACAAATCATTCTAAAGAGACTAATCAGTGCTTTATCACATTCATACACTGATGAGACACACATCAGAGGCTATGAGGGGTTCAGTGTTTTTGCCCAGTAACACTTCAGCATGTGACTGCTGGTGGACTGAACCCCAAACTCTCACATTGGAGGACGACTGCTCTAACCACTCAGCCACAGCCACCCCTAGTGCCTCTTAGAATAATTACCGTAAATGCAATAAAAATGAAATAGGTCTAAAAAAAAAACAGTAAAACATTTTTAAGAAATTTACCAACCAATCTCTTAGTCCAAATAAAGAACTCAAGTCTGGATCTGGACCAAAATTGCTGTAAATGTGAGAGAAAACGCATATAATAATAATAATAATAATAATAATAATAATAATAATAATAATAATAATAATAATAATAATTCAAAGAACTATCTTTTAAAATTTGCCTACTGAACTAGGTATAGATCAGAATACATTTTTGTAAAGGTTTAGATCTAGATCATGGTTCACCATTTACTAAACTGTAACATAAATTAACATAAATACAAGAAAACATGTACCAGTAAAAAACAAACAAAAAAAAACAACTAACATAGTTCACCATTTAACGACCACTTAGTTAAAGTACTGTAAATGTAATAAAAGAATGAAGTTTAAAAAGTAATGTGTGTGTATATTATATGCATATATAT
>NC_056499.1:12452561-12454240 GCF_014905685.2 Nematolebias whitei | reverse complement strand
AAATGGTGAAGTCAATGTTTATATTTAAGAAAAAGATAAAAACTGTTTTGTTGGAACAATATATATAACTGATTAATATCTATTTTGTTAAGTATGAAACTTTGATGAGTTATGTATTTTGATGTATTATATATGAATGTTTATGTTTAAATTGATGGTTTGAATTGATTTTGTTTATGAGGGAGCAGATATGATAAGAAATTTTCTTCTTCTGCTTCCTTTCATTTTATATTTGTTTTTCTTTAATTTTTTGAAATTGTATTTGTGTTTTTATTGGAAATTAAATGAATAAATAAATAAATAAATAAATAAATAAATAAATAAATAAATATATATATATATATGTATGTATGTATATGTATATGTATATGCATATGTATATGTATATGTATATGTATGCATGTTACAAAAAAACTTGAGCAAAAGTTGCTTTAATGGGAACTCTTTAAAGATGTTTCTGTTTAAACTAATTTTAGTTCATTTTAATGTAAAAAGAATTACAAAAATATGTGTTTATTTCATTTAGCTGCAGGCGATGCCCAAACAGTAACTAAAAATGTTTTAAATGGCAGTTTAGCTTCGGGGAACTGGCATGGAACAACCTACACTGTGGGAACAGACTGGTTGACGCACCAAAACTTGAACTGTTGACTTTCTTAAAAAATAACTGACAAGGAAACATTTGCCAAACAGTTTGAAACTGTGAGAACAACAATGATGCAACAGTGACGACTAACCGCACGTTTTCTCTTTGGGCAAACAGGATCTTAATCAAGTTCATACAAGTTAAAACTTATTTTATCTTTTGTGTTCTTTCAAATCAGGTAAATAAAAAAAATCATGAAGAACTTGTCAAGTATGTACTGTGAAGAATGCCCTGAGGGGGCTCATAATAATTATGTTTATTAAGGTCAGGAAAAAAAAAAGTTAAATCATGTCAGAAAAAGGTCAGAAAAACTTTTTTGAGTTGTGTAATTTGAATAAATTTGACTTCAAATGGTGGACTACCATCCAGATCTAGAACCAGACTAGTTGTTTAAATATTGTTAATACTTTTTCCCCCGACTTGCATTGATTGTAATTTTAACACTCCTGTTCCTCTTGGGTCAAAAAGGCCTAAGAGGCCCCTGTGGGTCTTTTTTTTCTACCGAAGGGCAGCAGGAGGGTAAAGAGACTGAGCTTTTCCTGCTTTTACAGTAAACTTTTTTGGGCCTTAAGCAAAAAACAACAACAAAAAAACAATAACAGTAGAGTAAAATAAAAATTCACACTTGCTTTAAAAAAAAATCCCAAAGTTCTGAGAAAATAAGTCAGAATTCTGGAGACCTTGGCCCTAATCCTCTTCCGTAGGTTTCTCAAAACCCAAATGATGTATTCTTCTTTTGAACCAGTTAAACTTCTGTACTAAGTTTTTTAAAATATGTTTTCTTGCATTTATTTAAGGGCCCACATCTTGATTCATAAAAATTCTATCTGTATATCAGTTATAGAATTTTAAAATAATGTTTTTAACATAAGTTTTCTTTTATTAATAATAATGTTTAAGGGTCCTAAAATATTAGTTTTTTTTTTTTTTGTTGTAGTTGGTTTATTTTCTTTTTTTTTTTTCTTTTTAAATTTAGGTTATTTTTTTTTTAAGACCTCTTCCCCTCCCCCCCCGCTTCCCTCTCCACCCCTCT
>NC_056499.1:12441474-12452461 GCF_014905685.2 Nematolebias whitei | reverse complement strand
TGAAATAAAGAACCCATATCAAATAGTCTTTTTTTTTTTTCTCCTTTGCGCGAGCATTTATGGTTATTTATGTTCAAGGTCCTTTTATGTGTTCCAGAGTCAAACCTTTTATAGTTTTACACTCAGCTCTAGATCAGTTGGTACATTTCAAAATAACATATTTTTGACCGTGGCAAAGTTTCTTTTAGGCCTAAAGGTCCTAAAATTTTAGGTGCTCAGAACCGCTACCCCTCCACGTCGAGAGGAGCCAGTTGAGGTGGTTCCGGCATCTGGTAAGGATGCCCCCTGGGCGCCTCCATAGAGTGGTGCTTCGGGCATGTCCAACTGGGAGGAGACCCCCGGGAAGACCCAGGACATGCTGGAAAGACTTTGTCTCTTGGTTGGCCTGGGAACGCCTTGGAATCCTCCCAGAAGAGCTGGAAGAGGAGGCTGTGGAAAGAGATGTCTGGGCCTCCCTGCTCAAGCTGCTGCCCCGCGATCAGACTTCGGAATAAGCGGAAGATGATGGATATTTTTGGCCAATTGCGATATATAATAATGATAATAAAAAAAAAAAGTTTTAATATTTTATTAGTAAGGGCTCCTAAAAACTGAAATGAAGTGTTTTCTGGACTCAGATCAATTGTTAATCTTTACTGACATGTTTATGTTTTTTATAACTGATGTTTTCTTGTGTTTACGGTAATTTACCGGAGTTCTTCAATGACGGGACAGCGGTCTAAATAAAGATCCAAATAGTTTCTTTTCTAGGTCCAGATCATTTGGTAAATTTCAGTAAAATTGCATTTCTTTTTTTAATAAAATATTTTCCTAAACCATTTATAGTGACTTGTATATTCCGGAAATTTACCGGTGGGGGTCCTTAAACAACGGCTTTCAGTCCAGATACAGATGCAAATACAGTAGTTGACTTTTTAGATCCACATCTGTTGGTAAATTTCTATTGTGTTTTTTTAATGTCATTTTTGTCGTCTCTGCACATGTTTAGTTTATTATATTCTCTTACAGAACGTTTTTGGCTTCATTCACACTGCAGACAAAGTGGCCCAAATTAATTTTTTTTTTTTTTTTTTTTTTAGCCTTTATTTATCCAGGTTAGTCTCATTGAGCCACGAGAACTCATTTTCAAGAGAGACCTGTTTAGGGAGCACATGGTGGGGTTAAGGGCCTTGCTCATGGGCCCAGAGTGGGGCGAATGAGGGTGGGGGCAAGTGTGGGTGTTTCACCTACCCCACCCACAATTTTTGATGTTGTCGGGGCCGGGGCGTGAACCGGCAATCTTCGGATCACAAGCCCACCTCTCTAACCTCTGCGCCACCACTCCCCAAATTTTTGACCAGTATCAGATATTTTTATGCTGCGATAATCTTTCTTGTAACTGTTCACACTGGAGTATGATGGCAATCGTATTAGAACAACAACGCCCCCCCCCCCCCAAAAAAAAAATCAAGTCTGAGCAGAATAACGAAATGAAGCAATAATGTGTTCAGTGTGAACGTAGCCTTGGAGACACTGCTCTTTGAGGCTTTACGGGAATAACCGTAAAGGCTCAAACATGGCTTCCTTCTGCTTCCATGTGCTTGAACCAATATACATCAACAATATGAAGATACAAAGACCTATTTTGAATAAGCACCTATCTAGAATTTATTTAAAAACAATGGTTTATTGTTTTTTATAAAGTGCTAAACTGTGTTTTTAACAGGAGGATCATTCTTCCAACACGAGCTCAGATTTGTTACCAAGCTCATATTCTGTGACTTGCTGTGAACGATTGTATCAACACAAGTTTCATCTTGGATCAGTGGTTTGAAGGAATGTCAGCCTCCATCGACTAATGCGTCTCTCTGAAGTCTAAACCCCTTCTTTAACACGAAACTAATCATGTCGTTTTGGGTCCAACGGGACAATGGGAAACGTATTATTTACCTTGTTATACAGGCTGAGCTATTGTAGTTCATGTGAATAGCCAAAGGACCTGGCCTTCCTTTAAAGATGAGGTGATTTTAAAACCATGGTCCTTGCGCAAGCTGAGAGGTGTATCATCTCATCTTGGGGTGGGATTCAGGCTTTGTGTGATCCACACACACGAGTACACACCAGATTGTAATCTGTGATATGGAAGTCACGGTGACAGCACAACAGAGGACCGAATATCCCTTTACATTCTCGGTGCAAACACAAAAATAGGGGTGATGATCTAAATGTGGAGGATATGCTTCCCTTTTATTGATGTGTGTGTTCTCGTTCTTTTACAGATTGGAACAAAAGCTCTTTCGTGGCGTGCACATTGATGATGGACAATGAGTGCTGGGTGTCTTTTAATGCGGTTGAAAGTGAGACGGGGACCACCGCTTACAATCTGCAGATGTACGGTAAGTTTTACAACAAAACAACATGAATATGGGTAAAGATAAAAATGTCAGAGTTCCTGCACCATCTCATCCTTTGCCCTTTACCAGGATGCCCAGAGACCCCAAATATCCCCATGATCATTCTGGGGGTCTCCCTTTCTGTTGTTTGCATCGGCCTGATTTTGCTGGCTGTGTGGAAAGTTCTGGTGTCGGCCCACGACCGGAAAGAGGTGGCCCGATTTGAGGCTGAGCGGGCAAAAGCAAAATGGCAGACGGTAAGACTTCAATAAACAAAAAAAAGAAAATAAGCTTTTTTGAAATGGTTTTGTTGTTTTCAACAAACAACAATACATTATCTGTAAAAAGAAAGTCCATCCACTCTCTCTCAGTTCTTGGGTTTGAGGACGTAAAAACCACATCTGGTCGTCACCAGGCCTCAAAACGATTTAAATCTAACTGGAGTGAACAACAACACAATGCAGATTCCATCGAGTCCTTACTTATCACACAAAAACTGGTTCCAGCATTTCTGCTTGCTCTGGAGCGTACAGGTGTTCTGCCAAGGTGGGAAAACAACAGCAATGACCTCAGAGAAGCAGCCGCTGCTGTCCGTCAACCTGTGAAAGGTCAAAGGTCATTTCCAAACTCTCTGGAGCCCATCGTTCTACAGAGATAAATATTATTGTTAAACAATAAAACTGTTAAGACAGCTGACAGTCTTCTCAGGAGTGGAGGTTCCAGTAAATTCACCCTGAAGGTCAGACCGCGCAGTGACTCTAAAGGCCTCTTCTCACTAAAACAACATGGCAGCTCGACTTAGGTTTGGACAGTTTCATCTGAAAGAACCACAAGACTTCTGGACCAGAACCAGACCAGAGGACGGATGTTTACCCAGAATTCACTGCATCAAACTGCTCCTCCCATCTGCATGGTGGAGGTGGGCTGATGGTTTGGGCTCCTGTCAATCACTGAGTGGACCATGAACTCCTCTGTAAACCAAAGGATTCTGGAGTCACTTGAGTCCATCTGTCCAACAGCTGAGGCTTGGACAAAACTGGGTCTAACAGAACCATGATCCCAGACACAGCAGCTGATCTACAACAGAATGGGTCAAAAAGAAAAGGGCCTTGGAGTTTCAACGGTCCAGTCAGAGTCTAGAACCTCAACCTGACTGAAACACTGTGGTGGACCTTCAGAAAGCTGAGCAGAACCCTCAATTAACTGAAGCAACGCTGGAAAGAAGAGGGGCCAAAATTGCTCCACCACCCTGAGAGACATTAATGAAGTCCTACAGAAAACACCAACTTTGGTCTAAATGCCAATCTTAGTCAGCTTCTAAAATAAAATCTAAACCACCTATATCATCTTCTTCTTTCAAAATGTCCCTCCTCAGGGTCTCCACAGCGAGTCATCCTCCTCCATCTCACTCTGTCTTCACTCCAACTACCTCCATGTCCTCTGTAACTGCATCCAGATATCTCCTCTTTGTCTGTTTCCTGGCAGCTGCATTTTTAACATCCTTCTACCAATATACCCACTGTCCCTCTTATGGACATGTCCAAACCACTGTCCGTCCTCTGGACATGTCCAAACCATCTCAGTCTGGTCTCTCTAACTTTATCTCCCAGTTGTTCAACCTGTGCTGTACCTCTGATGATCTCATTCCTAATCTTCTCCATCCTTGTCACTCCTAAGGAGAACCTCAACATTTTCATTTCTGCCACTTCCAGTTCTGTCTCCTGTCTTTTTGTCCATGTCTCTGTCTCCAGACCATACAACATAGCTGGTCTCACCACTGTCTTGTAAATTTTTCCTTTGACCTTTGCTGACACCCTTTTGTCACAAATCACTCCTGAAACTTTTCTCCATCCTGCCTGGACTCTCTTCTTCACCTCTTTACCACACTCCCCATTGTCCTGGACAGTGGACCCCAAGTACTTGAAGTCCTGCACCTTTGTGACCTCTGCTCCTTGTATCCTCTCTGTTCCACCTCCTCCCTCTCATTCACACACATGGACTCTGTCTCACTATGGCTGACTTTCATTCTTCTTTCAAGTGCATACCTCCACCTCTCCAAGTTCTCTTCCACTTGTTCCCTGTTCTCACCACATTTAGTGTTGCCACCCTCAGTCCTACATTCTTCTCTTTCCTCTTCTCCCTCTGTCTCCTGACCCGTTTCCCTCCTCGTGGTCTTTGATTAACAGTAGCACAATTTCTGCCGGCACCCTGTTTGTCAACAGCACCAGTGGCGGTTGTTGTTCACCCGGGCCACTACCGATCTGGTATGGTGTCGCTTTGATGAACTCACATTATAGTTTTGGCAAATGTGTTTTACGTCGGATGCTCTTCCTGACACAACCCTCACCATTTACCCGTTTTGGGACCGGCACAAGAGATACACTGGCTTGTGCTCCCTAGTGGCTGGTTTAAATCAGTGACCATGATCGGTTCAAAAACATATTTTAAGATAAATACTGACTTTATGAACTTTTATTTTCTTTCTATTTTGCATTTCATCTTGGATGGATGGATAAAAGTGACTGATTCCGTACAACTTGTTTTGATGTTTGTAGGCTCAGTCATCCAGGTAGATGATGACAAAAAAGGTTAAATCATGTCATGTACCAGTTTCTTTAAACGTTTCGTCCCCCATCCGAGGACTTCGTCAGTCTGTGGTGCCAACCAGATCTGTCCCATAGGTAGCCTTCACCGCAGTGCTTCAAGCCAACCTCCTGTTGGAATCTCAACAGGAGGCTTTTAACGCATGTAAACAGAGCACTGGTTGGCCGGCCACAGACTGACGAAGTTCTCCGGATGGGGGACGAAACATTTCTCACTTAAAGAAACTGGTCCAGATGACATGATGTGACCTTTTCTGTTGTTTTCACGTTGTTGATAAATTTGACCAACAATAACTGTAATCTCGAACATTTTAATTACCCGTTCGTTGTTTTCTGTGTTTCTCCTCAGGGAACCAACCCTCTGTTCAGAAGCTCCACGTCTACATTTAAAAACATAACTTATATGAACACGTACAGAGAAAGGATCATTAGGGAAAATCACTACTGACCACAAACTGGAGGCTGTGCAAACATCCTGAGTGTGAGTGTGTGTGAGAGAGGAATGATGAATTCAGAGACGTTCGAACGCAGCGCTGCGAGGAGATGAAGGTGAAGAGGTTAATTTTCTGCTGTAAACGTGCACTGCTGATCTCGTACTGTAAGACACTGGACGTCACATCTGCACGGCTCCAAACAACAGCTGGTGTTCTGTGACCTGCAGCCTGGAGAACAGAAGCTACCTTAAAATGGACTTTTGACTACTGAAAAAAAACTGTAAATATTCAGGTGTTTTATGTTTCGTTTTTTTTTATTATTGTTTGTTTTCTAGGAAAGCTAAGCTGAGCCTTAAATGGTAAAATGTGTTTGTTGTGTTTTTTGTTTTTTAGTGACAAACGGGGCACAAAACAGTAAAACTTTTAGCCCAAAGTAAAACTATTTCTAACGTTGGGGCGGGCAATCATGTAAATGCTTGTGTCTGTGTTTGTTTGCTTCAATGAGCAAAACGGTAACAAATAGTAAAAATTAACAAAACATTTGCTAAAAGCAAAATTTTGCGAAACGTTACCGGTTCTTTTTTTTTTTTTTTTTTACTTTGGCGGCCATCTTGAATGTTTGATTAGCATTCGGTATGTTGTTGGGGATTACTCTCAGCTACTACCACACACTAAACTTCTGCTGCATTTGTATAACTTGACTGAGTTACAGCCATATATGTGATAGCATTGGCAAACATTTTGAGTTTTAAATTCATAGTTTAGACGACTTAAAAACACTAGAAGTGCAGCTAGAGATTAGTTGCACAGTTAGCAGTAAATGGTTAGCTGAATGAAAATGTTCAATGTAAAAATTAGCAAAATGTAAACAAAAAAATTAACATGAAAATACTACGGTAGCTAAGTGCCAGAAGTAGTGAAACGCACGCAGAAACCAGAGGAACACTACCTGCCAGGTTTAGCGTAAGCTAGCAGAACACAAGCAGCCAGTAGCCAAAGTAGCGAAATGCTAGCTTGTAGTCAGAAATAGTGGAACACGAGAAAAATGCAGGAAAACGCGCTGTGAAAGTCAGATACTGTTTTTATAGCCAGTACTGTGGTTAACAAAACAACAGCTAAAAGCTACATGTAAGTATTCAGAAAAAAAAACATTAACTAACAGCTAAATGCAGCAAAACTGCATCTAAAGGTTAAAATTAGCAAAACAGTATCTAAAAGGAAACGAAACGAAAAACTAAACATAGCAAAACTGTTGCTAAATGCAGTAAAACTAAAGCCTAAAATTAGGAACAATAAAGTACAAGGTAGCAAAACAGTAGCTAAAACTAAATGTAGCAAAACAGTAGCTAAAAACTAAATGTAGCAAAACAGTTGCTAACTGGAGCAAAACTGCAGCTTATAGGTTACATTTGCTAATAGAATTTAAAAGTTTTAAGTCTATTTTAAAAAGACGGTAGCAAAATGTAAAAAAAACAAAACAACTGTAGCTGAAAGCTAAAAATAGCAGCTTTAATGTTGATTTGTTTGGGTCTAAATCTGGACCATGGTTTGCTCACTTGGGATTAATAATGTATGAAAGGATAAAGAGGTCAAATAAAGAGCAACACAAACAGCATTCCTGTTTAAAAATCATGTTTTTGTATAATTTGTAACAGGACACTTTTAGTTCATTTTTAAATTACTGTATATTTGAATTTTAAACATCAAGTCTAGACCTTACACTTGGTAATTCAGGACCCTCAACGGGACCCTGACCCATACTTTGGAAACCAGTGAACTGATTTTTTAGACCTTATACAGTATTCTGTTTGCACAGCAAATGTTTTGCATTTTAAATTGTCTTGTTCTTTTTACTGTGGTTTATTTTCTGTCACACTTTTTTTTTTTTTTTGGCATTAATGTAGTTCCATACACCCACACTTTGCTTGTCAGGACCGCCTGTGGGGTCCGGACCCAGACTATTTGAGAACCGCTGAAGTCCTCTTTATAAAAGTTCTGTTTTATGGACTCCGCAGAAAACTTTCCTCTGAAGGTTCTGGCTGTCTGATTCTTCGTTTCTGTTGAAGTCCAGTCTCAAGGTTCTGGTCCGAGCGGGACCGGAGCGGCAGGAATGCAGCTCTCAGACCCGGACCCTGACCGCAGCTCCTCCGTCAGTCGTGACGTCGCTGGTTCGGAGCAGAAGAACTGAACCGGGACCAAGTTTTCTGACTGGGGAAAAAAAAAAAAAAGTCTTAGAATAGTCTGTTGGGGAGGCATCGATGTTCGGACGGCTCGGTTCTGCTCGGTTCTGTGGAAATGTTCTCCGTCGCCGCGGCTGCTCTTGTTTGTTGGACCGTGTTCTGGGCCCAGAGCTGCGTCTGTGAGGACGATGAGGTTCTGGAGAAAACCCAGCTCGAAGACTTTTACAGTAAGTTCTGCTGCAGCTCGGTCCTGCCTTCTGGGAGGAACGAACCGAACCGGGACCCAGTTTCTGCGCCGTAAAACTGCAGCATTTTGTGCTCGAGGGAAGATGTGAGATTAAACGGCTGCGCTTAAAGATTAGAGAAAGTAACATCAACTATAAAAAGTTTTATGGCTCTAAATGAATTTACAGACAGAACTTGATCAAACGGAGCTGTTTGAAAGCGTTTTCTCCTGCAGCTCTGCGTTTATTGATGTAAACGCCGGAAATGCGGGTCCGCACTCAACGTAAACAAAGCTCCAATTAACAAGTTGTCAACAAACATGAAGAGTTTGAAGGAACTGTGCAGGACTGTAAATACGATAAAGGAAACAAACTGAAGAGTCGGCTGTTTTTATCTGCAGGGAAATACGTTGGACTATTATACTTCGGCTGATTGAAGCTAGGATGTTTGTTGTTTTAGCTGCTTTTAGTTGATTGAGTTGGACAACATTTTATTCAGTGACAGATTATTTTAAACAATTAGCATTAACGCTGAGCTGAATGCTGAGGAAGCTGACAGGAGCAAAACACTAGCTAAAAGGTAAAATAAGCAAAACATTGGCTAAATAGTAAAAGTTGCTAAATGTTAGCTAAAATCAAATTATAGATAAAGGCTTGCTAAAAGCTAATAAAAGCAAAAGGCTATGAAGGTAAAAACTAAAAATAGCTTAAGGTTAGTGCAACATGACAAAAAAACAAACAAAAAAAAAAACAGAAAGATAATGTAAAAGGACAGCTAAAGGCTAAAATTAGGAAAATGCTAAAATTAGCAAAAATTTTAAAGTAGCAAAATAATAGCTGAAAGCCCAATGTAGTAAGGCTACGTTTAAAAAAAAACAAGACTATAAACTAAATGTGAAAAGCTAGCCAACAAAAGGAGCAAAACATCAGCTAAAAACAATAGTGACGGATTAGCTAAACTAGCATGTGGCTAGCTAAAAGCCAAATGATTGGGCTTCATGTTTTGATATATTTGAATTTGGTTTTTCCAAAGTTGTGGGGTAAATTAATGAGCGATTATTTAAAAAAGTTCTTCAGCGGCTACTTAATGATTTGACCTTTAGCTGATGTACTTTTACTGTGAAGTCTGAACTCCTGTGAGTTGCTGAAACTGAACATTCGGTCTTTTTGATGCCACTGAAACATCTCAATGGAGCAACAAAGGCGTTAAAAACACCTCGGTGCTAATTATTTCAGCTACTTGGCAGCAGGTGAGTTTCCCTGAAGGAAGCGAGCGGCTCACCAGGTGCGCGTCTAATTTTTATACTTTATAGGGCGAAACTGTAAAACGTCAGGAGTTGGTGAAAACGCCAAATGGGCGATTTTACAAACTAGACTGAAGTTCAGTCGAGGTCTGCCGCCGCAGGAAGTGGCCTCGTCGTTTCAGCACGGCCACGCCAAACCACGCTCTGCACAAACGTCAGTCAACGTGGAGCTGAACTTCAGCTCATCTCCAGAGCTCCCTCAGAAAACAAAAACATGGTGGCTTACCAAAATAAAAGCGCAGCATTCTTTTTAAAAGTGCATATCGCCCGTTCGCTCACAGCAAAGACGACGAGTTGACTCTAAGAGTTAACGGTTAAAGTTTCAAGAACAGCTCTTGCGTGATCAGTTCGCCCTCAGAGCAGATGCTGTGGATGACTCTCAGCTACTACAGCTAATTTCAGCACATTATTTTTCAAACAGACTGAATTTTAGCTTTTTAATTTTTTGCCCGTCGAAGGCGGACGAACTCTGTGAACGTTTCTGAACCGTCCTCGTCATTCAGATCCGTTTTTCTCCTGTACGTTTTTCAGCTCGTAGCTCGTTCCTCAGTTTTTGTTCTTTTTCAACGATTCATGAATCAAAACGTTCGGCTCGTTTCAGGACGTTCCTGCTGAAACTTATGGGTTTTGTAGTTTTTCACTTTTTGAAGTACAGCAGTCCCTCGTTTATTCTGAGGGATCCGTACCCTGAAGCCCCGTGATCAGTGAAAAACTGCAAAGAAGAGATATTAGCACAAATAGTAAGTAGTAGTTTATTTTAGTTTTTTTATTACATATATTATATATATATATAATATATATAATTATATATATATATGTATATATGTATATGTATATGAACTAAGAAGTACACTAAACTAAAAATACACTAAGTACTACTAGTACAAAACTATGTGCCAGACAACAGCAGCACGAACATGAGTCTGTGTGAGCAGATGAGGATGAATGAACACAGCAACATGAAATAAATCAGCAGCATGAGATCAGCAGCATGGATAGTCAGCAGCACATATCAACAATCAAGTGGCATTACAGTGATTTTCCACAGTATTTTCCACAGTATTTTTCACAGTATTTTTCACAGCGATAATCCAGACTAGGGATTCATGAGTCAAACAGCCTCAGGGTAGAAGCTTGTAGCGTTAACGACGGGTGAGATGGAGCAAGAAGGGTGACTCCTTTTCCATCTCAACTCCACTGCATTTGTTTATTAATTTTTCATTAAAAGGAGCACCAGCTACTGACCAACAACAACTTAATTAATAAATTCACCCTTTAATGATCACAATCAGTCACTGAAGTAGAATCTGTTCATTACAGGGAGTTCTAGACCAAAACAAATGAATATTCATCTGAATGAAGAGACCAAAGTTGTCTTTGAAGTTTTATTACACTAATAATCAACAAAAATAATAAACAAACAATAATAATGAATCAATCAAGGCTTAATTCTCTGATCTAAGGCAAAATTGACTCTTTGAGCAGGAATTATTTCAGTTTTATACACGCATGAATTTAGACAAAGTTTATTTAATGTTATTTAATGAGATCAGAGAAGTTATTTATTGTCACTGCAAGCCAGGAAATGATTTACCAAGTTGCATCAGCTAAAAATGACATCATGTCACCAGTTTCTGCTCCTTACCGGGTCGGTGTTGAAGGCACCAGGTCACTCGTCTTTCTGGGGTTCTGCTGGTGGATCAGACCAGGATAGACCACGAAGAGGACTTGCTGGGAACTGCCCAAAGGTATCTGAACGTGCTGGCTCCATCCTCCAGCTGTCCAGCGTTAGCAGCATTCTCCACAGATGTGGAAGGATGTGGAAGGATGTGGAAGGATGCGGAAGGATGCGGAAGGATGCGGAAGGATG
>NC_056499.1:12369487-12441464 GCF_014905685.2 Nematolebias whitei | reverse complement strand
AAGGATGTGGAAGGATGTGGAAGGATGTGGAAGGATGCGGAAGGATGTGGAAGGATGTGGAAGGATGGCAGCAGGCTTGATCCTTCTTCCAAATCATTGTTTATTTGTTGGTTGCAGTCTGCTTCCAAAAAATCCTCCTTCCTGATTCCATTCCAGGTAATCTGGGTAATAGACATTGGTCCATTTTTGCATTTCGTGTACTTTTCAAATGTTTACCGAACTTTCAGTAACTTGAACGTTCACTTCCGGGTCGGAGGTTAATTTCCTGTTGTGAGATCGGATTTATTTATTTTTTTAACTCAATATAATAATGGATTTTTTTAAATAGTTGTGTTTTGCGAGGAAAATATCACAACAACCACATATTAAAGAATATTAACTTAGATGAAAAATAAAATAATCTGATATTTTCTTGGGGGTGCTATGACTTTTCCAGTGGGTGCTCTAGCGCCCCCCCCTGGCACCACCCCCTGGTTCTTGGCCACGCCCACTTCTCCGCTCTGCACGGAGGAAAGCTGATCAGCTACAGGAGGAAGTTTATCCTGCAGTATGGGCTGCACAGAGGTGCAGCAGGGGCAAAATAATTAAAAACAATTTATTTTAAATAAAAATGCCATGCTGATCGTGCAGCTCATCCATCCATCAGCCAGTTGTGTGTCATGTACTATCTTATTTTGAAAAACCGTGCAGCTCATCCATCAATCAGCCAGTTGTGTGTCATGTACTATCTTATTTTGAAAAACCGTGCAGCTCATCCATCAATCAGCCAGTTGTGTGTCATGTACTATCTTATTTTGAAAAACCGCGATAGAGCGAGTCCGCGATAAACGATGCGCCAAGTAGCGAGGGACTATTGTATTTAGCTTTGTCGGCCATGTTTTCCTCATTGAAACTGAACGGAGCTCTCTTCACGTCCTTCAAACTCTTTAGCTGTTCATTTCAGCTTATGTTGCACTTCAGCTTCTTTCAGCTCCTTTTTAGTTTTTTTTTCTGACAATTTAAAACAATTAAAAAAATTATCTTGTTCCGCTCGTAACTTCTGATCCGCTCCAGATAATTTAACGAAACTTGGTACACTTTTGTTCCATCACAAACAGCGTGTCCCGTACTCTTTCCATCTCCCCGGCTTCAAGGTCAAGGTCACAAATCAAGGTCACAGGTTATATAAGGTCTGCTTGTCTGCCCATTGCTGTAGATTGATTGTCGACGGGTGAATGATGTGTCGAATGCGGTGCACTTGTTCATGTTCCTGTGGCAGCCATTTTGAATTGGGTTAACTCAAAACATAATCTGTTGTAGATGCACAACAGACTGTTGTTTCTATGAGGTTAGATAAAATCCAGTCAGTGCTTCATGAGACATTTTACTAAAACTGACAAACACGTACAGATACAGGCAATTACCTGATCGCCCGCCTCTCAGGACAGCGGGTGATAATAACATGCTTAGTTCTGACATACAGCTGTACGGTTACCAGCAGAACCACCTGTCTGTCAGGCACGGTGGTGGAAGGGTGATGATTAGAAGCTCAGCATTGAGTTTGGCGTGGCATCCTCGCCTTCATTTCTTAGTGTCGTCACAGACGGCGGGCGATATGCATTTCGTTGACGTCATTATATTTGCTATAAATTTCAAATTAAAACACGCGCTTCCTTCCCGTTCTTGAACGTTTTGTAAAATCCGTTTGAGGATTTCAGGGAGCAGGAAATACTTTTAGTCCCCCGGATATTCGAGCTCCTCGTGCGAGCGCCTTTTACAAACGATCTTTATCTCAACGGCTTCAAACTCGACAAGTCAAACCTTTATTTGGATGAAGAAAACAAACAGTCTCCTTCAGCACGCAGTCCTGACATGAGCAGGGGGTTTAATTGTGTGACCTTGGCTTTGACCTCAACCTTGACCTCTCTGAGGGATTTTAAACATCTGCTAAGTTCATGGCAAAAACCAACACAGTCATGTTCCTGTTTTTATTTTTTTACATCACTTTACAATGTAGATGTTTTTGTTTCTAATTTAAATCATTTCTTCTGTTTACTTTTCATTTCTTCGTCTGTTGTTGTCTGGACCTCGTCTGTGTTCAATGTTTAAATCAGGTCTCTCTAGTAAATGAGTCCTTGAGGCTCAATGAGACTAACCTGCAGAAATAAAGGCTGACTGAATGAATGTTTATGAAGCGTTCACACTGTTGTGATCCATTTTTCTTCCGTACATTTTTCAGCATCTTTCTCGATCCACAATGTTTGTTCTACTTCAACAAATCATAAAATGTTCAGCTCTTTCAGGAAAAGCCTGCTATGACTTTTGGTGCAACTTTAGCTTTTTGAAATGTTTAGCCTTTTTTTTTCTCATAGAAAATGAATTGAGCTCATTTTACATCCTTCAGATCTTTAGAAGTGTTTACAACCTTTTACTGCTCCTTTCTCATTTTGTTCTGCTTCAGCTTCGTTCAGCTTCCTTGTACAAATTTAAACCTTTCAGCTACGTTCAGCTGTTTTTTTTCCAGCTGTTTTATGTTCCTTTCAAATTGTTTCTGCCAACTACAACATTTTTGTGCTTCTTCTAACTTTTTTCTACTAATTTCTGCCTGTTATGCTCCTTTCAGCTTATGTATGCAAGTTTAATCTTTTCTGCTATTTCAGCTGTATTTCTGCTTGTTTTAGCTTTTTCAACTAATTCCACATTTTTTGCACTCATTTAAACTTTTTCAATTGAATTCAATTCAGTTTATTCATATAGCACCAATTCACAACAAAGTTGTCTCAGGGTACATTACAGAAACATTCACGTACATAAAAAAGCCAATTAGTAAAGTTGTCTATCTGAGGAAGCAGCAGACTCGTTGAGCCTTCGCTTCGTCGCAGTCTCTCATCCTGAGCAAGCACAGAGGCAACAGTGGAAAGGAAAAACTCCCTTTTAACAGGAAGAAACTTCCAGCAGAACCAGGATCAGGACAAGCGGCCATCTGCTTCGACCGGCTGGTTTGAGAGGACAGGAAGTAGAAACAAACAAACAAACACAGAATGGCAGTGTGGCATTCTGGTAATTTTTATCAGCCTAATTCAGCAAAAATGTGCTCTCTCTACTTTCTTCTGGTAATTTGAGCTTCTTTTGCCTTTTCGGCTACTTTTCAGCTGTGTTTTTTATTTTTGTTGTTGCTAATTTCAGCTTATTTTCCAGATAATTTCCACGTTTTGTGCTCATTTGTGCTTCTTTCAGTCTAACTGGGCAAACATATTCTTTCTGCTGTCTTCTGATAATTGAAGCTTGTTCTACATTTTTAGCATTTTTCATCTAATTTCAGCTGTTTTCAGATAAAGTCATGTTTTTTGTGGTAATTTCTGCTACTTTCAGCCTAATTAACTCCTTTCTGCTAATTTCAGTTTATTATGCTCCTTTCAGCTTAGTTATGCCAGTTTCACTTATTTCAGCTATTATTTAGCTGTTTTATGCTCATTTTAGCTTTTTCAGCTAATTTCACAGTTTTTGCACTCAAGCTTTTTTCATCCTAATTCAGCAAAAACAAATTGGTCTCTCCACATACTTCTGCTAATTTAAGCTTCTTTCTGCTATTTTAGCTATTTTCAATCATTATTATCTAATTTCAGCTTTTTTCTGCCATTTTAGCTTTTTCCTACCTTTATTTTTTTCTAATTTCAGCTTTTTTCAGATATTTTCCACTTTTGTGTGCTAATTTTTTATTCTTTCAGTCTAATTGGACACAATTCCCTCCACTTCCTTCTAATTTAAGCTTCTTTATTCCTTTCAGCTATTTTTTTAGCTAATTTCAGCTTTTAGAGCTAATTTACAAATTTTTGTGCTAATTTCTGCCTATTTAAACCAAATTCAGCAAATATGTGTTCTTTCTGCTTTATTCTGCTAACTTAGGCTTGTTCTTTCATTTCAGCTACATTTGAGCATGTTTTTAGCTAATTTCAGCTGTTTTTCAGCAAATTCTTCAGCAATAAGCATTCACTCTGCATTTTCTCAGGAAATGCAGTTCCTCTAGTTTTTCTTGTTTTAGTGTCTGCGTTGCTCAGACCTCGATTTCTAAAGGAAAAATGTTCAGTTTCAATGGGGGGAATAAAAGTGTAAAAATAATAATTTACTTTTATTTTACCGTCTCTCAATTCTCTGGTTTTGCCACCGTTTCTCTGCAGGAAAGGGCCTTTTCATCCTGGAGAGTCTGCCTCTGAAGCGTTGCGTCTCGGTGGGCCGCTCCGGCCCGGTTCTGGAGGACTGCGGGCGCCCCACGAGCCGCATGCTGTGGAAATGGGTCTCCAGGCGCCGCCTCTTTAATTTGGGCGCCAGCGCCTGCCTGGGCCTCAACGTCTCGGACCCGACGCGACCTCTGAGCATGTTCGAGTGCGACGTGACCTCGCCCATGCTGTGGTGGCGTTGCCATGGTAACATGATGTACGGAGCGTCCGAGTGGAAGGTGACGGTGGCCGGGCGTTCGGTGGTGGTGAAGAAGAACATTTACCACGAGTGGAAAAGACACGACACGCCGAGAGAAGGTCCCTGTTCCCACCCGTATGAAGGTAGACCTGAAGAAACGAGCCGAAAGAAACTGAACAGTGACTAAAAGGAAGAAAAGTGTAGCTAAGCGTAGCAAGAGGCTAGCTAGATGCCAGATGTTGTATTAGGTTAAAAGCATTAGCTAAAAGTAGGAGCAGGCTAGCTGCTAACTAGCAGAACTTTAGCTAAAAGTTACAAAAGCAAAGAGATAGACCAAAAAAGCAACAAAAGGATAGCTAAAACCCAAAAGTTGTGAAAGGCTAATTAAAAAGGCCCAAAATTAAGCTAAAATGTAAACGCAGAAGCTACAAAGAAGCTAAAGTAGTAAAAGTGTGGCTAAAAGCTAAAGGAAGCTTTAGTCTAAATAAAAGCACAAGTACAGAGAAGCTAGATAAAATAATAAAAGCAATAAAACGTTAGCTAAAATGTAAAGACCAGCTAAAAGAAGGCAAAAGGTAGCTAACACATGACTTTAAAAAATATAATTTTAACCATTGGCTAGCTAAAAGCTAAAATATCAATATGCTAGCTAAAACTTAACACTAACAAATAGGTAGCTAAAATCTAAAAGTAGCAGTAAATACAACTAAAAGCTAAAAGTATCAAAAAATCTTGCTAGAAGTAGCAATTCCATAGTTGATAGCAAAAAATTTCTAAAGGCTAACTAGAAGCTAATAGTGGCAAAAGGTTGGCTAAAAGCTAGAAGCAACAGAAACAACTGAAAGCTAAAAGTACCAACAAGCTAGCTTAAATTAGCAGAACAGCGGTTAAAACTAAATTAGCAAAAGAAAACAGGATAAGAAGACAATGAGTCAGGAGCTGATTAAAGGAGTTATTTAATTTTGAAGGCGTTGAAGAGATGCAGTTCTGAGACGTTTGTAACTTGTCATTTTAAATAAAGTTAAATATTTTGATAAGTTTACAGGTTACAGCACCCATCTGTTGATGAGCTGAACATTTCGATATATGAATGAGTAAAAGTATGCACAGGTAGGAAGAGTTCAGCAAAAGTACGAAGATAATCGTGACGTCGCTGACTCGGGTGTAAAGCGTCAGGTTTGGTGGCGCCATCTTGTTTCCTGTTTGGCTGATGCAACAGCTTCCTCTAACTTTAAATCATGTGTTTGGCAGAAATTCACACGTTATTTGGAAACGCACAAGGATACCCGTGCGTTTTCCCCTTTAACTACAACAACAAGTGGTACTCTGAGTGCACGACGGAGGGCCGGGAGGACCACCTCCACTGGTGCTCCACCACCGATCGCTACGATGGGGCTGAACGATGGGGCTTCTGTCCGGTGGAAGGTAAACTAACCAGAAACTACAACAAGCACGTTGTTTGAATAGACCTTTTTAATTTGGACCTTCACCTGCGCAGCCTCGGGTTGTGATCACTTCTGGAAGTCGAACCAGGAGCTGCAGGCGTGCTACCAGTTCAACCTGTACACCATCCTCACCTGGACCCAGGCGCAGTCCACCTGCCAGGCTCAGGGTGGGAACCTGCTGAGCGTCACCGGCCTGGCAGAGCACAGGTACATCAGAGGTACGCAGGACCCGGAGCTCTGTGAAGACTTCATCGCACCTTCAAACCTGCCGGTAATTCCTTTTAATCCTGGCTCAGATCGGCTGGCGAGGGTCGGAGCGATGGTGTGGATCGGGCTGAACCACCTGAAGGACGGACACGGGTGGCAGTGGTCGGACGGAGCGCCTTTATCTCTGGTGACCTTCAGCACAGGTACAGATCATTTACCTGCACAGTATCACTTCACACCGATTGGAGGCGTTTCATTTGGCGCAGATTTGGTAAAGAGAAGTCCGGCGTGGTTTTCCTGCAGCCCTCTCCACCGCGCCGTCCTCCTTTAGCCTTTTTCTAACTGCCTGCCACCGCCGTGCACATGTCGGGTCGGATAACGCGTGACGTTTGGATCTGAAACTTGTCAAACAGAACTTTTCTTCAGCTCTAGCTTCCAGCCCGCTGGAGAACGACCGACAGTGCGGTGTTTACAACTCGGCCTTCGGCGGCCAGTGGCAGAGTCTGTCCTGCGAGGCGGCGCTGCCGTACATCTGCAAGAAGACGCCGAACATCAGCGTCAGAGCCGAGCCGATAGGTGAGAGACGATCCACCTACAGGAGGCGGACAGGTGTCATTACAGACCACACAACGAACCGACCACTTTCAGAAGTGTAGTTTAGCTTGCTGCTGCAGATTTGGTGCTGTTTAGTTATTTATAAATCAAAACGTTCGGCTCGTTCAGCCGATGATTGAGGCGACTTTTGGATCTTGGAACTTTTATGCTTTTCCAAATACTTTACTGTATTTGAAACTAAATTCATCATAGAAATACAACAAAGTCTTATTAGTTCCTTCATAAACATTGTTCTCTGGCTCTGTTTTTATCTTTGTATGCTACTTTTAGCTTTTAGCTACTGTTTTGCTTTTTTTTTTTTAGCTGTTCTGCTACTTTTAGATGGTTTTGGTAATTTAAGATGTTATCCAAAGTGTTGCTGCTTTTAGCAAACAAATTTAAGGCTTTTAGAATTTAGCTACTGGTCTTCAGCTATGGTTTAATTGTAGCTTTTAGCTACATGTTTGCTAATTTTAGCTTTTATCTAAGGTTTTGTCACTGTAAGAGCCAAAATGACTGTTAGGTGTTGTGTTGTTTATTGTGGCACAGGTGTTTATATTTTCCAGCACTGCAGGGGCGTGCATGAGGGGCGTGGTCACATGTTACTTAGCTGATCTGAGTAATTGCACCAGGTGCTGGGTTAGTAGGGTGGCTGGTAAACGTTTCTGTTGACCGTCACTGGGGAACAACTTAGAAACATAATTTTTGATCAATATCTTTGTCAGTCAAACTGACCAACATGTAAATTAATACAGACGCTGCTTGCTGGATGCAAAAGTAATTGTTAGTTTTAATAAATACACAAAACAAGGTGGACTCAGCATGGATTAATGGAGACGCGTCACAGAGCAAACTCTACTCAGCCGGCAGCGACTTGTTGTGGATCGAAGTCGCTGCAGTCACTTATTATAGTCTTTAACAACTTTGTAGCTTTTTTCTAGCCTTTAGTTACTACCTATTTACTTTTAGTTATAGTTTTGCTAAGTTTAGCTTTTAGCTATCATTCTGCTATTTTAACTTCGTAATAACTTTTCTGCCACTTTTAGCTACAGTTATGCTTTTGTAGTTGTTCTGCTACTTTATGGTTTTGCTAATTTAAGATGTTACCAAGGTGATGCTACTTTTAGCAAACATTTAATGCTTTTAATATTTAGCTACTGTTCTTCAGCTATGTTTTTAATTGTAGCTTTTAGCTACATGTTTGCTAATTTTAGCTTTTATCTAAGGTTTTGTCACTTATAGCCTTGAACAACTTTAGCTATTTTCTAGCCTTTAGTTACTATCTATTTACTTTTAGTTATAGTTTTGCTAACTTTAGCTTTAAGCTATGATTTAGCTAATTTTAATTTTAGGTTAAAGTTTTGCCTATTTTTAACTATCTATAGTTTAGCTAATTTTAGCCTATAGCTACCATTTTGATATTTGTAGCATTTATCTACTGTTCTGCCACTTTTCAATTTTTGTGGTGTTCCAGCTTTTAGCTACGGTTTAGCTGATTTCAGGTTTTACTGTTTGTAATGTAATCTATTGTTTTGCTACTTCTACCTTTTAGTGATTTTTTTTTTATTTATTTTATTTTAGCCTTTAGCTATGGCTTAGTTAATTTAGGTTTTAGCTACTGTTTTTCTTGGTTTAGCTTCTGTTTTTGTTCTATCTTCAACAATGTAGTCGATTCACTTCTAACTAGTTTCAGCTGTTTTCACAGAAAATGCTAATTTGTTTGGTTTTAGCTGATGTCAGTTTTGGGTCTAAAAGAAAACAGCTGATGAGTTTAATTTAGCTGTGATGGTTTCGGCACAGCTGTGCTGCTCCTGGGGAATTGACCTTTGACCTTCCTCGCTGTTTCTCTTAAATGGTTCAAAACAAATTCTGCCGACAGTTTGTCGTTTTGTTCGGTCCGGTTCTTTTACTCTTCTTCCTCTTCCAGAGAACTGGCAGTACGTCAGCACGGACTGCGCCGACGGTTGGTGGCCTCACAACGGGTTCTGCTACCGGGTTCTGCCGGAAACTGAAGCAGGAAGCTGGGAGGAATCGTCCCGGGCCTGCGACTCTCGGAGGGCTAACCTCAACAGCGTCCACTTCCTGTCAGAGGTGGAGATGCTGCTCGGCCTTCTGGGTAACTGTGAGTAGCTGCGTCCAACAGACAGGAACATTCGGCTGCTATGATCAAGGATCATAAATACTTCTAGCTCTGTAGGTGGTCCTCACATATATCTTTTTAGTTTAGGTCCTTCTTTTTGGACATTTGTAGTTTTTTACACATAGAGAACAAATTAAAACTAATCATGTTTCAGTTTGTGCTCGTGTTCCTCAGATTCTGGGTCGGAGTTCTGGATCGGTCTGTGGAAACCAGCATCATCAGCAGCTGTAGAGTGGTCCGACGGCTCACCCGTCACCCTCACCGTGTGGCACCAGTACCACCCTGTTCACAACCTGACGGACCAGAACCTCTGTACCAAAGTGGACCCGAAGGTGATACCCAGTTAGCTTTTAGCTAGTGTTTGCTAATCTGTCTTTTAGCTATTGCACTGCTAATTTTAGCATTTAGCTACTATTTTGCTGGTTTTAGTTTTAAACTATTAGTTTGTTCATTTGTACTTCGATTAGAGGTTGGTTGATTTTAGTTTTTAGCTACATTTCTACTAATTTTAACTTTCAGCTATTGTTTTGATTTAAAGTAAAACAATTTTCTGTCACAGAAAGGAAACTGGCTTCTGGCCTCATGCGAGGAGCGACACCCGGCCGTGTGCAGAAGAGAAAGTCAGAGGCCCGTTCAGCCTCAAACCTGGGATGAAGGATGTCCTGCGGTACGAGTACACACCGAGTCCATTATCTCCCTCGTGCTGTCTGTGAGCAAAACAAACCAAACTATAAATGTGACGAGCCGAGCTCAGATTAGTGGTTCAGGAAACGTGTAATCATGAACTACTGAAGTTCCTGCAAAACTTCACAATTATAGGTTCAAAATGGTTGACTTTAAATCGGTTTATTTTCATTTTCTTTCACTCTCTCTGCATTTTGGCTTCTTCTCTAGGAAAACTGCTGATGTGGGAAATATTCCTAGAGTTTGTTACATCCCTGACTTAAAATGGTTTCTAAAGTTTTTAAGTCTTCCTAAATTTTCCTGAGGTGTGCAGGCGTGGGATTATTGCTGAGTGTAATTTAAAGCATTGGAAAGGTTTTCAATCTGTTTGTGTAGACAGTAGTCGGGTATTAATTTGGTGTAAAACAAAGGCAACACGGTGGATCAGCGATCAGCGATCAGCGTAGTTGCCTCACAGCAAGCAGGTCTTTGATTCAACCCCCAGTTTGGATCTGGGGTCTTTCTGTGTGGAGTTTGTATGTTCTCCTTGTGTTTGCGTTGGTTTTCTCTTGCAGTCCAAAACCTGCATGTAGACTGCCTTCAGCCCCAGGAGGACCGTGGAGAGGGTCTGTGATCTCAATGGGATCGGCCTGATTCAATAAAGGTTCATAAAATAATAGATGTAAAGAGCAGAAACACACTAGCGTTGTGCACGAGTAAACATTTGGTACAAAACAGTAGCTCCAAAAGAATCATCAACGCCTGCCCGGAGTCGACCGCTCCATGTATGCCCAAAACGGCCTCAGTGCCGGCTACTGGAGCCGGCAGGTGGGAATGTGGAGGGTCTTCTCAAAACTCCAGACTGGAATTTTTTAATATGGAAAAATCTATTTGAATTCTGATGGGAGAAATGCTTTAAAAATTACATTAAATAAATATTTTGTCCATTTATTGATTTTATTTTACAAAAACTAAATTGTTGAGTTTTGTAAAACTAAAAGCCCTTAAAAAGCTAAAATTATTATTTTTTTATTGTTAGACATTTACATTTGATGTTTACATATAAAACTGAGTTCTTTAAGGAAATTGACAAAAAATAGTAATAAGAAGTATTTTTCAGCAGGCAGCCAATTTCCCCCCAGAATCGATATTGCCATAAAAGTAAGAGTCACAAAAATTATTTTTTTAAATATTGAGTTATAATTTCAAATTCTCAACTCAAAAGCTAAAATGATTCGTAGTTTGTTGAATTTTGGCAATTTATCACCTGACAGCTAGTTTTGTTTACGAGTGCCAGTTGTACGGAAAATCCAGTTATATATTTAAAAAGGGGAATCCTCAAAGTTTACAATGCAGAACATTATATGAAGGGATCTCCCAGCAGAAAAATGGTCAGTTTCAAGGGAAATTTAAATAATTATTTCTAAAGCAATAGCTGTTACAAGGCATTAATTTAATATAGATGAGGAGGATTATATGCTGTTTTAGTTACTGGATCACTAGATGGTGCCTTTATGGGCTAAAGTTTACGGTAGTGATAATATTTTACATTTTTTTGCACTGCAACCTGTGCTCAATCCCACTCATTGTGCCAGCACGGGTCACAAAATAACATTTCATCCTGTTCAACACAGTTTTACTTTTAAAAGCTGTCCCGGAGTTTGTTGTCCGGTCTTGTTCTGTGTTATAAAAGGCTCGGACGAACGCCCGCTGCCGTTCAGCTTCTTCAGAGGCACAAAGAGCTGATTCACTCGGCCGCTGACGTCTTGTCTGGCGTCCGTGTTTCTCTCTGACTCTGTTTACAAGAATGTCCGACTCCTGAGTCATCGAGCAGCTTCTGACTCTTCGACACAAAGCAAAAAAGAAAACCCCGAGGGCGCGAGATCAACGCACCAGCTGCAGCTGTCTCTGCTGAGTTCTACCGGAGTCGTCCTTCACAGTGACTTTTATCACAGTTGTTTACATTCCTCCGGACGCTAATGCTAATGAATCGCTACAGGAGCTTCATGATATCATCAGCTCGCTGCAGAGCAAACACCCCGAGGCTCTTTACGTTGTAGCCGGAGACTTTAACCACGTGAATCTAAAGGACTGTCTCCCAAGCTTTTATCAGCATGTGACGATTCCGACACGTGGAGACCGCACGCTGGACCGTGTTTACACGAACGTAAAAGATGCATACAAAGCCGAACCCCGCCCCCACCTAGGACTGTCAGACCACATCTCAATCTTCCTGGCTCCTGCTTACATGCCCCCGCTGAGACGCTCCAGACCGGTACAAAAGAAAGTTAAATGCTGGATCCAGGACAGTGGCCCCATACTGAGAGATTGTTTTGATCGAACAGACTGGCAGGTTTTCAGAGAAGCTGCTGAAAATGGAGGTTCGCTTGATCTTGACCAATACACATCCTCAGTACTGGGTTACATTAGTACATGTACTGACACAGTCTCCACTATCAGATATGTTAAAAGCTACCCAAACAGAAAACCTTGGCTGAATGCAGAGGTGCGTACCCTGCTGGAAGCCAGGAACACTGCCTTCAGGTCTGGAAACTCAGAGGAGCTGAGTAGGACAAGAAAAGAGCTGGTTGCTGGTATTAAGAGGGCCAAGGCCACATATGCAAAGAGGATCGAGGGTCAATTCATCTCACAAGACCCTCGGAGCATGTGGAGGGGCATTAAGTGCATAACAGATTATAAAGGAAGGAGTGAACAATGTCCCAAAGACCCATCTCTGCCTGATGCCCTCAACAAGTTCTATGCACGCTTTGAAGACCCGAACAGACCACCCAGCACCAGACTCACCTCACCACCGGATGAAGAGCATCTCAGCGTGACCTCAGCAGAAGTAAGGAGTACCTTCAGGAGGATTAATCCGCACAAAGCAACTGGCCCAGACAACATCCCCGGAAAAGTGTTGAAGGAATGTGCTGATCAGCTCTGTGAGGTGCTGGCAGACATCTTTAACACCTCACTTACCCTGGAGACAGTTCCCACCTGCCTGAAGACTGCCACCATCATCCCAGTCCCAAAAAGCTCTACAGTGACTGGTCTGAATGACTATCGGCCAGTGGCCCTCACCCCGATAGTCGCTAAATGCTTCGAAAAACTGGTCATGACTCACATCAAAACAACCATCAACATCAACGAGGACCCTCATCAGTATGCATACCGTGAGAACCGATCAACAGAGGATGCCATCTCCTCTGTGGTCCACACTGCGCTCAACCACCTGGAGCAGAAAAACTCTTACGTCCGTATGCTCTTTGTGGACTTCACATCCGCCTTCAACACCATGATCCCCCAAACCCTGATGGACAAACTATCCACACTAGGACTAAGCCCCTCCATTTGCAACTGGGTACTAGACTTTTTAACAAACAGACCACAGTTAGTGAGGATCCACAACCTCTCCTCCTCCACCATAACCCTCAGCACTGGCTCTCCTCAGGGATGTGTGTTGAGCCCCCTTCTGTTTACTCTGCTCACATATGATTGTGCAGCTACCCATCCAGGCTGTCACATTGTAAAGTTTGCAGATGATACAGCGGTGGTGGGATGCATCACAAACAATGATGAGTCCAGCTACAGGCAGGAGGTGGAACACCTGGAGAGCTGGTGCAGAGAGAATAACCTTCACATCAATGTGAAGAAGACAAAGGAGATGATTGTGGACTTCAGAAGGAACAAAAACATCTACACCCCCCTGAACATAAGAGGATCTGCGGTGGAAGTGGTCTCCAGCTACAAGTACTTGGGTGTACACATGAATGACAACCTCAGCTGGAGCAACAACACCACCAGCCTGATCAAGAAAGCTCATCAGAGACTCTACTTCCTCAGACGGCTGAGGCGAGCTGGTCTGGGAAGCTCAGTCCTCACCTCCTTCTACAGGTGTGCAGTGGAGAGCATCCTGTGCTCGAGCATCAATGTGTGGCATGGAGGCTGCACAGCTGCAGAAAGAAAAGCTTTGCAGAGAGTGGTGAAGGCTGCACAGAAATCTGTTGGAGTCAGTCTCCCCACCATCACAGACATCTACACCTCCAGATGCAGGAAGAGGGCCACCTGCATCATGAAGGACCCCACCCACCCAGCACACACACTTTTTGCCCCACTCCCCTCAGGAAGGAGGTTAAGGAGCATTAAGTGTAGAACCACTAGACTGAGGAACAGCTTCTACCCTGAGGCTGTTAGACTCATGAATCTCTAACTAGAATAATCACTGTGAAAAACCATATCATGTTGCTGCTGATCTGTTTCATGTTGCTGCTGATCTGTTTCAATGTTGATGTGTTCATGCGTGCACATCTGCTCACAGACTCATGTTCATGTTTGTGCTGATGTTCAATGTTTTATGTTATGAGTGCTTAGTGTATATTTAGTTGATGTTTTTCTTAGTTCATATCTTAGATGTTATTACTGTTTTTCTTATACATTTTATTGTTGGATGTAACTGGGACCCTGTGTACATAATTTCGCTCCACCACATGTACCACATGAGGTGCGAATGACAATAAAGAAACTCTGACTCTGACTCTGACTCTAAACGGTTTTGTTTTCCGGTTTTGTTTTCCGGTTTTAACATTGTCGGTTTTACTCCTGGTTTATTCGGGGAACTGTTTGACGTAAAGTGAGTGTCAGCTATACAAAGGTACCTAATAATTCAGTTTTTAGGAAAATTCTGAAGTTTGTTTTTGTAGTCATCCGGTTCTTCTGAAGGACTGAGGTTTTATTGGAGAGAAGGAGGAAATTCTCTCCGGTTGTCAAAACACCATCTCTACATTCACACGTAAATAACCGGAGGAGTGCATAACAGAAGGCTAGCACTTACTCCAAATTAAAGGCGTAGATTTAATTACCAAAATTATTATCACCCACCAAATTTCACAACAGAGTTTTAAAAGCTTATAGATATTTTATACAAACCTTATAAACACATTATTTACAATAGGGGTGCACCGATTGCAGTTTTCTGGCCGATCCACGATTTCTAAAAAGTCTGAGCTGCCGATTCTGATTTTGGCCGATACCGATTTTGTTTTATAAGCGACACTATCAGGTGTTATAAGATCACAATGCATCTTCAATTTTCCAAGCTTATTTTATTGAAAATCATACCCTTGAACAATATCCTAGAAACAATACAAACTTGTTTTAACTGGCCATGAGGTAGTGCTCTGAAATATAAATGAAGTTTAGACAATTGTTGTTAAAACTAAAAAAATCGGTTTCTCGTGCAAGTATTGGCCGATTTCCAATTTCCCAAAATTAAGGAAATTGGGGCCGATCTAATGGTACACCCCTAATTCACAATATATTAGCGCTCAGAGTATGTATTGAGGATAACTCTCAGGTACTACCACGTCAAGTTTTAGATCAATATCTATCAGACTGAGTTATAGCCAGCATTGTGATTGAGAAAGGTCGATTAGCTGTGGTGGCCATCTTGAATTGGATTGACTCCAGAAGCTAACCTTTTTGTAGACAAACACCCACCACTTACTGTCTGACAGTTTCATTCAAATCCACCCACTTGTTCTTGAGATATTTTTCTAACAGACGAAAAGGGTTGACTCCAAAACTTAATGCCAAAGTTTAAGCAAAGATCCCAGGCATTGTGTGTTCTTGTATTGTGTGTTAGGGATGACTCTCAACTACTACCACACCAAAGTTTAAATCAATTTTTACAGAACTGATTGAGTTATTGCCATCTTTGTGTTTGCTGAAGTTGATTAGCTGTGGTGGCCATCTTGATTTGAGCATGCTTCAAATATTAATCAGTTGTGGACATACATCCAAATGTTATTTCCTATAAGTTTCATTGAGCGTCCACTGGTTCGTGAGATATTTTGCTAACAGACAGATTTATTCAAAACCTTTTTTCCCACTTTTTGTCTTTTGCAATAATAAAATAACATCATGATGTTAGCCGTCATAATTTAGATCAAACTCTAATCAATGAAGACAAAATACTTTTTATTGATAAACCTACATTTTGTTTTCAGCTGTGACACAAAGTAAGATGTTTAATTTATTTGATTTATTTTTTAATCTGGGCACTTCCAAACCAAATAACATAAAAATTTTCAATGATTATTTACAATTTTGCCCTTTCTACCACACGTAGTCACGCATAGTTATCTAATAACTAATAAATTATCATTAATAAATGGACCTGGCGTCTTTCTGTGTGGAGTTTGCACGTTCTTCTCGTGCATTTGTGGGTTCTCTCCGGGTACTCCGGTTTACTTCCATAGATCGAAAACATGCATGTTGGGCTGCCTTCAGGTCCAGGCATCCTTTGCAAAAGAGATCTGTGATCTCAATGGGATTTGCCTGGTTAAATAAAGGTTAATAAATAAATATTAATTATGTGGATGCACGTCTACAACTGATTATTTGGAGCCACATCAAGATGGCCCCTGCAGCTAACCCACTTTATCAAACACTAAAGTGGCTACGAGTCAGTCAGTTTTACAGATAAGGAGCTAAAGCTGGGTGTGGTAGTAGCTGAGAGTCCTCTCCAACACATACGCCAAGCGCTAACTGATCATCTCAAATGTTAGTTTAAATGTTTGCCCTGAAGGCGGCGGGCGACGTGCATTCCTTCATGGCTTCGTGTTTTTTTATTTCTCAGGGCTGGAAGCGACACGGCCACTCCTGCTACGCTCTGACGGGTCATGAACAGAACTACGAAGACGCGCTGATGGGATATTACTGCAAAGCTCCTCTTCTCACCGTGGAAAACAGGTTCTCTGGATAAAAACAAACGTTTTCTTCTGTTTCACGTGTCGGCTGCTGCAGGGCGCTCAGCGAGCAGACCTTCGGTGTTTAAGAACGGCCTTCTCGTCTCTGCTGCTCCTTCTCGCCCTGGCAGGTTCGAGCAGGCCTTTGTGAACAGTTTGCTGAGTGCGAGCGGCGCCAACAGCAGCGTGTTCTACTGGATCGGACTCATGGACCGGGGGAGGAAGGGGGAGTACAGCTGGCTTCCTCACAACAACTCCTCCCTGCCTCTCAGCTTCACCAACTGGAACAAACATGAGCCCGGTGGGTTAAAAACACAGCTTTTCTAATGGTGGCTGCTTGTGGCTGTGGGTTTGTATGAAGTGGATCTCCCTGTATTTCCAGTCAGTGCTGGGGGATGTGTTGCCATGTCGGGTGGACCTGCTTTGGGTCAGTGGGAGGTGAAGGACTGCCGGTCCTATAAAGCCCTGTCGGTGTGTAAACAGAGCATCAGCAGCTACCACGACGCCGAGCTGCCGGAGCACCACGTTGATGCTTTCGCCCCCTGTCCTCCGGGCTGGGAATCACACGCTGGACTGCTCCACTGCTTCAAGGTTCGTCTTTTTATTCAGTTTTTATCCAAACTTTCAGCTCTCTGACATCTCAGAATCAAAAACAGAAGTGTTTTTTATTTCATAGTTTTTACATTTCAATCTCATTTTCCTCTTAGTATTTACAGAAATCTGTGACTCTTCTGTTCAGAAGTCACATTTTAACTCCCACTGGCAGATTGTTTTCAGAACTTGCAGTTTTCTCTCTAACAGCAGTTAAAGTTTATTCCCAAGACCTGCAGTCTTTTTCATTATTTTAACAAGTTGTAAAAATGCTCATTACTATGACGGAGCTTTAGGGCCGTGCTAAGAAAAAAAGAAAAAAGAAAAGCCATAAAATTATGAGAATAAAGTCATAGTATTATGAGAATAAAGTTGAATAAAGTTTTAATATTATGAGAATAAAGTTGTACAAGACTTTTTTTTTTGCATCTCGTTAATTTTTTTCCACAAGTTGGATCCACGACGCGACCTGTCAATCAATCCAGTAGGCGTGTCAGCAAATGACCAATCCGTAGCTAAATGAGTGGTAATATTATCCGAACTCCGACATGATAAAGCGGGGTTTACCGCATTTTAACTGTGGTAAAATGAAGAATGTTGAGCATCTTTGTTAAGTTATACTTTGGTACTGGTTTTACAAATAAGGAGATACTTAATCTGTTAGCACATCAGCATCAGATTATTATCAGTATCAGGACTTTGAACCTGCTGACTGTACGGTGGTACGCTCTGATGGGCTGCAGCAGCTCTGCAGGTAAGGAGCATTTAGCTTCGGATTGGTCATTTGCTGACACGCCTACTGGATTGATTGACAGGTCGCAACGTGGATCCAACTCGTGGAAAAATAAATAAATACCGGTAAATAAACGAGAGCTGCAAAAATAAAAGTCCGTATGACTTTATTCTCGTAATATTAAGACTTTATTAGACATTATTCTCATAAGTTTATGCCTTTTTTTTCTTAGCGTGGCCCTAAAACGCTGTCGTACATTACAAACTATGAAATCAAACAAAAAAGATTATCCTGAATTATATGAAAGTTGTTTTCAAGATAATCTTTTTTGTGTTTGTTTTCATAGTTGGCTGTTGCCTTTCAGTGAGAAGGTTGCCGGTTCAAATCCTGGCCCGGGACCTTTCTGGGTGGAGTTTGCATGTTCTCTCCATGCATGTGTGGGTTTTCTCCGGGAGCTTCGGTTTCCTCCCACAGACCAAAAACATGCATGTTAAGCTGATTGGTAACTCTAAATTGGCCCTAGGTGTAAGACAGTGAATGGTTGTTTGTCTCGTTTGTCTCGATGTGTCCCTTTGATGGACTGGAGACCTGTCCAGGGTGTCCCTCGCCTCTCAAAAGTTATCAAGAACTAAATCAAAGGTTATCTTGAACTCTGTCAAACAATCTAACAAGGTTGAGTCAGGTCCTCTGGACGGATTCTTCTTTGTTGAAATGTTTCATCTTTAATCCAGAATACTTCTTCTGAAGTCCTCTGAAGAAGTATTTTGGATAAAAGACGAAACGTTTCAACAAAGAAGATTCCATCCAGAGGACCTGATTCAACCTTATACCTTCATCTACCTGGTTTATTGAGCCTGCATTAAGATATACCAAAGAATATCCAGAGTTAGGATGCACAATATTATCGGCATGGTATCGGTATCGGCCGATATTAGCGTTAAAGTTAAATATTGGACATCGGCCATTCCATCAAATTAACTGTCCGATATAAAAGACACTGTTTTTGTATGACAACCCAGTGACAAGGATGCTTGCAGCGCCAGCACAACGTGATGACGTCACACGTGCCTACCTGATCTGATCATGGTGGAGAGGAAAATTCTAAATGTTGGCGGTGTGAAAGGTTTTTTTCATTGAGGATGTCGGATTCCAAAAATTTCTGGACTACGTTGAGCCTCACTACATCGTCCCCAGTCGGAGATATTTTTCTGACATAACCTTACCCGAGTTACAAGCCGTCATCTCTGACGTCATTGAGAAGCTAATAGCCGATAGCACTTGGTTGAGTTTTTCCACAGACATTTGGACGTCAAGTGTTAGCCCGTTAGCATGATTAGTCTTACGGCACAATGGATAGACAAAAACTTTGAACTTAAAAAGGCTGTCCTTCATGCACAGGAGTGCAGAGGATCCCACACTGCAGCTAGGAGCCTGGAACAAGCCTCCACAAGTGAGACAGCATCGTAGGTGACTCATGCTAATAAATAACATTTAACGCTTTTCATTTAATAGAAGTTAAAGTGCTCTGCATATGGCTGTTACTGAATATATGTCACCAGCTCTTACACAATTTTTATAGCAAATAAGCCTAAATAAGAGGGCTATGTTCTGACAAAGTATATTAAAAAATATCTGTATCGGCCAAATAAGTTTTAATATATCGACATTCGGGTATCGGCCAAAAATCCAATATTGTGCATTCCTATCCAGAATTATAATAAAGGTTATTTTAAATAATCATTCTTGTTCTAAATAAGATTTTGTTTGTCCAGATCTTAACAGCTGTTCTGCTGTTTGAACACTCGTACTATAAAAGCTGCACTTTCTAAATTTACCAAAGTAAATGCAATAAATGGTGCGTAGGTTCAAGGTGTACATTCCGTTAACATTTATCAACCAATCTGAGCCCTTGTAGGACTTCCTTCAGGTCCAGATCCAGACTGAGGTTCTAGCCTAGACCCCGTCCCTGTTGTGTTTCTCTTCTAGGTGTTCCATGATGAGAAGATCCTGATGAAGCGCTCCTGGGTGGAAGCAGACTTCTTCTGCCAGGCCCTCGGGGCCCAGCTGGCCAGTTTCCAGCACTATGAGGAGCAGATGTTTGTCAAACACCTCCTCAGCACCATGTTTGAAGGGTTGGTACCGGCCCTCGGGACACATCGCTTACGAGCAGTTCTGATAACTCTTGTTAAAAGATAAAATGTGGTTTGGACTGTGTTTGTGGTCTTCAGTTGGTTATTTCCCTGCAGCTTGACCCGTTCAGTCGTGGGAACATGAAAGTCCCCTACTTTCAGTTCTCGGGCAGAACCTTCAGTGATTTCCTGTTTGTCCCTCAAAGTTCTGGAGGAGTTCTGGTTCACTCTTCTTTCCAACACTGAGGGTTCTGCTCAGCTCTCTGAAGGTCCACCACAGCGTCTCAGTCAGGTTGAGGTTCTGGACTCTGACTGGACTGTTGCAGCGCCTTGGTTCTGTTCTTTCAGACCCGTTCTGCTGTAGATCAGCTACTGTGTTTGAGATCATGGTTCTGTTGGACCCAGTTTGGTCCAAACTTCAGCTATTGAACAGATGGACTCATCTGACTCCAGAACTCTGGTCTCTAGAGGAGTTCTGGTCCACTCAGAGACTGACAGGAGCCCAAACCATCAGCCTCCACACCGTGCTGACAGCTAATTGCTGCAGTGCATTCTGGGTAAACATCTGTCCTCTGGTCTGGTTCTGGTCCAGAAGTCTTGTGGTTCCTTCAGATGAAACTTTCCAAGCCTAAATCGAGCTGCCATGTTGTTTTTAGAGAGAAGAGGTCATGACCTTTGACCTGCTGACTGAGGCCTGTAGTCACTGTATGGTCTGACCTTCAGGGTGAATCAGCTGGGAAGACTGTCAGCTGTTGGAATGTTTTCCACGTGTGAATAATCTCTCTCTGAAGAATGATGGACTCCACAGTTGGTTTGGAAATGACCCTTGACCCTTCCCAGATTGGTGGACAGTAACAGCTGCTTCTCTGAGGTCATTGCTGATGTCTTTCCATCCTGGCACTGTGTTAACACACACCTGGATGTTTCATACCTGATCATTTTATTTTGTCTTAAAATGTAAAATCCTGAACTTTACAAGTTGTACTGGCTGTAAATCTGTGTTTTATTAATAATAATAATGAATAAAAGTAAATGTATTGTTTCCAATAATATTATTAATGTTTAAAAAACATAAATAGTGCAAGTTTTTTTACAGAACTGTTTCAAATTTGCCTTTTTAATTCAAACTTCAGTCTGAGTTTGTGTTCTGATCCTGTTTGTGTTCGTTTTAGAACAGCGGGCCGCTGGTTCTGGGTGGGCTTGAATAAGAGAGACCCCGAACACCTCGGGTCCTGGGAGTGGTCCGATGGTTCTCCGGTAAGTGTCCTCAGGTGTTTCTCGTGTGGAGAAGGTGCCCCTTTCACCCGGTCTCTGTGCAGGTGGTGACGTCCTTCATCGAGGACAAGAACGAGGACGACGAGCACCGGGCCTGCGCCGTGTACGGCGACCTGACCAACGCTCTGATGCCGCGGCAGTGTGACACCAAACACGAGTGGATCTGCAAACTGTCCCGAGGTAAACGCCCACCTCACCACCGCTCGGCGCCCAGTCGCGCTGTCAGAACCCACCTCTGACCAGAACTCTGGTTTCATTACAGGAGACGAACTGATCAAACCCTACTGGTACGCTGAGCGTGAGTACATCTGTTCATTCTAATGCTGTAGACTGAAAATAAGATTTGGTCCTGCCGGGACCTGAACCACGAAGCAGGCTCAACTTATCCTGGGCTTCTTTTAGAGATCTGGTTTAACTAATCCTAACTTGTGGTACTTTGGTTAACTCAAGCCAGGACTTATGACTCGGGATCTGTAGCTGTGAAGCTAGGAAAAAAAACCACATGCACAATATTTCCTGATGGAATGCTTATCGCCCGCCTCCTTTCAGGTTTAAATTAACATGGACTCATGTTGAGTGACGAAGCTGCTGCCTTTTGATCAAATCTTGTGAATTCTGTTGTGCTCATGTAAACCCATAAAATCTCCTGCGATCTTATAGCTCTCAAGAGAAGTACCGTATTTTCCGGCGTACAAGTCGCATCCGTCAAAAAAAAACATCACGAAGAGGAAAACACATACATAAGTCGCTTCTGCGTACAAGTCACATTTATTATGCGTCACTGCTGACCCGTTGCGTTTATTATGCATTTATTTAATGGTCAAAACAGCTTCATTTCGCCTGGGCGGCACAACACCATCCATCCATCCATCCATCCCTCCATCGTGGCTAGCTCTCCAGCGTTCCTTCGCCTGCACCAGCTGAGTGAAGCGAATGCGCACAGGAGGACTCATTGCAGTTCTTCGAAGTTTAACAACATTAACACTTAAAAGTAATTATTTGTTTTCTCATCATTATAGCAAAAGTTTGTCTCGGTTTAACTTTTCCTTAATAAATACACTTTAATGGTCAAAACAGCTTCATTTAAAGCATCAGTCAAAAATTGCGTTATGAATATGGCACTTCGACATATAACCCGCAGGACTGACAAATCTATGCAAAAAAAACCTGCGACTTATACGCCGGAAAATACGGTACTTGAAGACTACCCCTACTACCAGACTAAATTTTAGTTCAGTATTTATAAAAATTGATTTGTTTTTGGCCATTTTTGTGTTTGCTAATCTTGATTAACTGTGGCAGCCGTCTTGAATTGTGATGGCACCAAATATTCAGTTGTAGACGCACATCCAAATATGATTTCCTGTAGGTTTCATTAAAACCTATCCAGTAGTTCATGAGATATTTTGCTAACAGAAATACACAAGCCAAAACATTATCGCCCTATGCTGAGAGGCAAAAAGTGGGCGATAAAAGCATAGTTGAATACACAAACTTTACTCCAGAAAAGATTTTTACCGTTTAATGTTAATAAAGGAACAAATTTTAAAGACAACATTTTCAAACTGAGGTCTCGGGTCATTTTGACCCAAGGGCAGCAGGAGGGTTTAGTCTGAGAAGGTCTGAGCATCCAGCTGACAGAAGGTTTGAGGTGACAGATTTTGTTGTTTGGTGCTTTCATGCAGCCGTAATGAGCTTGACGACCAGCCGATCTGAAGTTTGGAGTGTTTCCGTGTTTCCTGACCGCGGCTGGTCTCGTTGCAGAGAGCGAGCCCTGGGTGTTTTACCGCGGAGCCGAGTACCGGCTGGCCAAGCAGCTGTTCAACTGGCACTCCGTGTCTCTCGGCTGTCAGATGATGGGAGGACACCTGCTGTCCCTTCACTCCACGGAGGAGCTGCACTTCATCAAGGAGCGCCTGCGACGGGTTTGTAGGCCGATTTTACCCGCGTGTCTGTAGGCATCTCACAAGCCAGACTGTCTGTCAGCAAAATATCTCATAAACCAGGGGATGGAGACTAACGGAAATAATCATTGGATAAACGTCAACAACTGGTTAACTTTTGGAGTCAATGTGGAAGAGGAGCCATCGTGGAAAGATAAGTTCCTGCACAGCATGTTCCACCAGCAGGTTGAGGGCGTGGCTGATATCAACAAGTCCTACCAGTGGCTAGACTGGGATGAATTGAAGGACAGCACAGAGACGCTAATCATGGCAGCACAAGAACAGGCCCTCAGAACAAGAACAATAGAGGCTGGACGGGGTCTACCATACCAGACGAGACCCGAGATGCAGGCCGTGCAAAGATGCCCCTGAGACAGTCCAACACATGCAGGGTGTAAGATCCAGGCAGGCAAAACATGCCTGGAACGCCATGAATAATAAGAATAATCGCCATGAACGCTGGAATAATATACAGGAACATCTGGAATAATATACAGGAACATCTGTGCAGAGTATGGACTGGAGGTCCCTCAGTCAAAGTTGGAGACTTCACCAAGGGTGGTGGAAAATGGCAGGGCTGAGATACTGTGGGGTGGTGCTGGGTACGTTTCTGCTAATCCACTTATAGTGGAACATACTTTCCGTTTAGCAGATTAGCGTTTTTTGCTTCTGTGAGAACCTTTAGTGGAAATAACTTCCACTAAATTTAGTGAACTCAAGTCTGCAACATTTTTTTTTTAAAGACGGTTCTACGCACTGCAAGCGTACAGGAGGACGGTGATTTACGCGGTGCAGAGCTAAGCACCAGCAGGTGATGTCACCACCCTCGCAATGCTTTCCTCCTCATATTTACCATTAGCAGTCTCTGACTCCTGGTGTCACTTTACAGCCAATAACAGAGACTTTAACATAAATGAAGCCAAACCAGAACAGGAAAATAACACGAAAAAAACATTTTCACTCAAACATCAAACAGTCAGAAACATTGCACACACATAAGTCCTACGCTTTGCAACGCTCACACTTTCTCTGGGACGTGACTCTCTCACATATTTCATGTGTCTTTACTTTAATACAAACAGATTTATTACTGAGAGAATATTGATGGTGACGCACAGCAACTTTGTAGTTAGTTTATAAAAGTAGTTAACCATAGTGAGTTAATTCATTATAGTAAATGACACAAAAGAGATGTCCGACATACTTTGTACATCGACCGCATCACTTTGCTTCAGCACAGCAGAGTTCTGCTCCACGTCTTTGGTTCCGATGGACCAGATTAATTTCTGAATGCTCACCTCTGAATGGGAAATGGACGCTTTACCTGGGGTTTATGAACCATTCTGAGTTGTGTTCACTTACAACGTTGTCACATTACAGACAGTCCCACAGCGACAGCAGTGGGTGATAAAAGTTAGCGCTTTAGCGTTAGCTTCCAATAAATTATTTATCTGTTTAGCGTTTTAGTGTTAGTGAAGCTAAATGTTTAGTAAGTGAATTAGCAGTTAGCAAAGCAAATTTTTTGATTAACTGTGCCCATGTGGGACTTCCAGATCCAGACTGGCAAACAGTTGATGGCTAACCAGCTGGACATTGTGATGGTCGACGACAAGAGATGAAGGCAGCGGTGAAGGATGTAGAAATCCTGAATGACTGTAACATCAGGAAGAAGGAGCAGCTGGAGAAATACCAATAGAAAAAAGTGGAAATACAGAAGTTGTAACGTCAAGGCCTTACTGGTTCCAGTGATCATTAGAGCACTTGGTGCTGTGACCCCCAAACCTGAAGAGTGACTCCAACAGATCCCAGGAACAACCCCAGAGATCTCTGTCCAGAAGAGCTCAATTCTAGGAACAGCTAAGATACTGAACTGAACCCTCAAACCCCCGAGCCAACATGTAAGCTCTAAGCTTCTCGTCTTGTTTCCTGTTTTTGGTGTATTCTCGTGGCTGTTACAGCGCCACACGCAGGCCTGGCAGAGTTACTGCACCCTTCTGGGTCGCTCTCTGACAGTCTGCGTGGAGAAAAACATTTCCAGAAACTGTCATGTTTATGAGAATATTTATTAGACACATCCATTATCTTGACCCGCTTCTTCCTTTTTGGGTCACAGGGGTCACTGGTGTCCAACAAGTTTTGTGTGAATGAAGCCTAAATCTTTGATTAAGTATTTCCACCCTCTTGTTTTCAGCGAACACACACAGAGGAGCACGCAGACAAAGAGTCTACCTAATCACAGTTTTATAGTTGTTAAACCGCCCAGAGGAGCCATTACTTAGTTCACACAGCGAGGAGTCAACAGGCGTGAAGACAAACACTCTCCTTCCTCAAACAGACTTGAGTGTTTGCAAAAACACACAAACGAGCCCAAAACGAGGGCCCTTTAACGCTCGAGTGGCTCCACTCAGAGGAGGGCAGGAACCGGGCCGCCTGCTGGCAGCAGCCGTTTGGATCGGACCTAAGTTCTCTGTGGTGTCGAGGACCGAGGGGAGGGGATGAAGGGATCAAGACGAGGCCATGAAAGGAGCAGATTCGGCTCCTGAGAACCCAGAGAGGAAAAGTAGAGTTGTGTTAACCCCTGTTCTTTCACAGTTCTCTCTGGGGCCGACCGACTGGTGGATCGGACTTTCCTTCGGCCAACCGGGAGACGAGCTCAGGTGGGTCGGAGAGGTTTGGAGCGTTAACTGGATGAGTAGTTTAGATTTGATCTTTCGTTTATCCGTCTTCTGCCGATCAAGATTCAACTTGCCTGCTGGATTCCTCAGATAGAGAACTTTACTAATTGGCTTTTATGTTTGTGAATGTTCCTGTAAAGTGCCCTGAGACAACTTTGTTGTGATTTGGCGCTATATAAATAAACTGATTGAATCGCTGTACGAGCTCGCTCGCTTCTCGTCTCGCCTCCTGAGCAGCTCCTCTGTTCGTCGTTTATCGTCAGCTTTTTAAAGTGAAAGTTAAAATGAGACTTAATTTTTTGTTGTGGGAATGCTGAGTCAGCACTGTTGTTTATAATATCTCTCACGTGTTTTGGACGGTTTAATTTCTGCATATTTTGTGTTATTTTAAATTTTCAAATACCCAAAACGTTCAGCTCAATCAGGACAAGGGCGCCACGACTTTTAATTTTTGTAACTTTCATACCTTTTAACATATTTAACTTTATTTACTAAATATTTTCCCCATAAATGCATGACGCTCTTTTCAGTTTCTCCAAAGAGTTTGTTTTCTTTAAATCTGCTTCAGCTGCTCGCTCAATCTGTTTTCTTGCCATTTTAATCTTTTATTCACTGTGTTTTAACTAATGTTTTGAGCAGTTTAGCACTTACCTGCAGTTCTGCTAAAGTGCTTTTTAGCTTTTAGCTACTATTCCAGCTTTAGCTTTTATATACTGTTCCACTAAGTAAAAGTTTTAGCATCTGTTTTAAATGTTTTAGGTTTTAGATGCAGTTTTGCTAAATTTGTTTTTATTTTTTTCTACACTTTGTGCAATTAAGCTTTAAGCTGCTCTGGTTTTAGCTTTTAGCTACTAACTAAATTTCATTTTTATCTACAATTTGTACGTTTTGGCTTTTAGTTAGTTTCAGTTGGTTGGCTTGGACTTTGTTGTTTTGGCTTTTAGTCAGGCAGCACAGTGGCTCAGTTGGTAGAGCTGTTGCCTCTCAGTGAAAAGGTCGCCGGTTCAGATCCCAGCTGGGGCTACTATTCTGGTTTTAGCTTTGAGCTACTGTTCTGCAGAAAAATGGCCACATTTTGTGTTTTTTACCTTTTAGCTACTGTTCTGCTAAATTTAACTTTTAGGAACTGTTTTGCATGTTTTAGCTTTAGCTGCCGCTCAGCTTGTTTGAGTTTTTATCTGTCTGGCTCAGCTTGTGTTTTGACCATTTTAACTTTACCCACTCAGCTTCTTCGGCTGTTATTTAGCGCCCACCTTTCATTTTTGCTGGAAAACGCTAATTTTAGCTGAATTTATTTTCCAGGTGGAGTGACAAAACTGTGGTGGACTTCATGAACTGGGCCGACGGAGGAGTTCAGAGGGAGGCTGGGATGTGCGTCACCATGTCGTCTTCAACAGGTAAACACCAGCAGACGGGTCGGTGGTTCGTTTCTGCTCATGCTGAGTTGATGTTGTTGTTGATGTTGTTGTTGATGCTGTTCTCATTGTTCTCAATGATGTTGCTGCTGTCCATGTTAATGTTGTTTTCATCGTTAATGCTAATGTTCTTGGTGATGTTGTTGTTGATGATGTTGTCGTTGTTTGTTGTTGTTGTTGTTTGTTGATGTTGTTGTCATTGATGTAGTGGTTGTTGATAATGGTGTTGTTGATGCTGTTGTTGAAATTTTGCTGTTCTTGATAATATTGGTTTTATCATTGTTGTTGTTGAGGTTGTTAAAGTTGTTGATGTTGATTTTGTCATTGTTGTCATTAACGTTGTTGTTGAGGTTAAAGTTGCTGCTGTTCTTGTTATTGACGCTGCTGTTGTTGTTGTTGTTATTTGTGCAGTTAATGCTGTTGTTGTTAAAGTTGTTGCTGATCTCGTTGATGTCACTTTTCTCGTTGTTGTTGATGCAGTTCATGTTGTTGTTAAAGTTGTTGATGTTACTGTTCTTATTTTTTATGCTGTTGTCGTTGTTGATGTAGTTGTTGTCGTTGTTGCTGTTAATGTTGTTGTTGCAGGGAAGTGGTCGACCCGTAAATGCAGTGAACTCCACGGATACGTGTGCAGGAGGAACACGGTGTCTGTGGTGGAGACGGCCCAGGAGCCACATTACATCGGAGAATGTCCGGAGAAATGGCTCTACTTCGGACACAAGGTTTGAATGAACGCACGCTCACAGAAGCAAAGCCATTATCACCCGCCAAGCCTCTGTCTGTGTACATTTGTTTATGTCTGTTAGCAAAATATTTTACGAACCATTGGACAGATTTTAACGAAACTCCCAGAATTCCATCTACAACTTGTTCTGGATTGTCGCCACAGCTAATGGACATTAGCTAAGATGAAAATGGCTATAACCCAGCCAAACTTACAGATAATCAGCTAAAGTTTGGTGTGGTAGTAGCTGAGAGTCATCCCAATGCATACTCTGAGCACAAACAAATAAGATCTTGATCTTTGTTTAAAACTTTGCCTGCATTGCAGCGGGTGAAACGCATTCCTGTACAGAATCCTAGTTTTAATATTTACAAATCTCTTTCTCCTTTAAACTTCACACTTTGTCTTTTTTTTCCTTCATTTTTTAATAAAAAATATGTCTGAGTCTCGCAGAACATCCAACAAATGCTTTCTGAGAGTTTCATTAAGATCCATCCAGTGGATCACGAGATATTTTGCTAACAGCCAGGTGAAGAAACTCAGTTGGGACTTCTTCAGGGATTTGTGAAAAATATTAAAACTTAAGCTGTTACAGCAGCTAAATACACATTTAAATCCCTTTTTTTTCCAGTTTTACCAAACATCAAGCTAACGTTAGCCGACAGCATTTTGTCCTCTCCTCTGGACCCTGATCTCCTCGGTCTGGTTTGGGTTTGGGAATGCTGGTTACTGTTTCCTGATCCAATGGTCCTGTTTTGTGTGGGATGTGTGTGTTTTGCCGTCAGTGTCTCCTGCTTCACCTCCCTGGCACTCCAACGGAGGGGAAAAGCTGGAAAGACGCTCAGTCGATCTGCTCCTCGTTCCAAGGCTCGCTGGTTTCCGTGGAGGACGAGATCGAACAAGGTGGAAGAAGTCCACGACGACCTGTTTAATCTACCAAAAATATATATTTATACTTCTTTGTTTTATTTCTGTTTGCTCGTTCCTGCAGCCTACATCACCATGCTGCTCCAGGGCAGCTTGGTGGGGGTGTGGATAGGTCTGCGTGACGAGGACACCATGAAGTGGGCCAACGGGAAACCGGTCAGCTACACCAACTGGTCTCCAATGGAACCAAAGAGCCCCATCACTGTAAGCCTTGGGGAGTACTCACGTCTCCTTCACTCGTCCGCCAAACTCATAGCTTTTAAAGTATCTAACCCTCCTGCTGCCCGTAGGTCAAAACGACCCACAAGGCCTCGGTTTAGGCTGAGACTTGACGCATGCTCTCCGTATAATTGTGTTCCTGGATTTGTGTCTGTTTGCTTTACCCCCCAGCACGATGAGTGGCTCACTGATGAACCTCTTTGCACCGTTCTGTCCAACAACCAGTACATCCATGTGACGGGGAAGTGGTACTACGATATTTGCAGCGAGAGCGAGTACGGCTTCGTTTGTCAGAAACCTCAAGGTACCGCTCCATCTGTACCCCAGTGTTGTTGCTGAGTTTGAATTATCCACTGCGTCACTGTGTGTGAATCACAGCTGTTACTGTTGATCTACTATATAATGTCCTAGAACAGTGGTTCTCAAACAAGGGGGCCAGGACCCTCTCTAATGGGGTCATGGTTCTTAACTTGGAGGTCTGGCACCCTCAAAGGGGACATGGTTTTCAACCAAGGGGGTCAGCACCCATCTGTGTGGAGCAAGGTTCTCAACCTACAGGGCTGACACATTCCTGAGGGGGGCACTTAAGAGCCATTTCACACTAAAATAAACATGACAAGACAAATCTAAAAAAGTTAAATCTGGTCCTCTGGGCATTCAAAAAATGATAAGAAAGATTTAAATGCATCAGACTCTGTCGTTACACACAGGACTGTGTGTTTATTCAATTTAAAGAGTTAAAAATTCACTTTTGTCTGCAAGTTATTTGCTGAATTATTTATAAATTAACAGAAATTACACAAAAATTAGGATATTAGCTCATAAAAGCTGAAATTAGCAAAAAATAGCTGAATGGCAGAAAGAAGCTTAAACTACCAGAAGGAAGTGGAAAGAACTGCAATGAGCTAAAAAAAAATGTAGAAATTGCTGAAAAAGCTAAATAGTAGCTGAAATAGCAGAACAAGCTGAAATGCAGAAAAAAGCTGAAAGGAGCATAACCAGCTGAAATCAGAAAAAAGAAGTTAATTAGGCTGAAATTTGCAGACATTACCATGGTAAACTATCTGAAAACAGCTGAAATTAGCTAAAAAATGCTAAAAAAAAAAAAAAAAAAAAAGATGGCTGAAAAAGTAGACCAAGCTTAGATTAACAGATGAACATGTTTGCTCAATTAGGCTGAAAGAAGCAGAAATGAACTCATAGAAGTGGAAATTATCTGGGAAAAAAGCTGAAATTAGCACAAAAAAAAAAACTGTTGAAAGCAGCTAAAAAGTCAGAAAGAAGCTTAAATTACCAGAAGGAAGCGGAGAGAGCACATTTTTGATGAATTAGGCTGAAAAAGGTTGAAATGAGTGCAAAAAGTGTGGAATTAGCCAAAAAGGCTAAAATTAGCATAAACAGCTAAATAGTATCTGAAATAGCAGAAAAAGTTGAAACTTGCAGAAATAAGCTGAAAGGACCATAACAAGCAGAAATTAGCAGAAAAAAGTTTGAAGAAGCACAAAAATGTTGTAATTAGTAGAAACAATCTGAAAGGAGCACAAACGGTTGAACAAACGGCTGAAGTTAGCTTAAAGTAGCTGAAAAATGTTTAAATTTGCTAAAGGAAGCTGAAAGAAGCTGAAGCAGCACAAAATGTGAAAGGAGCAGTAAAAGGTGGTAAACAGATCTAAAGATCTGAAGGATGTAAAATGAGCTCAACTCATTTTCAATGAGAACAAAAATGGCAGAACAGACTAAATATTTCAAAAAGCTAAAGTTGCACCAACACCAAAAGTCATAGCAGGATTGTCCTGAAAGATCTGAATGTTTTGATTTATGATTTGTTGAAACAGCTTGAAACCTGCGGGATGAGAATCGCACCGAACGATGTACGGAAGAAAAATGGATCATGTTTGTGTGAGCGCTTCATGAACGTTCACACAATGAATGAGCAGCTAAGACGGCACTGAACCGATGTTTTACTGATGAATGTCAACAACTGATTCACCGATAAAACATGCGCGTTAGGTTCATTGGTGTCCTGCATGTGTCCCTGTGATGGACAGGCGACCTGTCCAGGGTGTCCTCCACCAGTCGCACATTCTGCACATCTGTCTTGAGGCTCAACGTTGAGCGTTTTTATCCTCATATTTGAACAGACAACTCAGTTTTCTGACATTTTTATGATAACTACAGATTTTTGCGGACATGTACTCAAAACTACAACCGTCATCGTACGGAAGAAGCAGCTGAAGAACTTTACAGGGTGAAAAGGTGAAATAACTTCAGCTGACAGGGTCCTTCGGCTGGTCTAAATCCAGCTGACCTGCATTCCTCTCAGATACCAAAATAAAATCAGAGCGCTCGCAGCAAAGACCTGAGGAGCTGACATTACTATTAAATAATGATAATTAAATATTAAATGATAATAATAAATGTTATTTGCTGATGTTCATGCATCAGTAACCTCAGGCTGTCAAACATTTGTACAAAATGTGATCGTTAGTTCGCGAACGAACGAGATGCAGTCAGTTACAAGAAGGTCCGCTCTTTATGGATCAGAACATAAACCTGATCTGGTCTTTATCAGGTTCTGGAAAGATCCAAATCTGACCTGAAGTGAACAAACACACACACCAGGTTTCTCTGACAGAACCTGGTTCCAGGTCCTGATCCAGCAGCTTGTAGAACCTCCTACAGCAGCAGAACCTTCAGTGGTTTCCTGTTTGTCCCTCATGGTTCTGGAGGAGTTCTGGTCCACTCTTCTTTCCAACACTGAGGGTTCTGCTCAGCTGTTTGAAGGTCCACCACAGCGTCTCAGTCAGGTTGAGGTTCTGGACTCTGACTGGACCGTTGCAGCATCTTGGTTCTGTTCTTTCTGACCCGCTCTGTTGTAGATCAGCTGCTGTGTTTGGGATCATGGTTCTGTTGGACCCAGTTTGGTCCAAACTTCAGCTGTTGAACAGATGGACTCATCTGACTCGAGTACTCTGTTCTCCAGAGAAGTTCTGGTCCTCTCAGTGACTGACAGGAGCCCAAACCATCAGCCTCTACCACCGTGCTGACAGCTGGGAGGAGCTGTTTGCTGCAGTGCATTCTGGGTAAACATCTGGTCTGGTTCTGGTCCAAATGTATTTCAAATGGGTTGGAAATGAACTTTGAGCCTTCCCAGATTGATGGGCAGCAACATTAGCTTCTCTAAAGGTCATTGCTGATGTCTTTCCATCTTGATGTTGTTTTAACTCTTTTTAGAGGCAGCTGTGGCTGAGTGGTTAGAGCAGTCGTCCTCCATTGTGAGAGTTGGGGGTTCGATTCCACCAACAGTCACATGCTGAATTGTCCCTGGTCAAGCCAGTGAACCCCTCACTGCCTCCGATGTGTGTCCCATCGGTGAATGGATGTGATAAAGCTCTGATTATTCTGTAGAGATAGTAGAGAGCTGTATGAACGGGTCAATGAGGGCACAGGTTGTGTTGTAAAGAGCTTTGAGTGTCTTGATAAGACAGACAGGCACTAGATACGGGCAGTCCATTTACCATTTAACTCACACCTGTGTGGTCCGGAGCAACAAACTAATTCAAAACGTGTACTTTGTGTTTCTCATGACTGTAGGTGGAAGACTCCAGATGGTTTGGAAACTTTTCACGTGCGACTAAACATGGAATAATCTTTTAAATCATCATGAAATAACAATTCTGACATATTTTACCAGCGTTCCTGCTTCTCTGTTTGTGTTCTCTTGCTGCAGACACGTCCAAACCCCCCACCCACACCTACCAGTACCCTCTGCCTGACAACATTGAGTACAAGAGCCACAACTACAAGGTTGTGTCTGGCAACATGAGCTGGTACGACGCCTTGCACAGGTGCATACAGCACAACTTGGACCTCGTGAGCATCACAGATGTGTACCACCAGGCTTTCCTCACCGTCCTTGTCAACAGATTGGATTTACCGCTCTGGATTGGGCTGTATAGTCAAAACGTATGTATCTGCTCGTACAGTATGTAGCGTATATGTCTGCGTGTTTGTTTGACGTGGGGCGTGGCTGCTTTTTCTAGTTTAGGTGTTCCCTGCTGAAATAAATATTTGGTCCTTTACAACCCAGGCAGGATTCTGGTTCCCACAGATTGGTTACAGTCAATCAACTACAGACACTCCTGATCCACTCATTCTGTGCTTAAAGTTCAGAGTCTAGTTCGTGTCCCTGACGCCGGGCAAAGAGGGGAATGAGAAATACCCTCCGTCCGTGTTGTGAGCCTGATAACTTGGAAAATAAGTGGAGTGATCTAGACTGAGTGTCACACACTTTCATGACACCCGCTCCAAGGTCAAGGTCCCAAATCAAGGTCAAAGTTATACAAGGTCTTTGCTTGTCCAGGACACTGCCATACATTGCTGTATAATAGCTTGTTGATGGGTGTATAATGTGCCGTATGTGGTACTCGTTATTTTAATTCAATTCAGTTTATTTATGTACTGTAGCTCCAAGTCCCAACAGAAGTCGTCTCGGCACTGAACAAAAACGTTCACAGACATTATTAAAAGCCAATCAGTAAAAGTTCTCTAGCTAAGGAAACCAGCAGATTGTGTTGAATCTTCACTTCGTTGCAGTCTCTCATCCTGAGCACAAAGCAGAGGCAACAGAGGAAAGGAAAAACTCCCTTTCAACAGGAAGAACTCTCCAGCAGAACCAGGCTCAGGACGAGCGGCCGTCTGCTTCGACCAGCTGGGGTTTGAGAGGACAGGAAGTAGAAATGGACAAACAGAGTGGCAGGTTCCGGTGGACTTTCTATTGAAGCAAAGACAAAATAACATGTAAAGGATAAAAATAATTACAAATACAACCAGGTAGAGTAGAGCAAGTAAAGACATCAGCAGAGTGAGGAAATTAGGTCAATGTGTCCTCCAGTGGTCTAAGCCTATAGCAGCATAACTAAGGAATAGGTCAGGAAACCCAAGTCCACCCTAACTATAGGATTTATCAAAAAGGACAGTCTTAAGCCCAGTCTTAAAACTAGACAATGTGTCAGCCTCACAGACAGAAACTGGATGTTGGTTCAACAAGAGAGGAGCCTGAGAACTGAAAGATCTGCCTCCCATTCTGCTTTTGGAAACTCTAGGAACCACAAGTAAACCCGCAGTCTGAGTCTGAGAGCAAAGTGCTCTATTAGGAAAAAATGGAACAATAAGATCTCGAATATAAGATGGAGCTAGGTTGTTGAGAGCTTTGTAGGTTAGAAGTAAGATTTTGAATTCTATTCTGGATTTGACAGGGAGCCAGTGGAGTGAAGCTAAAACTGGAGCGATATGAACTCACCTACTAACTCCGGTTAAGACTCTGGCAGCAGCATTTTGGATCAACTGAAGACGTTTTAAACAAGTATTTGGACACCCAGATAATAAACCATTGCAATAGTCCAGTCTAGACGTGACACATGCATGGACCAGTTTTTCTGCATCATTTTCAGATAAGATGTTTCTAATTTTAGTGATATAACACAGGAGGAAGAAGGTGGTTCTAGTAACGTTTTTAATGTGGGGGATAAAAGACATGTCCTGATCAAAAATAACACCAAGATTTTTAACATTAGAGCTGGAGGACAGATTAATGCCATCTAAGGAGGGAGAAAGACTGAAAAAATTATTCCTAAGGTGCTCAGGTCCAAAAACCGAAACTTCAGTCTTGTCTGTGTTCAACAGGAGAACATTAAGGGTCATCCAGGTTTTTATGTTTTAAGACATGCTTGTAGTTTAAGTAGCTGATTGGAGTCATTGGGTTTAATGGACAAATATAATTGTGTATCATCAGCATAACAATGAAAATGTAATATTTTAGCTCTGTTTGCATACTGATAAAAAATAACTATTTTTGGTGATACATGGGTTAACGCTTGAAATTTACACATCTTCAGAAAACTTGATTTGCAACCAGACTGTAACTTCTAATGAGTTGTTTTGTGCCACAAATGGAGCAGTCTGACACATTTTTGGGTTGTGAATCGTTCCAGAGTGGCATCAGTTATCAGTGGTCAGATGGCACCGACATGTTGTACATGCACTGGGACGTGGATGACGATGACGACGACTTTGTGACAGGGGAGTGTGTGTACATGGACGTGAATGGAGACTGGCGGAGAGCCGACTGTGAAACTCCGCTGTCGGGAGCTCTGTGTCACGTCCCTCCGTCAAGTCAGTGAGAATCTGATCGTTAGAAACTGATTTCTCATGGGCTGTGTGAAAACCCACCCGGTCTTTTCTCCTTCTGCTTCTTCAACAGACCGTAAACCTTTTGTCCACTGTCCGTCCACGTGGGTGAAATTCGAACGTGGATGTTACAACTTTGAACCTGTGGTTGAAAAACTGACCTTTGAGGAGTCGAGGCAGCACTGTAAACATAAAGGTAAAGTATTTACATGTGGGGACTTTAGTCACCCCCATTATTTGATAAAGTTGTGTGCTTTTATTTGTCTGTTACATCATAAAAGCTCAATTAATGTCAGTTTTATCTTACTACGGATGAATTTCTATGAAAATTGCACAAAATAATCATTGGATGAACGTCTGACTGATTAAGTTTTGGAGTCAACTCGATTCAAGATGGCTGCCACAGCTAGTCAAATTTTTGCGATCACAGAAATGACGGTCGATGTTACCAATATTCAGCTAAAATTTGGTGTGGTAGTACAGGGCTTAAAGCGCTCCGGCCTGGGGCTGGATTTCCGGCTTGAGAGCGAGACAGCCATCCGGTCCGCCTCAATTTAACTTCAGTTAATAAACAGGGATTGCGTCCAGTCACAGTGAAGCTTGCGTTGTTTTGACCAATAACTAACAGTGAAGCGGGTCGTAGAAAAGCAAGCAGGCGTGTGTATGCGGTCACATCTAATGTACTATGTAGAAGCTCTGTGTTGAGCAGAGAGCTGCCATGTAGAGCGCCCAGGGGAGCAGATTCTGGGGGTTAAGGGTCTTGCTCATGAGCCCAGGGTGGGGCAGGTGTGGGTGTTTCACCTTTCCCACCCACATTTTGATGTTGTCAGTTCAGGAGTTGAACTGGCAACCTTCCGATCACAGACCCATCTTTTTTAACCTCTGCGCCACCACTCCCCACAGTTAATAGTAAAGTGAAATACTTAAAACATAAGAAATAAAACAGAGTTCATTAATATGCTACCTATAATTTTTATTTGCCCTTCCACTTATTTCATCGTATCATTCAAAAAACTGCCTCTAATCATTTACCGGTAACCACCGGTAGCTTCCTCCACTGATAAAATGCCCAAAATCCTATATTTAACAAAAAACTATTTATTTGGAGCTCCAAGCTCGTAGAACAGAAGAAAAGCACATTTAAAGCAGATGATGTTCTCTCCCTTCTCATCATTTTCAGTTCAGTTCTTGTTTCATTCAGAACTCTCATACGTCCAAACTGAGTAAACAAACACATCTAAGCCCGATTTTTATTTTTTTACCTGGACACAGCTGGCAACACTGGAAACATTTCCTACCACGAACCAAACGTTTGTCACGGCAAGGGTCAGCCCACTTCAAACGAAATAAATCCGTTCATACATAGCGCATCACAGCACCGCTCCCTGTTTGTGGTGACAAGCTCGCGCTCTTCTTCTTCTGTTTTAAAGGCGGCGCGCCTGGCTCTTCTTCTTCTCTGTCTGTAATGTTAGCAGCTATGGTAATAGCTTTTGTTGCGCGCAACATACTCGCGCTTTCTACCCGGTAATAACAGTCTACACGCAACATTTTTTCCTCATTCATAAAATGCTAAAATCGGGGACATTTCCAGGGACAGCTTTAGCCGGGGACAGGTCGTCCAAAACGGGGACTGTCCCCAGAAATCAGGGACATCTGGTCCCCCTAAGCTACAATCTAGCATCACAGAACCAAAGCTATCTAGGTATCAATTCACAATTAGAATACAATGTGAAGCTTAATCAAGGTACATAACTTAAATAGAGATATCTTTTTTATTTATTCATTTATTTTTTACTGGACGGTGATGGTTGGGACTTTCTTGTGTTTCTGTCACTTTTCCAGTCAACACTTCGGACGTCCTGACCATCAAGAACGAGACGGAGAATCTTTTTGTTCTGGAGCATCTGTGGTCGTTGGGGTTACTTCACCACACTGTTTGGTTGGGGATGTACTTCGACACAGACAGTAAGGATCGCTCCCTGTATCCCATCAGATTAAGATAAATTCACCAAATTTAGCTGTTTAATCTGGTTCCAGCTGATTCCATGGCCTGGGTCGATGGTTCACCAATGGACTACACCAACTGGGCCAACGAAAAACCGGACACCAAACAACTGACCGCAGACGCTTGTGTTACTACCAGAGGGGACGATGATGTGTGGCACCTATCAACGTGCACGGAGCGGCTCGGCTTTATCTGCAAAATTCTCCCAGGTAGGTAAAAATAATAAGAAGACTCTTCTCAGCTCAAGTTACCAAAGTACACCAAGTCTAAAGCAAGACGTCTGTTTTACTTTATTTGCATTTTTGGCCGAATGAAGTCAAGTCAAAAGAGTGCTTGTGCCTTTTCAATGTTAAAGTGAATATAAAGTAACGTCTAGCTTTCAAATTAAAATACAAGACCACAAACGTGCAACCTGGCTGGGACTCTCATCCGTCCAAATTTGGGGACATAATGGACCCTTTTGGGACAGTATCCAGTGAGAGACAGCTGGAGGGAAGGACTTTCCTCACAATGTTCCAAGCATATCGGAGTAAATTCTTTATACGCGTTAGTGTTTTAAAAACTATTCTCATTCCACACATTTATACATGTATACTTTAAATAGTAGTTGTTCTGCAACGTTTGTTTTATCGTCGTTGACAGTTCAATAACGGGATAAAAACCTGTTGGGCCTTAGATTATTTGGTGTAAGTGAAGTAATAACGGCACACAAAGGATTTCCTGTGGTTGGGAAAGCAGCGTCTGCAGCTCCGGCACGAGCCTGTCTGGTGTAATTGTAGTTTAGATTTGATTTGTCTGAGACGTCCAGGGTTGTGTTTAGGCCGAGAACACAAAGGTGACGGTTCACAACCTTTTCGCTCTGGAACCTGTTTTTTATTAATACCATGTTAGGGACTCCTGGAACGCTGTTTCTGTGTGGAGGCGAGGAAGAGTTATTTAAAAAAAAAAACTGTTCCCGTGTGGACGGGGTTTAAACTTGTGTTTAATCCTGCTCTTATATCTGATACCGCTCTGGTGATGTCGTGTCTCCATTCTCAAGTCTCACCACAACTCACATCTACTTACCCTTGAGTGCACTGTTGCCAACTCCTCGGTCACTGTCGGCGATCCTAAAAGTCGCTAGATGACGTCATCACCTAATTGACATATTTGGTCATTCCAATATAATTGTGGCTGTAGGAAAAATGGCTCTACACGTCACAGAGACAAAAAGTGATTAAAAACTGTGTGTTTAAAATTTCAAATGAACTTTATGAATTAGTTTCATGATTGTAATGCTTTGCACAGACCCACGTTCCATAAACTAATTTTGTCACATGTTTTTTATTGTTAGAATGTTATTTTAACATTTAAATTTATTTTCAGAGACTGCAGATGGAAATTAGCTAGAAAGATATAATCTGGTACATTGCATCTTTACTATATTAGCGTTTAATATCGTCTATATATGGTCCCTAACAAACAAACAAACAAAAACACGGTTATGTGGGCTGGAATTACAGCTTTCCAATAAAACTTCCTTCTTTATCTGGGCTTGAGACTGACAAGTGACATTCTGGAAGAGTTACTTGGTTTTATTGATTTTGTTAGTTTTAGGTTGTTTGTTTTTTTATTATTTTTTGGAGCCTACAACAAATCACAGTAAAATATGAACCTTTTACGCCATAACATTTTTAACAATCTTTGTAAAGATGGTTGTATCGTGACAACTTTGACAATCTAAATGGATAAAAGAGAAGAAGAAAAAACCTAATATTGGCGATGTGAGATGAACGTTTTCATTGGGCATGCGTGATTCATCTGCAGTAAACGTGCGGTGGATCTCTAGGAGGTCACAGTGACCATCTGTCAGTCTGGGATGGGGGCGGGGCTTACAATAGCTCATTCTGCTTACAGTGACTGCAGAATGATTAGTGCCTTCATGTGCAGACTCCAAAAGTCTCCAAACACCAGGAAATGTAGCCAGATTTCTCACAAGTCACTTTAAAAAGAAAAAAAGTCACTAGAAGTGTCTGAAAACTTGTTATATATAGTGACAATTTGCTAAGTTGGCAACACTATGTTGAGTTCAGTCTTGATGTGGGCGGCCCCTCAATATAGGCACATCTAAGATGTGGGCGGACCCTCAATGTGGGCAGCTCTTAACTGTGGGCGGGTCCTTGATATGGGCGGATCCTATATGTGGGTGAACCCTCAATATAGGCGGATCTTAGATGTGTGAGGACCCCCAATGTGGGCGGGTCCTTGATATGGGCGGATCCTCGATGTAGGCAGATCATCATAATGCCACTGCTCAGATTTTCTGCTCTTTTTTTTTATACCCAAAGCAAACAACTCGGCCACAGTGGTAAATTTTTGTTAATTTTATGTTTATTTTTTTACAATTCTTATTTCCTCAGAATTACGACTTTTTGGGGGAAATTCCTAGAATTTTAGGGAAGAGGGTTGTGGCCACAATGTAATTTATTATTATTATTATTATTATTATTATTATTATTTATTTATTTGTAATTCTGACTTTTTTTTTTCTCAGAATCCTGACTTTAATGTCAGAATTCTGAGAGAATAAAACAAACTTTGTTTTTTTCTTTTACTGTGACTCTTATCGTCTTCCTTAACACACCAATGGGCACATGCGTAACTACAAACACACACGGTCACAGTTGGAGCCCCTAAATCCTTCAAATTTGAAATCTGTCATCAGCGACCAAACACAGAAACATTTGACCTCCTCTTAGCACCACAGTGTTGGTTTACATGTTGCCATTTTAATGGATAAATTATATATTTTTAAAAAGTAAACAACAAAAACAACCACTGCGGTTGGAGGTTTTAAAAGATGGTGAGTTTGATTCTTGTGAAGGAGAAGCTCTTATGATTGATAGCTGAGTGGATCCAAAGAACCAAGCTGAAAGTGAGGGGGGAAAAACTGGACCTTCACCGGGTCGGGCCGAGTCAGGCCGAGTCGAGCCCACAGGGCCACATGAGACCATGTGCGTAACAAACAGCAGTTGACTTTTGGATTGTGTGAGAAACATCTAAGTGTAGGAAGTCCCTGATTAATGTCCGTGTTTAAAAAAAAAAATCTTAAAACAAAGTTACAATATTTAAGCTCCGTCTTTGTCTCGTCTCGCTTGTCTCCAGAAGACATTTGTCTCGTCCATGTGGACAGCTCAGGTTTTGTTTGAAGGTTTTAGTGATTTTTTTCTTGGTCTTCTTTTGCAAAGCCATAAAAAAATGTCCGAAAACTCCAGAAGTGAAACGTCGTCTGTCTCAGGTTGCTCAGACGTTTTTGTTCTCGTTTTTACTGATAGGAATGAAAATGAAGTAGTCTGTATAAAAATAACCATTTATTCATTGCAGCAGGGTCCATTTCCCCTTGAGGAGGTGGTACTTTTTGTGTTAGACTACAGATGATTCAAAGAAAAAAACACAGAAAACGAGTGTTTTAACGGCGAATTGTAAACGGCAAAACTCCAAAAATATATTCGAAGCATCACCTTCACAGCTCAGTAAATGTATTCTGGCAGCCGGCGCCGTGAGGCCTCAGAGAAATGTTGATAAAATGTTTTCTTCTTGTAATTTTTGTTGCTGCTGTTTTGAACAAGGTCACATTTTTGTGAGAATTAAAACGAAACATGAGAACTTCTGTTCTTCTGTTTCAGATGTAATCACTGAGGTGGATGTGGAGCCGCTAAACGGTAAAGATCTCTGAACTCACAGTGGGAGGACGTGTCCACATGTCCCATACGAGGATGTGTCCACGTGTCTCACATGAGGACAGGACGCTTCACTTTATGGGGAATAATGTGGATTAAACGCTAAATGAATACATACCACCCCCCGAGTTCAAGTGACAAGTTTTTGTGATGAAAATAATGAAACCATTTTCAATCTTTCAAAACTTTTTCCGCTTTCACTTTTATATTTTTTGTGAATTCAACAGAAAGAAATCTGTTCAAGAAAAGAAACATTAAAAATAAAATCACATTTTAGGGGAAAACACTGAGTGCTGAATAGCTTTACTGATGCGTGCTGAGTTTTTAGTTAAAACAAGAAAAACAAACTAAAAGCAGCAAAACGGGGAGCTAAAGCCTAAATGTCGCAAAGGATTAGCTAAAATGAAAAGCAGCAAAGGGTTGTTTAAAGGCAAAAATAGCCAAAGACTAGCTAAAAGTAGCAAAATGCTAAAAGCTAATTCATCAGAAGAATAGCTAAACACTAAAAGTAGCAGAGTAGTAGCTAAAAGCTAAAAATAGCAGAGTAGTAGCTAGAAGCTAAAAGTAGCAGTACAGTAGTCCCTCGTTTATCGCGGGGCATCCCTACCCTGAAGCCCTGCAATAAGTGAAAAACCACGAAGTAGGAATAGTAGTATATGTAGTACATAGTAGTTAAATTTATTATATATATATATATATATATATATATATAGATATAGATATAGATAGATATATAGATATAGATAGATATAGATGGATATATAGATATAGATGGATATATATATATATATAATATAGATGGATGGATGATAGATATAAAGTTGTTTTAATCCCTTCCCACACTCTTGCAATATTCTAAACAATGTTCTAAACTAAATGCTCTAAAAAAGGACAGCATGTCATGATCTCCGCTCTCAGCCACCTGCCAGGGCTCTTGGCCACGCCCACTTCGATGCTGCAGAGTGGAGATCAGCTGATCAGCTGCAAGAGAGCACTTCTCCCCAGCTGTGGGCTGCACACAGACCTGTGCAGCAGGTGCTAAATAATTTAAAATTATTTTAAATAAAAAATCCATGACGATCGTGCAGCTCATCCATCAATCAGCCAATTGTGTGTCATGTCCAATCTTACTTTGAAAATACGCGATAGAGCGAATACGTGAAAAACAAACTGAAGTAGCGAGGGACTACTGTATTGTAGCTAGAAGCTAAAAGTAGTGGAACATTAAATAAAAGCTGAAAGTAGTACACGAGTAGGTAAGAGCTGCAATTACTAAAATGCTAGTTTAAGCAGCAATATTCTAGCTAGAAGTAACAAAAAGCTAGTTAAAAGTACAAAGTAGCAAAAAACTGGCTAAAATGGCAAAAGTCAAGCTAAAAACCATTATTAGCAGAACAGTAAAAGCAAAAAGTAGTGGAAAGGTAAGTAAAAGCTAAAAATAGCAAAAGGCTAGCTAAAAACTAGTACAATGCTAGCTAGTAGCAGGACATTAGCTAAAAGCTAGAAGTAGTGGAAAGAAGGTAAAAAGTCAAAGCAGCATCAGAGGAAATTTTTTTCTGAAGCAGGTTTCAAAAAGAACAATGGTGAGTTTCGGGGTGGGGGGGTCTGGGTTTGTGTCCTGGACCCAATGTCTCCTCGACTCGACTGCAGTGAAGCTGTGGAAGATGGAGATGTTGAACAGGAATACAGTAAATTTATTATGGCTTCGTTCATTTCACGCCACATAAACTGGTCTTTTCCAGCGGTGGAGACTTGATCTGTATTTTATACGTCTGCTGTAATAACGTCGTCTCACGGCTGAAAACCTCTCGTCTGTTCCAGGTTCTCATCGCAGCATCGTTCCTGCTGCCGCGGTGGTGGCCGTCATAATCTTTGCCCTGCTGGCAGTGGCGGTCTGGTTTCTGTTCAGGAGGAACTCGGCTCATTTCCGGGGCCTCCCTACGCCCGGGGGTGCTTATTACAGACAAACGGACTCTCAGGGTACAGAGTCGGATGGGAACGTGCTGATCACAGACCTGGAGGCTCACTCAGGAGAATAACACCAAAGGCTTTTTTACTGTTCACGTCTGATTCTCTGAATGTGTCTTGGTTTCACCATCAGGTACAAATGCGTGGGGGCGCCAGCTGCTTAGGATGGTGCTGAGGTCATCACAGGCAACATGAACTGTAGTTTTGATTTATTCAAAACGCTCTAATGCGATAAAAGCTGCTGCCTCTGAAACAAATAAAAATAAAAAGGTCACTTAAATAAAATTGAAGAACTAACGAGCTTTACATCTAAAAGCATAAAGTTTAATGATGCAGAATAATTTTGAGTTCAAAGACATTTTCAGGTTTGAACAAAGTAAAAAATCTTGATTTTTTTTCCTCATCAAAGTCTAAATATGTTTTATTTCGATAACAGAAAATGTTTTTTTTGTAAATTCAATTCTGTTCAGGAGCTGCTGGGTCTGTACGTCTGCTACAGGAACCTTTTCAGTATTTTGTATTTTGTTGCGTTTACATGCTGTACATTGGTGCGTATGTTGTACAGTTTGCATTTTAATAAATAAAACAGGTGATTTGTTGTTGTTTTTGAATATTTGAGTCTTTAGACATGATGGTGTTGGGGTCAAAGGTCAGAGTCACAGATAATGACTGTGTCCAAGGTGTAAATAGACAAACGGGTCAATTAAAGAACATGTACCTGTAGCTCTCGGGTGAAAAACTCACCTGTTGACAACTACCTGCCGATTCAAACCATTTGATGATCAGAGAAGTGGACTTCACCAGAACCACTCAAGGTTTGTTTGGAAGTTGTTTAAATAAAAACAAAATCCAACATGGAGCCATAGTCTGTGGATGTTTTCTGTCCTAAACATTTGTAGGGTTACTTATGAGTGGACAGATGGGGACAAAGCTAGCTGGAATAGGGACAAGGTTTAACTATGGGATCACCTGTGACCTTGACCTTTGACCCCATGACCTTGGAATCAACTAGGATCATGTTTGACCTATGAGTTGTGCAGTTTGGCATTTTTATGTTGAAGTGTTTCTAATTTGGAGCAGGAAACTGTCCACAGACGGATAGTGCCATCCCATAATACATCCCATATTAGGACAATTGATAGAAACAAAGCAACTTGACTTGTGTTTTGAAGCTGAAGACATTTTCTATCCGTGTAGCTTTTTCAGTTCAGAACTGGATAGTGAGGAGTTCCAAGCTTTACACTGCAGGAGATGCTCCATTTATGCAAATGATTATGACTCACCTGCCTCCTGAGGGTAATTAGGGTCTTTGCCTTCCTCCTGATGGTCATCAGAGTCTTTGTTTCTCCACCTTCCTGAGGGTCATGAGAGTATTTGCCTTCCTTCCCTCTCCTGAAAGTCATCAGGGTGTTTGTCTCCTTTCCATCTCCTGAGGTCTCCCTCCCCTCTCTCCTATGGGTCATCAGGGTTTTTGCCTCCTCCCCTCCCTCCTGAAGGTCATCAGAGTCTTTGTCGCCCTACCTTCCTGAGGGTCACCATGGTCTTTGCCTCCCTTCACTCTCTTCTGAGGGTCATCAAGGTATTTGCCTTCCTTCCATCTCTTCTGAAGGCCATCAGGGTGTTTGTCTCCTTTACATCTCATGAGGTCTCCCTCCAGTGGGTCATTAGGGGTTTTGACTCCTCCCCTCCCTCCTGAAGGTCATCAGAGTCTTTCTCTCCCTACCTTCCTGTTGGTCATCAGGGTCTTTGTCTCTTCTCGTGTTCCTCCTGATATCTCCCCTCCCTCCTGAAGGTCATCAGAGTCTTTGTCTCCCTACCTTCCTGAGGGTCACCATGGTCTTTGCCTCCCTTCACTCTCTTCTGAGGGTCATCAAGGTATTTGCCTTCCTTCCATCTCTTCTGAAGGCCATCAGGGTGTTTGTCTCCTTTCTGTCTCCTGAGGTCTCCCCCCCCCCCCCCCCTCCCTCCCAGTGGGTCATTGGGGGTTTTGACTCCTCCCCTCCCTCCTGAAGGTCATCAGAGTCTTTGTCTCCCTACCTTCCTGAGGGTCATAAGGGTCTTTGTCTCCCTCGTGTTCCTCCTGAAATCTCCCCTCCTTCCTGAGGGTCATCAGGGTCTTTGTTCGCCCAGCTCAGTGGGAGATGTTTTGGTCATACATGAAGGTGTGAATTAGCGGTTCAGTGAGTGAGTATCCGCTTCATCGGCACGAATGGCGCAAACTTCAGACTCGTTTTGAATTTCAGAAAGCTCCCTGGATGGGGAGTGAAGCATCTTTAGCTACACAACATGAGTCAAATTGCTTTGATTTTAAACCTTTAGGATTTAGTGTGCCTTTGTCATAGAGTACAACATTTTTTCAATTGTTTATTTCAAAATGTTTTAAGTATTTTATGAACAGCAAATGTTCCCATTGCAGCCATAGTTTATTTTTTTATTTACTGAAAAAGTCAGAGAATAAATGTATGAGTGTAATAATAAATGTATAACTTTGAATTAACATTTTACTAAACATCTAATGTTTAAAACGATAGTTTTTATGGACATCTCTGTGTGTGTGTGTGTGTGTGTCATTTAAAACGATAAATTCTGTTTATTCTGATGAAATATGGAGCTCATAATAACTTTTAATTTCCATGTTAAAACATTGTTTGTTTTGGCTTTATGCAACAATGTGCTAATGTATTATTGTCTTACTGTAAAACACACCCGGCGCCATTAAATAATCTGTTTACAGCAGAGTTCAGCTCCGTCTGACATCATGATGTTGAATAATCCATTGAGTAATATCAGTTACTGATATTACTCAATATCAATATGACAGTTACTGCGCCTGCGCGATGAAACAGAAACGGTGTGTTTTAAAATGTTTTATGGGCCTTTATGTGACTTTAATGAACAACTCAAAGTGCGTATTTGTTGTTTTTAAGCTCTAGGCGCGATGGGCGTGGAGGGGAAAGAAAACGGAGCCATAAAGAAAGATGGAGGCACAAACCGGAAAAGATAGATGGGATCTTCAAAATAAAACTTTTCAAACGCACAGGTTCGCGCATGCGCATTTATTTTTATACGCGTTTTTAGATTTAAAACGAGTTTTATACAATCATTTATGAGAGTTTTGGAAAAGATAGCTGCTAAAAACTAACTGAAATAAAACAAATGTGAAAAACATTTGATAAACAAACGTTTACACGTCACAAACAAAAAAGTTCATAACTAAAAAACGATTTCGATATACGTGCATATATATTTTTTAGTTAAATTATTTATTAATTTAGCTTGTTTCTTCCTTATAGTCCTTCTTTAAAAAGTAGTTTAACTTGTTCCATACATGTTTTGTGCTTAGCTAATGTTTCTGTGTAGCTTTGGTCAGCAGCCATCTTAAATCTTGTCTTGCCTGGTGTTCTTCTTCCTAATCCTAGTTATTTGTTTATTTATTTATTTATTTCACTATAGTTTTAAAAATTTATAATTTTATGTTATTTCGTAAACCGGAAGTTAGCACTAGCTCACTCCCCGCTGCTGCTAGCTTCACGGTTCGCTCCGCGCAGGACTCCGGGCTGGACAGCTGTCAAGTTGAGCCCGTTCTGGGTTGGCGTTGCGATCACTTTCTGTTTGTAGTTCGGTTGTTACTGGGCCCGTGTTCAAGTCCTCCACGCTTCGGAACCGAGACAGGTCCTGTATGAAGCCACCACAAAGTTCTCCGCGACCATGAAGTTATCCGCAGCGACGCTGAGCCTTTGTTTATGGACGCTGCTGGAGACCAACGTTTACCTGACAGGAACTTGTTCGCCGGCTGGGAAAGGTTCAGGTAAGACGACCCGCGACGCCTCGCTTTCATTTTTGACTCAAACTCTGCTCAGGTCGGATTTTCAACTGTACTTTTCCCAGAGGAGCGTGATGTGAAACAAACGGGCAGCGGGAGGTAGAACCTGCCTGAACGAGCAGGTTCTTAAAAACAGGTTTCATAGTTGGACATGAGTCCAGTCCTGCATTCGTCTTTGGACATCTTTCCGTTTCTGTTTTTTGAAATATTTTTCGAGCTAAATATTCTAGTTAAGAAACCTGATTGTTGCTGCAGCTGCTCTACAAGCTGAAGATCACCTGAAATACACCAAGAACTGAATGTAGAAGTTGAAAGGAGGACACAAACATGACATTATTAAAAAAGTAGCTGAAACTAGATGGAGGTTTTTTTTTTTTTATTGGCAGTATGAAGCTAGAAGTTGAAAAGTGCTGAAAGGATCGTAAAAAAGCCTAAAGGAACATACACACAAAAAAAGCTAAAACTATTGCTTAACAAAGCACAAAACAGCTATAGCAGAAAATCAGCTGAAAGTAGCTGAGAAAAGCACATTAAGAGGCTAAATGAGCAGAAGTTCAACAGGCAGAAAGATGCTGAAGAGTACATAAAACTTAAATTAGCTGAAAAGTAACAAAAAAGGTTAAATGAGCAGAAAAGGCTGACATTCAGCAGAGAAAGCAGACAGCTAAAATTAGCATTAAAAGCTGAAAGAAGCACAAGGTTCTTTACTGTCATTTGCATCACATGTGGTACATGAGGTGGAAAGAAATTGAGCTCAAGGTCCCAGTTACACCCAAAATAGCAAAAGTATAAAAAGAAACAGTGTACAAGGATCTAAGATATACACTAAAAATATAAAATAATATGTTACTGTATATTAAACAGCAGCCTGAACATGAGTCTGTTGTGAGCAGATGGGTATGAATACAGCAGCTTAAAGGCAAGAAATCAGCAGCATGGATAATCACCAGCACAGATAAAATGACATATCACCAATTAATATGTCATTACAGTGATTTTTTTCTGATAAGGGATGAGTCTAACAGCTTCAGGGTAGAAGCTGTTCCTCAGTCTAATGTTTCTACACTTAATGCGCCTCAACCTCCTGCCTGAGGGGAGCGGGGTAAAAAGTGAGTGTGCTGGGTGAGTGGGGTCCTTCATGATGCAGGTGGCCCTCTGCAAAAAATGAAATGAGGAAAAAAGAAGCTAAAAGGAGCAAGAAAAGGCTAACAAGTAGAAAATAGGCTGAAATGAGCCAAAAGAGGCTTAAAGAAGCTGAAGGAAACTGAAATGAGCAGAAAGAAGCTGATATTCTTTCAACCTGTATTTATGAACGATGGCGACGATAGACAACAATAACAACAGTAGACAATCATAAAAGAAAGCATATAATTTGAAAAAATAAATAAATGGAAGAAAATGATATATAAACAATGAAAAGAAACCGCTACATTATAAAGCGATGTAAAATACTAAAAACAGGAACATGTCTGGTTTTTGTCATGAACTTAACAGTTGTTTAAAGCCACTAAGAGAGATCAAGGTCGAGAGATTCAGATCTTTTTGTAAGATATTCCAGGAAACAGGAGCGGAGTAGGAGAAGGTCCTTTTGCCTAGTTCAGTCCTCACTGAGGGAACACTGCAGGGAATAATGTCCTGAGAGCGCACGCTGTAGCTGCACTCATGCAGAGACATGTAGGAGGAGATGTATGAAGACAGCAGACCAAGTGATTTAAAGATGAAAATGCACCAGTGGGAGAGTCTGCGTGAAGTTACTGATGTCCAGTTAACCAGTGAATACAGGGTGCAGTGGTGGGTACGATAATCACAGCCAGTTATGAATCTTAGTGCACCATGATAGACAGCATCCAACATCTGCAGGGTTCTTGTAGGAGCGTTCATGTGAATAATGTCACTGTAGTGAATGGAGAGAAGGAAAGTCACAGTTACAAGGCGTTTCCTAGCATTCAAAGTTAGACAGAATCTATTTCTGAAAAAGAAACCCAGTTTTACTTTCAGTTTATTTACCATGTTTTTGATGTGGAGCTTAAAAGAGAGATGCGAATCGACCGAGATGCCCAAATATTTTTAAGAAAGGACAAATTCAATAGGGACACCATTCAAAGATAAAATTGGGCGAAGGACTGCTGGGACCAACTTCCTGATTGAAAACAACATCCCTTTGGTTTTGTCGGAGTTAGTACAAGTTTGAGATGGAACAAATCAGACTGGATGATGTCAAAATCAGACTACAAAAGTTGAAAAACTTTAGCAACTGTTTTAGCTCGACGGTAAACAACTGTGTCATCAGCATAGAAATGTAAGGATGCATCAGGAATGACCTGACCTACATTACCTATGTAGATTGTGAAGAGGGTGGGACCTAATACTGAGCCTTGTGGTACACCATTGTTAACTGTTAAATAACTGGAAGAAGTACCATCATGTTGAACACATTTCGATCTGAGAGATAATTAGAGAACCAACCGATGGTGTGATCTGAGAAACCAATTTCTGAGAGCTTATTAAGATGTCATAGTCCACAGTGTCAAAAACTGATATGAAAAATATATGAACAGAAAGAGGCTCAAAGGAGCTGAATGAAGCCGAAATGAGCAGAAAGAGGTTAAAAGGAGCTGAAACAAGCTGAAATGAGCAGAAAGAGGGTAAAGGGAGCTGAAACAAGCTGAAATGAGCAGAAAGAGGCGAAAGGAGCTGAAGAAAGCTCAAATGAGCAGAAGGAGCTTAAAAGGAGCTGAAGAAAGCTGAAATGAGCAGCGAGAGGCTAAAAGGAGCTGAAGGAAGCTGAAATGAACATTAAAAGTTGTAAACCGCTAAAGGTTGTGAAGGATGTGAAGAGAACTCCATTTTTAATGAGAAAACACGGCAGACAAAGCTAAATACTGCACAAATAGCAGACGTCCCAACACGAATGTCCTAAACGAGCCGAAGGTTTTGCTTTATAAATTGTTAAAAAATATGCAAAAGAAAACTGGATCTGAATAACGAGAGTGCTTCAGAAACATTCAGACCAAAGCTGACTTCATATTTAGCTGAAATCACCCGAATCTGTGAGGAAATGTTTCTACTTTCTTTATTCCCAGCATGTGAGAAGAGTGAATCTTTTTACTGTATATGGAATGAAGTTGAGGGTGAACTCTGGCAGACGGAGGGTTATCAGGACAAGGTTTGTCATTTTTCAGCTCCGGAGCCGTCGATTGATTTATTTTGGCTGTTGTTTGATCAGAGCTGACATTTCTCCTGACCAGGTCGCAGCTTTTCATCGTTTGCCTTTTTGTCGGGCACTCTTGTGTAATTCTCGTGCTTTGAAGCCGTTATTGGAACGTTGTTGCCAAACCACGTTTCTGGGGGGGGGGGGGGGGGGGGGGTCATCTTGTCCTGTAATGTTTTGCTAAACATTGTGTCCCATATTATCATACTTCCACCTCCGTGGATCACTCTGCAGAGATCTTGGCTAAGTTCATGCCTGACTTTAATCAGATCGATCTTGATCCTTTGCAGCTTTCTTCAGCAGTTTCGTGGTGAAGCTTGATGTTTTTCTTGAGCTACAGTTGATGTTTTTTCATAACCTTTTTGTTTTTCTCGTTGAGGAGTTTCTGTTTTCCGTCGTGTCCACAGCTCGTTCCTGTTTGTTTATCAGAACAGGAATCAGACGGGGGGGGGGGGGGGGGGGGGGGGTGGGGGGGTGTCGTTTGATGCTGCAGCTGCGTTTCGGGTTTTTTTTTGTTGTTGTTGTTGCCCACAGATGTTCATGTCTTTTTTTAAATCTTTACAAAGTCTACTAGATTTTTTGATCCTCTCCAGCTTACATCGAAAGTCTACCAGACAGCGTTTCCCCTACCATTATACAAGTGGGGCGCCCTGCCTCGTTAACAGAACCAAGCGCCCTGCCTACCGAACTGCCCCCACCCACCCCAGTTGGTAATGATGTAGCGCTAAATTAACGGCATGCAATACAGGTATGCTAGCTAAAAAGGTAAATGCTGTGCTCACGCCGCCTGAACCCTCACGCTGACACACACCCCTGCGCGCGCACGCTCGAAAACTGTCGGTACAAACAGCGCAAAGAGACGTATCTCTCTTCCCCGACAATTGACAAAAATCACGGACAAGATGAGCGCCCCACCATGGCATGTTATCTAGGGGAAACGTGGCCAGACCATCTCCTAATAACTTCCAAGTTCCTTTGACCACAGTGGACAAGACTGTTAAAAAGTAGAAAGCTCATGGGACTGTAGACAACCTTCCATGACGTGGACGCAAGAGGAAATGCGACCCCAGGTTGATTAGACATGGACAGTAATTTAAAAAAAGGATGGAGGAAACCATCCATAACCATTCAAGCTGAACTCCAAAGTAAAGGGTCGTCTCTTTCTGACCACATTTTGAATCAGATAGAAAAAAGACCCAGGAGGCGCCACTGTTGTCAAAAACAGACAGGAAATCACCAAAATGCAGGTTGACAAGAACCAAAGGTCCTGACTGACAAGAGAACACCGGAGCTTTCTGGATCCAGTCACATCGGCTGGGTTTCTTTGATTACCATTGAAGGAAATCAACAAACGTAGCCTCGTTTGTTTGTCCTCACTCAAACATGTCAACGTTTATTTATTTCTGTAGCACATTATAAAAAACAATCCACATTGACCAAAGAGCTGTACAAATATATACAGGTGAACCAAAATACAGTAAAGTCCACATAAAACAAAAATAATTTTAGATTAATGAAATGATAAAACAGGTAAAAGGTAATGGACTGATGAAAATAAACTTGCACAGTAAAATGAATAAAAACCGTAAAAACTTTAATTTCTTTGTCTCAACTAGAACTAAAATAAAAATACAAAAGTTTTCAACAGTTTTAAAGTCGTAGATGGTCTGAGCAAAACCAGCTGAAAGGATGCAGACCAACTTCTTTATTCTGTTTAGTTTGATTTTAGCCTCACATTTTGAATTGAATTTTTTGTTTTTAGAAAGATCAAACATCCATCCTCAGGAAGAGGAAGGGTGAGTTCAGATGTCGGATTAGTTTTGGATCAAGGTTCAAGGACACTTTATTGTCATTTGCATCACACGTGGTACATGAGGTAGAAGAGTATTGTGTACTCAAGGTACAGTTACACCCAAAAATAGCAAAAATATAAACTATACAAAAAGAAACGGTATACAAAGATCTAAAATATACGCAAAACACTAATAAAATAATATGGTGTATTAAACAGCAGCCTGAACATGAATCTGTTGTGAGCAGATGGGTATGAATAGCAGCTTAAAGGCAAGAAATCAGCAGCACAGATAAAGTGACAAATCACCAATTAAAGTGGGATTACAGTGATTATCCTGATAAGGGATTCATGAGTCTAACAGCTTCAGGGTAGAAGCTGTTCCTCGGTCTAGTGGTTCTACACTTAATGCTCCTCAACCTCCTGCCTGAGGGGAGCGGGGCAAAAAGTGTGTGTGCTGGGTGAGTGGGGTCCTTCATGATGCAGGTGGCCCTCTTCCTGCATCTGGAGGTGTAGATGTCTGTGATGGTGGGGAGGCTGACTCCAACAGTCTTCTGTGCAGCCTTCACTACTCTCTGCAAAGCTTTTCTCTCTCCAGCTGTGCAGCCTCCACGTTGATGCTGGAGCACAGGTTACTGCACACCTGAGCTTCCCAGACCAGCTAATCTCAGCCGCCTGAGGAAGTAGAGTCTCTGATGAGCTTTCTTGATCAGGCTGGTGGTGTTGTTGCCCCAGCTGAGGTTGTTGTTCAGGTGTGCACCCAAGTACTTGTAGCTGGAGACCACTTCCACCACAGATCCTTCTATGTTCAGGAGGAGTTAGTTGTGTTTGCTCTTTAAGAAATCCAGGACACAGTTGTATAGGGAGGGGCTTAGTCCTAGTGTGAATAATTTGTTCAGCAGGGTCTGGGGAATCATGGTGTTGAAGGTGGGTGTGAAGTCCACAAAGAGCATACGGATGTAGGAGTCCTTCTGCTCCTGGTGGGTGAGAGCAGTGTGGACCACAGAGGAGATGGCGTCCTCTGCTGATCGATTCTTACAGTATGTATACTGGTGTGGGTCCTCGCTGATGCCGATGGTTGCTTTGATGTGGGTCGTGACCAGTCTTTTAAAGCATTTTGCTGTTAAGTTCTGTTCGGCTATAATTCACATGCTTAAAGTGAGCGAAGTCGGGCTTGGAGCCGATGTCACAGAACAAAATGTTTCCAGGAAATGTTGGAGTAAAATAAAAACTTTTTCGTTTGTTTCAATAATTTCAGGAGAAGACTCTTTCACCATTCAACACTCGAGTTCATTAAAGTGTCTGGATGTGAACGACCCGGCGAACTTCAGCCTGGCCACCTGTGACCCAAGCAGCACCGCCCAGCTGTGGAAGTGGGGCTCGGGTCACCGGCTCTTCCACGTGGCGTCGTCTCTCTGCTTGGCGCTGGATGTCCAGTTGAAGAAGCTGTCTCTGGTGGACTGCGGCTCCGGTGATTTGCTGGCGTGGCACTGCCAGGACGGAGCCGTGTACACCGTCTACGACATGGGTCTGACGGTCAGCGAGGGGAAACCGGGCGTCAGACGAGACGTCAGTGAGAACTGGTCCAGAGGAGGATCCCAGGAGAACATCTGCCACAGAACGTATCGAGGTGAGAAACAGAACGCTGACGGTTACAAAGAACATTATTAGATTTAGTTGTAATGGATCACAAATTAGATTTGGTGAAAGCTTTCCTTCACTTCTGTGAAACTGAAGATCCCTGAATGGATCAGGAGGGAAAGAAAGTCCACCCTGCTTCAGTTCTGGGGTTTCAGAACTTCATGAACCTGATCCGGTCTTCATCGGATTCTAAACTGATCCAGATCTGACCTCAGGGAACAGAAACACTCAGTAAGTTCTGAGATGTAATTTATTAAAAAGAACCTGGTCCCAGGTCCAGATCCAGCATCTTTTAGAACCTCCTTGAGCAGCAGAACCCTCCATGGTTTTCTGGTCATCTCTAATGGTTCTGGAGGAGTTCTGGCCCACTCTTCTTTCCAGCACTGAGGGTTCTGCTCAGCTCTCTGAAAGTCCACCACAGCGTGTCAGGTTGAGGTTCTGGACTCTGACTGGACCGTTGTAACACCTTGGTTCTGTTCTTTCTGACCCGTTCTGTTGTAACTCAGCTGCTGTGTTTGAGATCTTGGTTCTGTTGGACCCAGTTGGCTTCAGCTGTTGGACAGATGGACTCGTCTGACTCCAGAACCCTTTGGTCTCCAGAGAAGTTCTAGAGTCAGTTGTGAGTCCATCTGTCCAACAGCTGTTTCTGTAGGCAGGGCGCTCGGTTCTGTTGACAGGGCGGGGCGCCCTGCTTGTATAATGCAGGGGAAACACTGGAGTCACTGCATGGTCTGACCTTGGGGGTGAATCTGCTGTGAAGACTGTCTGAAATGTTTTTCTCTTGTGAATAATCTTTTTCTGTGTAGAACGATGGACTCCAGATGGTTTGGGAATGACCTTTGACCCTTCACAGATTCATGGACAGCAACAGCTGAGGTCACTGCTGATGTCTTTCCATCTTGGCGTTCAGTTGACGCACATGTGGATGCTTCAGAGCAGGAAAAAAAAACCTAGATTATGATCAGTTAATCAATGCAGTTGATAGTTTCTGTTTAATAAATATCCACTCAGCGGAATCTGTTGTGTGTTTTGGGTCAAGTGAGGTCAGACTTAAATCTTTTCAGAACCTGATGAAGACCGGATCAGTTCCATTCTGCTTTTAGAACCGACAGATTGTGGACTTTCTTCATTCCGTCTCTGTTTGAAACATGTTTCTAGTTGTTGTTTTGGCTGTAGAGCATTTTAAACCAAACTTGACTGGTTTGTTGCCTTCATACCTGTCAATCAACTGCTTTTTCCTGCACCGCGACTCGTCCTGTCAAATTCCAGCTGAGCGAGTCGGACGACCTCCCAGAGACGAGTGTCTGTTCAAATGTAAAACCAAGTTCAGCTGTTTTAGTTTAGCTGCTCCTTGCATCACAGAGTCAACACATTTATTTTGACACTCAAAATCAGAAACACGTTTATTTTTAAGATTAAACAACGATTTTAACCAGAGAAATCACTGCGGAAGAAGCTGAAACTGAGTTGGTATTGCTAAAAAAAAAAAGCAGTATACTGCCTAAAAGTAACTATTGCTAGCTAAAAGCTAAATGTATGAATAGGCTAGCTAAGAGTAGCAATATAGCTGTCTTAAAGCTAACAACAATTAAAAGCTAAACACAGCAAGTTAAAAGTAACAGAAAGCTAGCTAGAAGCTAAAATATATGGATAGCTTACAGCTAAATATGTTAAATGAGTAGCTAAAGTATCAAATAGGGAGCTACAAGCCAAAAATTGTAAAAGTTTGGTTAAAAGCTAATGGTTGCAAAATGCTAGCTAAGAGCTAAATGTAGGAAAGCAAGAAAAAAGTAAAAGTACACCTAAAACAACAGAAGTTTAGTTAAAAGCTCAAAGCTAACTAAAAGCTAAAATTATCAGCTAACTAGCTTCTAGCTAAATGTATAAAGTATCTAGCTCAAGGTTGAAAAGGTAAACTAAAAGTAGCTAAATCTGTTTAGTTTTTGGTTTTAGATTTTGCTACTTTTAGCTTTTAGGCAATTTTTTAAAATTATTTTAGCTTCTAGCTTTCATTTTGATATTTTAGCTTACCATTCGTTACATGCTTAAAGTATTAAAAAGCTAGTTGTAGGTAAAAAGCCAGCCGAAAGTAACAAAAAGCTAGCTAAATGCTAATTCAATAAATGGCTAACTAAAAGCTAGAAGTATCTGATGGGTAGCTTATAAGCTAAAATAGATCAAGGGTTAGCCAAAGTTGCAAAAAGTGAGGATGTCGAAGAAAAAAAAGTTTTTGATGGATGTGAAGAATCTTAACTGAATCCAAGGCTCCAGATAAACACTCATCAGCCATAACATTATGACCACAGAACGGCGCTCACCGCTGCGTTTCGCTCCCCGTCCTTGACATAAATAACGTGGGCTCTTTGTTTCGGTGCAGTTCTTCACTCCTTCAACGGGAACTCGGCAGGCGCTCCGTGCGTGTTCCCCTTCAAGTTCAACGGCAGCTGGTACCACGAGTGCCTTCCTGACCCAGATGCTCCAAAACTGACCTGGTGTTCTACGTCTCTGGACTATGACCAGGAGAGGAAATGGGGGAACTGTCTAATACCTGGTACGTTGTTTAACACAGGAAAGGTTCCTTTTTATTTATGTTAACATTCAGCAGGACAGGATCTTTGTGTGCTTTCAAAGACACAAGTCACGATTTGACCTAAACTTTTAACCGCATTGTCTCTGGGACTTTACAGAAAATGGCTGCCACACCCTGTTTTCTGGCCCAGAAGGAGACTCCTGCTACGAGTTCGTCTCCGGCAGCACCGTGACCTGGCATGAAGCTTTGGACTCGTGTCGCAGTCAGGGAGCGGATCTGCTCAGTCTGTCAGAGTCCGACGACCTCGAGTCCAAGACCCGTAAGTCCTGAGTACCAGAACCCTCACACCCTCACTTTCACCTTTTTCTGATTTATGATTTTAAACTCAAAATTATGAACTTCAAACAACAAAATTCAATTCAGTTTATTTATATAGCACCAAATCACAACAAAGTTGTCTCAGGGCACTTTACAGGAACATTCACTATTCATTTATGGATATAAAAGCCAATTAGTAAAGTTCTCTATCTAAGGAATCCAGCAGACAAGTTGAATCTTGTCTTCGTTGCAAAAGAGAAACATTTAAAGACATTTAAAAAAATAATCTGCTTTATTTAAAATGAAAAATGATTTTATTTTCAGCAACACATTTTTGACTGGAGAAACTGTAAAAACAGCAGGATGCTGAGTACTGAGCAGAAACTGAGCTGCTGAAGCTAAAAGAACAGTAGCTAAAAACAGTAAAAGGCTAGCTAAAAGTGGCAAAATACTACCAAAAATCTAAAGATGCCGAACACTAGAAGTTTTAAACTCTAGCCAAAAGCTAAAAGTATCACATGGTTTGCTAACCGTAGTAACATAAACACTAACTAAGCAAAAGGCTAGCTACAAGCCAAGTAGACTAAAACAATAGCTAAAACTAAAAATACCAACATTCAGCTAGAAGTTATTTTAGGTTAATAAAAATAGTAAATAGCTAAAAGCAGCATAATGATACCTAAAAGCCAAATATGCACTAACGGACAAGGGAAGTAAAACGAAAGAAGAGGATTGAAAGTCAACCGTAGTAAGACAGAGTACATGTGTGTGAATGAGAGGGAGGCCGGTGGAACAGAGAGGCTACAAGGAGCAGAGGTCACAAAGGTGCAGGACTTCAAGTACTTGGGGTCCACTGTCCAGGAAAATGGGGAGTGTGGTAAATAAGTGAAGAAGAGAGTCCAGGCAGGATGGAGAAAAGTTTCAGGAGTGATTTGTGACAAAAGGGTGTCGGTTTGGTCAAAGGAAAACTTTACAAGACAGTGGTGAGACCAGCTATGTTGTCTGGTCTGGAGACAGAGACTTGGTCAAAAAGACAGGAGACAGAACTGGAAGTGGTAGAAATAAAGATGTTGAGGTTCTTCTTAGGAGTGACAAGGATGGATAAGATTAGGAATGAGATCATCAGAGGTACAGCACAGGCTGAACAACTGGGAGATAAAGTCAGAGAGATTTATTTGTCATTCGCGTCTCATGTGGTGGAACAAAATTATGTATGCAGGGTCCAGTTACATCCAACAATAAAATGTAAACAAAAACAATAAGATCTAAGATATGAACTAAGAAAAACATCACCTAAATAATAAACTAAGCACTAATAGCATAAAACATTACGTCAAACAGCAGCAAGAACATGAGTCTGTGTGAGCAGAAAAGCACAAATGAACACATCAACATGAAACAGATCAGCAGCAACATGAAACAGATCAGCAGCAACATGAAACAGATCAACAGCAACATGATGTGATTTTTCACAGTGATTATTCTAGTTAGATATTCATGAGTCTAACAGCTTCAGGGTAGAAGCTGTTCCTCAGTCTAGTGGTTCTACACTTAATGCTCCTTAACCTCCAACAGACTTCTGTGCAGCCTTCACCACTCTCTGCAAAGCTTTTCTTTCTGCAGCTGTGCAGCCTCCATGCCACACGTTAGAGCACAGGATGCTCTCCACTGCACACCTGTAGAAGGAGGTGAGGACTGAGCTTCCCAGACCAGCTCGTCTCAGCCGCCTGAGGAAGTTGAGTCTCTGATGAGCTTTCTTGATCAGGCTGGTGGTGTTGTTGCTCCAGCTGAGGTTGTCATTCATGTGTACACCCAAGTACTTGTAGCTGGAGACCACTTCCACCACAGATCCTCTTATGGTCAGGGGGGTGTAGGTGTGTTTGTTCCTTCTGAAGTCCATGACCATCTCCTTTGTCTTCTTCACATTGATGTGAAGGTTATTGGGGGGAGTGGTGGCGCAGAGGCTAGAAGATGGGCTTGTGATCGGAAAGTCGCAGGTTCACCTCCCGGTACCGTCAACATCAAAATGTGGGTGGAAAAGGTGAAACACCCACACCTCCCTCCACCCTTATTCGCCCCACCCTGGGTCCTTGAGCAAGGTCCTTAACCCCCATCATCTGCTCCCTAAAACAGGTCTCTCTTGAAAATGAGTTCTCGTGGCTCAATGAGACTACCTGGATAAATAAAGGGTAAATGAAAAAAAAAAATCAGCTCTCCAGGTGTTCCACCTCCTGCCTGTAGCTGGACTCATCATTGTTTGTGATGCATCCCACCACTGCTGTATCATCTGTAAACTTTACAATATGACAGCCTGGATGAGTAGGTGTGCAGTCATATGTGAGCAGAGTGAACAGAAGGGGGCTCAACACACATCCCTGAAGGGGGCCAGTGCTGAGCGTTATGGTGGAGGAGGAGAAGTTGTGGATCCTCACTGACTGTGGTCTGTTTGTTAAGAAGTCCAGGACCCAGTTGCAAATGGAGGGGCTTAGTCCTAGTGTGAATAGTTTGTCCATCATTGGGGGAATCATGGTGTTGAAGGCAGACGTGAAGTCCACAAAGAGCATTCAGACATAGGAGTCCTTCTGCTCCAGGTGAGTGAGAGCAATGTGGACCACAGAGGAGACAATGTTTTCTGTTGATTGATTCTTGTGGTATGCATACTGATGAGGGTCCTCTCATGACCAGTTTTTCGAAGCATTTAGCGACTATCGAGTTGAGGGCCACTGGCTGATAGTCACTCAGACCAGTCACTGTAGAGCTCTTTGAGACTGGGATGATTAAAGAGGCCAGACTGAAATGGTTTGGACATGTCCAGAGGAGGGACAGTGGGTATATTGGTAGAAGGTTGTTAGAAATGCAGCTGCCAGGAAAAAGACAAAGAGGAGATGTATGGATGCAGTTAGAGAGGACATGGAGGTAGTTGGAGTGAGGACAGAGTGAGATGGAGGAGGATGACGACTTGCTGTGGAGACCCCTGAATAGGAAAAAGCTGAAAGAAAAAGATTAAGCTAAAGTGAGTGAAATACAAGCTAAAAGTAACAAAATACTATCAAAAAGTTAAAGTATCAAAAGGCTAGCTAGTAGCTAAATCTTTAAAAGGCTAGCTGTAGGTAGCAAATGATAGTTAAAAACTAAAACTAGAGAAATGTTAGCTAAAAGTAGAAATGGAACCTGTTTGTTGCTGTAGATTCACATTAAAAGCTTAAACTTTGAACTATCCCGTTTTAAACCGAGAAGCTGCTCGAACAGGAAACAGAAAACTTCAATCCTAAAAGGTTAAATCAGGTCATCTGGACAGATTCTTCAGATTACCTGACTTAACCTTGTTAGGTTTTTCTACCTGGATTATTGCGCATGTGTCAGGATAGAATGACTTCAACTTCAGAATAAAAGTCCAGTTTTGTTTTATTTGTTCATTTTTTGTGTCCTGGAATACTTGAGAATCTACATGATCGAACAGCTACAACAGGCCGACGTGGCCGAAGTCAGACCGCAGACAACGTTCACACTTCTTCTGAGTGAACGCTGAGCGCATGATCAGATTTACTGCGTTTATCTTCTCGTTGTGCATTTTATGAAGTTTTATAACTCGGCTTATCTACAACAGAAACTGTATAAATAAAGCTGTTGGGACTGAGCTGCTCTCTCGTCTCATGAGGATTTCCTCACACTATCTGCACTAGCTTTTATCCGTTGTTGTCCTTGGTGGAAATGGTAGTTGCAGAGGTTTATTGAGACAGAACCTTTCATCTACTTCCTTTTGTTCCTCTGTTGTTCTTGTTCTGCTTTGGTGGCGTCACGCTGTGGTGTTTCTAAAACCGTGTTACAAAACCACCAACAGAAAACAGTTAAAACGAGTTCAGTCCACGACGAGGTGTTTGAAGAATAAAGTAAACAGCTTTGAAGCTTCAGAGGCGTCTCGATGTTAGCTTGTAGGTCAGAAGAAGCTGATGTTTTAGAGTTTGCATCATCCTGAGTTAAACCTTTTATGTGATGAGGTCGTCAGAGAACCTGAATCTATTCATGGTCTTTATTTTTCTGACTCTTTACTGAACAGAAAACCTTGTTAGGAGCGTCGGTTCCCTCCATCGGGGGTCCGTCTCTCAGTCTGGTTTTAAATAACTCTCTGAAGCTTTCTGATTCCTCTCTTCTTCTCGTTTCAGTCAAACCTTTAGAAAAGTTGCACCAATTTAGGTTTTGTTAGCCAATGCGATTTCTGATTATTTTTTTTTAAGCTCTGACCCGCCGATACGGACGCTAGACGATTCCGATTTCTCTCAAACAACTACTGTAGATGTTTTTTTTGTCCCCCATCAAGAGCAAAGGGAGGAATTGGAAATACCTCCATCTGTTCGTCTTGTGAGCTGTGGGGGAAAAATGGCAACGTGACTTCTTCCATTTTTGTGCGTGACTGCGTCTAAACACAAGACAGGTCAAAATCCAAGATGACTACCACCATATGTAAACTGGCCACCGCTATCGTTTGAGGAAGCCAATTTTTCTAGAACTAAGTCCATGCTCAATAATCCAGGTATAAAATCCAACATTTTTCAGTCAGGTCATCTGGACAGTTTCTTTTTTTGTGCTGAAACGTTTCACCTTCGATCCAGAAGGCTTCATCAGTCAAGGAAACACACAACAAACAGATTCTTCCTCCAACAGCTTCCTCCAAAGTGGAACAAACCAGTTCTTTTTGACATGGACATTGGATTATTGAGCATGGACTTTGTTGTCTAGAAGACCTGACTGAAAAATGTTTGACTTTATTGAATTATGACTGACTGAATTATGACTTCAACCAGTTGATGAATTTGAAACTAATGTTTTTAACGTGTAAATTGATTGTAATTAGACTCTGCTAGCTGCAGATAATTGCAGTGATCAGTGTCTATACCAAAGTTTACAAAGGACATTTTCAGAATTCATGCAGTGAGAGCAGAAAATGAATTGTTACCAGAGGTAACAGCAGCTTGGACTATTTAATAATTTGTACCAAACTGTAGCATGATTCAGCACAGAATATCGGCCACAGAAGCTACGATCTACAAGCTAATTCAATAATTAACATCCATTACATCAGCTATATAGGCGACCTTTAAACGGGTCCATTATTAGCTTCAGTTCTGGTCCGATCACATCATATCTGCTGACTTGTGTGGAAGGAGGCGCATTTTCCTTTTCCTCCTCTGTTGCTACATCCATAGAATACACAGCTTTCTGACGTTTATATATTTTTACATACTCTCAACACACATTTGATTATAATTTTAGATTTTTTTTTCAGTCCTTACTCAGGGCTGTTTAGTCAAAACACCAAATGCAGACTAGGGCTGAAGGATTTTGAAAGATATTATAATTGCAAATTTTTTTTTACCTCAATATTGCAATTGCGATTTAATATTCAATTATTTTTCAGTGTCTTCTTCTCATGTATTTTTCAACGAACACAAGCAATAAATCAATCTGTTTCAGTTGCAAACAACTCCACTGGTTTCAGCTCTGCTGCAACTCTGTTTCTGCATTTTTTTGTGTAGCTCCGGGATAGCAACTTGGCTAAAATATGTGCACGAGGGCATTCTGTACCGCTTATCCATTGTGTTTACCAAAGCTGTAACCCAGGCTTGGTCACAACAGGTATATTAATGGGCATCATGTCTTTCGCTATGGACTTTGTCATTGCTCGAGTTATTTCCGCGTGCTGTTTCGAATTATGTTCATACAGAGTAACACCTTCGAACAGTTCGGTCAGTGATCCCTGTCGGCTGCTACTTTGCTTACTTTAAGTTGAAGCGCTGGTCAGTGGCATTCTAGCCATGCAACTATCGTAAATGGCTTTGTGGTGTTTTTTTAAGTGTTGATAAAGATTTGTGGTGTTACCTCGAGAGGTAGCAACGGCAGCAAAGCAGGTTCTGCACAATACGTGTCGTTGTGCAGCATCTTTTTTTAAAAACTAAAATAATTCCAAACAACGAACGTGCTGTCGCTCTTTGGTACCAAACTTTCAGATGTATCCGCTCCAGCATCAACGTGTGGCCTGGAGGCTGCACAGCTGCGGAAAGAAAAGCTTTGCAGAGAGTGGTGAAGGCTGCACAGAAGACTGTTGGAGTCAGTCTCTCCACCATCACAGACATCTACTCCTCCAGATGCAGGAAGAGAGCCACCTGCATCATGAAGGACCCCACTCACCCAGCACACACACTTTTTGCCCTGCTCCCCTCGGGAAGGAGGTTGAGGAGCATTAAGTGTAGAACCACTAGACTGAGGAACAGCTTCTACCCTGAAGCTGTTAGACTCATGAATCTCTAATCAGAATAATCTCTGTGAAAAATCACATCATGTTGCTGCTGATCTGTTTCATGTTGCTGCTGATCCGTTTCATGTTGCTGCTGATCTGTTTCATGTTGCTGTGTTCATTCATACTCATCTGCTCACACAGACTCATGTTCATGCTGCTGTTCGGCGTATTGTTTTTTATGCTACTCGTGCTTATTGTATTTTTCGTTAAAGTTTTTCTTAGTTCATATCTTAGATCTTATTACTGTTTTTCTTTTACATTTTAATACTTTTGTTGGATGTAACTGGGACCCTGTGTATGTATGACAAATAAAGATCCATGAATCCATCTGTCGAGCCTGACATCATTGTGTAACCAGTTAAAGCACCGTGTTGACTTCTCCCGCTCACTCGCAAGTGACGTAACCAGATCATGTGACCAGTCAACTCATAGCTGTTGCGATTAGAATGTCTCGTTTTATCATATTGCGATATTATTGCAAATGTAATTAATTGTTCAGCCCTAGTGCAGACATTTGATAGTTTTGGTTATGTTTTCCGTAGCTGCAGTGAATCACAAGGTCACATGACCCAAGCGCCCTCTGTTTTGTATAACTCCCTGGCCACCCCCTGACCTGGTTGTGGATAAAATTGCTCGCCAAGATCCGTCACTCTGAGAAGCAAAAACTAGATAAAAACCTCCCTCTGTTCTTCTGCACAGAGCAACTCTTATCCACTCGAATATGTTTCAACAAAAACATGTAGGTTTACTTCATTCTCTGTTCAGTTCCAGTCCAGAAAAACACTCATCTCCAAAACTACAAACATTCACTGTTCAAATCTCTGAGAGACGAGGGGCATCAACATACTTCTTGTTTATCGTGTACACGTTTGATTTTTCGGTGTTTTGTTCATAAAGTTCATGCTCTGATGTTGTCCTCTGCAGTTTTGGACGGTTTGGGACAAATGGCTGAGAAGATGTGGATCGGTCTCCACCAGCTGGACTTGTCTCAGGGCTGGCAGTGGTCGGACGGCTCACCCCTCTCTGTCCTGCGCTGGGAACCGGGTGAGGACGTCTTTCTCTTCAGAACAGATTTTAAATTGTCCAGTTTGGAAGATGGACTCTGGTTCTGTGATCTTCAGATGAAGGTTTCAGGTTTTTGTTGAACTGTTTGTTGAGACGGTCTGCAAAACGGACTGACCTGGAGCCACGTTCGTGTTGCCTAGGGTTGGGTAGCTGTGGCGGCCATCTTGAATCAAGTTACTCAGTTCTAGACGTCCATCCAGTGATTACTTTCCGAGAGTTTCTTTAAAATTTGTGAAAAAACATCAGATCACGTTTGTTTTCTTCTCCGCAAACTTAAAATGGTGGATTTAAAATTCAGTCCGATTTTCTGACCTTTAAAAATTGACTGCAGAGTTTAAAACCTCATTCTTTGAAGGAGTCCTTCATCTTGATCAGTGTGTGTTGTGGATGACTCTCGGCTACTACCACACCAAACTGTAGCTCATTTTCTGTAAAACTGAGTCAGAGTCATTTCTGTTTCTAAGCTTGATGCTCACACACACACACACACACACACAACGTTTGGAGAGCATAAAACAAGAACACACAGCTTCAGCAGATGGATCTCTCAGGTTTTCTCTGCACCAGCTGCTTCCTGTTGGTTTCTCCTCTCCAAACTTCAGCTTCAGTCACAGAAATAATTGCGTTGTGGTTCTGAAGAACTGAACAGGAAGTCTTATCGAGCCTGCACACTAATATAGTTTATGTTTAGATGAGCTGCTAGTCCAGGATTTTATGTACCTGTCTGATTTTTATTTTTTTATTTATTTATTTTGCTACCTTTCTGATTTTTATTTATTTATTTATTTATTTTGCTTATTTGGGTTGAAATAATTCATACTGTCAGTTTTTCTTCAGTTACAATAAACTAAAATATTTCTTGTTCAACAGCCTATAAAGATCAGTTGTTCTTGTTTTTGTGTGGGTTTTTTAATTGTATTTTTATTTGGTAGGAATGTCCATTTCCTGGGCAGTTTGTGGAGTCCTGAACTCGAAGAAGAACTACGAGCCCATGTCCTGCTACGAACGGCTGCCGTACGTCTGCAAGAAGAAGTTCAACGCCTCCGATGCTGCTGCGAGCGGTGGGTTTGGACCTGCTTTTGCTCTCGGCGCCTGCAGCCAATCTCTCTTCTCAGAGCAGAACTCATGACGGTTTCTGTGGTTGTTTTCCCGTCATTTTAACAGAATATTTCAGAAGTGGGGTTCTGTGGAAATGTTATAAACTGTAAATATCTTACCTGTTTTAGTGCCTTAAATGACCTCAGTTCAGAGGAATAAGACTTGGACACCTTCTGGTTCAGCATGATCACATTAAAACGTTTTCCCTGAAATGGAAGATGAAAATTAACCGTATCATCTGGTTATCGTTCTCCTCGCAGAGCTGGACGTTTATAAAGAAACGGTGTGTACCGAGGGCTGGGTGCCGTGGAGCGGCTGGTGCTACAAGCTGGTGAACATCTCACAAAATTTCTCAGATGCCCAGCAGCATTGCAACAGCACAGAAGGAGGAGATTTAGCTGCTTTCCACAACATCGACACCAAAGAGATGATCAGCACTTATTTCCATGCAGGTAAAGCTCTCGAGTGCCGTCAGTCGTTTCTGTAGCTTAGAGTCTGGAGACCGTGTTGACAACTTGAGCTTCCTTAGAGTTGGTTTATACCGACAGGAATCTCCCTCTCCTGCCGCCCAGCTCCGTTCGACCTCGAGGGTCCTCCTTATAGGTGGTGGGCCTACTGGGAGGTGTCACCCAGGAGCCAAGTCAGGGGCTCAGCCTTAGAGACCGGGTGAGGAGCTCCGTCATCTGGGTGGAGCTCTGAGTAGAGCCGCTGCTCCTCTGCATCAAAAGTGGTCAGCTGAGGAAGATCAGGCATCTGATTTGGACACCCCCCTTTGGAAGATTTCCTGACATGTCCCCCTGGGTAGAGACCCAGACTCAGAACTTGCTGGAGCGATGATATATCCTTTCTGGCCTGGGAACACATTGGGACCCCCCACCCCTCAGGAGGAGCTGGATAGTGAGAAATGACTCGTCACTGGAAAACAAGTTGAGTTATTTCTTTCTCGACCTGCCTGCCCTTTGTTGTGAAGCAGATCGCTCCTCTCCTTTTGTTTTTCTCCTGAGAAACGATCAGCAGCAGCTCTTGTAGGGCGGCTTATATTGGACACACCGCGTGTCGCAAACGTCTCTGAGCTTCGAGGATCAGATGTTTTTCATCCCCTCCGTTCTTTAGAGTTGTTTTCTTTGAACTTCAGCAAACTGCATCAACAGAGACACTGTTGCTCTCAAAGGTTATGCAGTCTGTGGGGATTCTGGGCCTCAGTGCGGTGAAAACATCTAAAACTGTTCACAGTCCAGACAGGAAGTGAAACAGTAGCTCGGGTAAGATGGTCCAAGGATCCTACAGGACCAGGAGTAGAGCTCGGTTCTGTCACTTATCTTTGCTGTTCCTACCAACGGTACTTCCTGTTTTATTTGATCTTGTTTGCCACGCCCACTCAGGCAGCAAGACTTGGGATGTGTGGATTGGTCTGACTGGTACCGGAGCAAACTCCACCATCTTTAAATGGACCCACCAGGGAACCATCACCTTCACCTACTGGGACCAGAACCAGCCGTCACAGCCCACCGAAGAAACCAGCTGCGTCTTCTACTCGGGGGAGGTTAGTGTAAACTAGCTCCTTTGGTTCTTTATTTATTTATAAATTTTTTGTTGTTGGATGTCTGTAGAGCCAGTCTCTGGTCTGTTTTCTGCAGGCTCACATGTGGCAGGTCGGGAACTGCACCGACAAGCTTCCCTTCATGTGTCAGAAGAAAGGGGAAGTCAACGAGTCAGCAGTACAGGCCGGATGTAGCTGGGAAGATGTGAGTATCATCTCCATCGTTGGTTCCCGCCCTTTTCCCAAGAGCTCCCAAGTTATTGGCACAGAGGCTGTCAAAATGTCAGACACTGCTGTTGTACACAAGATAATAACACAAATAAATTAAAACCACTTTATCTGAAACTAGAGCTACATGCACACTGCAGGCTAAAGTGGGCCAAATCAGTATTTTTTCAATCTGACCGAGGTCACTTTCATATGTGGTGCTACATCTGATAGCTCAGTAGGGAAAAGGTTAGGGAACCTCAGGTCAACATTCCATTATCAAAGTTCATGCTCAATAATCCAGGTAGAAAAATCCAACAAAGTTAAGTCAGGTCCTCTAGACGGTTTTGTTTTGTTGAAACGTTTCATCTTTCATCCAGAAGACTTCATAAGTCCGAGGAGCCACAACAAACTCATTCTTATAGCACCTTCACATGTGGGTCAGCCAGTCTGATGGTGCTACTCCAGAGACCATTCAAATTCAATTCAAATTCAAAAATACTTTATTAATCCCCGAGGGAAATTAAATGTTGTTGTAACTCATCCTGGTTTCATTAAAGAGTTGTTCTAGATGCTGATGGCTGTGGGCAGGAAGGATCCCTTGTAGCGGTCTGTCCTACAACGGATTTGAAGAAGCCTCTGACTGAAGACACTTTGTTGTTGTATGACAGTCTGATGAAGAGGGTGCTGAGGGTTGTCTATAATGTTCTTCATTTTTTGAAGAATCCTTCTTTGAACAATCATCTCCAAAGGTTCTAGAAGAGTTCCCAGAACTGAGCCAGCCTTCTTTATGAGCTTGTTGATCTTTTTTAAGTCACTTGCTCTGGTGCTGCTCCCCCAGCAGATGATGGCAGAAGAGATGTCGCTCTCTACAACAGACTTATAGAAGATACGCAACATCTTGCTGCAAACATTGAAAGACTTCAGCTTCCTCAAGAAGTACAGTCTGCTCTATCCCTTCTTGTAGACGGCTTCACTGTTGCATTTCCAGTCCAGTCTGTTGTCCAGGTGAACCTCAAGGTATTTATACTTCTCCACAACCTCCACTTCTTCTCCCATGATGGAAATAGGGTTGGACCTGTTCCTATCCATCCATCCATCCATCCATTCCATCCTTCTGATCCTCCTTCTGCTTGAATTCATTATTATGGATGGATGGATGGAAGATGAGAAGATTGTTTCCACACCATGCCACAAAGCGGTCCACCAGTTCCCTGTACTCAGCTTCTTGTCCATCTCTGATACACCGACCACTGCAGAGTCATCTGAATATTTCTGCAGATGACAGGAGTCTGTTTTATACTGGAAATCTGAGGTGTACAGAGTGAAAAGGAATGGTGAAAGTACAGTCCCCTGTGGTGTTCCTGAGCTACTGACCACCTGGTTATACACAACCCTTCAGTCTCACAAACTGTGATCTGTTTGTCAGGTAATCTTTGATCCAGGCGATCGTTGAGGCCTCCACCTGAGTCTTCTGAAGTTTCTGACAAAGCAAATCAGGCTGGATTGTGTTAAATGCACTGGAGAAATCAAAGAACATGACTCTCACAGTGCTGTCTGCCTTTTCTAGATGACAGTGAGTTTGCTAAAGCAGATGTATGATGGCATCTTCAACTCCAAGTCCACGCTGATAAGCAAACTGCAGTGGGTCCTGATATGTGCTTGTTTGTCTAGTCAGGTGGGTCAGCAGAAGTCTATCTAGGACCTTCATTATGTGGGATGTCAGGGCAACAGGTCTATAGTCATTGAAGACTGATGGGTGAGTTTTCTTTGGCACTGGAACAAGGCAGGATGTTTTCCACAACACTGGAACCGTCTCCTGGGTCAGGCTAAGGTTGAAGAGGTGCTGCAATACCCCACAGAGCTGCTCTGCACAGACCTTCAGGACTCTGGGACTGACACCATCTGGACCTGCAGCCTTATTCCAGTTCAGTCTCTCCAGCTGCTTCCTCACCTGACTTCTGGAGACGCAGAGGGGGAGGCAAAGGAGGTATCAGCATCTTCTGATTTGGTTGAAGACCAATATGTAGAAGAAGGGTCCATGACTTAGGTGGTAGATACAGTATTTGAGGCGTGACAGGACAGCCTTGGGTCAGTGGAGGGTGGTATGTATGTTTGGCTGTGGGTAAGAGAGGAGGATGCTGAGCTTGTTCCTGAACTGAACCTGTTGAAGAATGTGTTCAGTTCATTGGCTTTGTCCAGGCTTCCATCCTTCTGATCCTCCTTCTGCTTGAAGCCTGTGATCTGTTTCATCCCTGACCACACCTCTCTGATATTGTTCTGTTGGAGCTTGCTCTTCAGCTTCTTCTTGTACGCCTCCTTGCTGTTTCTTATCTTGACTTTTAGTTGCTTCTGTGTACTCTTCAATAATTCCCTATCTCCCTCCCTGAAGGCTCTTTTTTTCTGGTTTAGCAGTTCCTTCAGGTCAATGGTGATCCAGGGTTTGTTGTTGGGTAAGCATCTCACTGTTCTGGTGGGGATGGTGTTGTTTACACAGAAGTTTATATAGTTGGTCACACACTCAGTCACGGCATTGATGTCCTCTCCATGTGGCTGGCACAGTGCATCCCAGTCTGTAGCCTCAAAACAATCCCGCAGGGCTTCTTCAGCTTCCGTTGACCATTTTCTCACTGTTCTCTTTATTGCAGGTTGCCTCTGAACAAGGGGTTTATATTTTGAGCAGTGAAACACAAGATTGTGATCTGATTTGCCAAGAGGGGGTCTTGCTTTAGCGATGTACAGTATGAATCCTTGACATTTGCATAAAACAAGTTCAGCGTTTTGTTTTCTCTGGTAGAGCAGCTGACAAACTGTTGGAATGTCAGAAGTGTAGCAGAGAGAGAGGCATGATTAAAATCCCCAGATATTGCAACAAACGCACTAGGGTGTTGTGTCTGTAGCTTAGCAACCTCGGAGCTGATGACATCACACGCAGTCTCGGCAACAGCATTGGGTTGAATGTAAACGGTTGCCAAAATAACACTGTTGAACTCTCTTGGCAAATAATATGGACGACAACTTAGTGCTAACAGTTCAATATCTGGACTGCAGAGACGACACTTCACAGTAACATGTCCAGGATTACGCCATCTGTTGTTCACAAGCACTGCCAACCCATCTCCTTTCCTTTTGCCACTCCTCTTTAAATCTCTATCTGCTCGTATGGTCAGAAAGTCTGGCAGAGAAACGCTGGAGTCAGGGATATGATCCTGCAGCCATGTCTCAGTGAAACACATAACACTGCATTCCCGATACTCTGGATGGGTCCTTGTTAGGGCTTGAAGTTCATCCAACTTGTTTCCCAGCGATCTCGCATTGCCCATCATGATCGATGGAAGTGTAGTGAACTTGACCTGATGTCAAATCAATGACCTTAGGATCATATGGTCAGAAACTGTCATTTCATTGATCTGCATCCAGAAATACAGGTTGATCGATCCTGAGACTTTCTTTCTTGAATTAATCAAGTGGAAAAGACAATTCTCTATGATCATTACTATTTTACAAATGTTTGATAATCAAATTGTGTTAGTTCAAACAATGTTTACATGTTGAAGTGAACTACTCATTTTTATTTACTTAAACAGTAGTAATGATTTTTATTCCTCAATTCAAAGTGAAATCAAGTTAGAGTACATTACAGAGTAATGATTCAATTTCTTGATCGTCTGCTTTGAAAGTGAGCAAAGTTGTAAGTGTGTTAAAGTTCAAGCTTCGGTCAACTAGAAAGTTTACTGAAAAGAAATGTCATGTTTAACTTTTACAGCAAGATACAGGAGAGGTGGCACCACGAAGACTGGTTTTCTCCAACAATCTTTCTGTCTGTTCTTAAACAATCTTAATCTCTATCCTTGACTTTCCATAACACCTTACATCACAAACCACACCTCTGTTCTGGTCCATCCACCAATCAGAGGCTCTCAAACGAACCGGAAGTAGAGCCCATTTAAATATTGGCACTTCCTAGTTCAAAGAGAAGAGTTCCAGAAGAGTTCTGGTGTAGAGTTCAAGAGTTTTGGAATCCAGAGTGCAGAGAGTTTGGGAGTTCGTGAATGCACACGCAGGCATTCATGGATGCTGCTAACCCAAACAAGCTGAACCAGAGACGATTTTGGGAATTATAACTTCTGTTTGGATAACCTCGCACGGCTCTCGAGGTATTTGGCTGTTCTCACTGAGACGCTGAACAGTGGTTGGAAGTGAGACTCCACGCCGGAACTGATCTATCTTCAGAAAAGGTAAAAGTCGACCTTCACCAAAAGTGTACTGTGGGACAAGCTGATTTCGAAGGAGCGTGCACGTTCTGGTTAAAACAGATAAATTCCCTCACACATCTCTCTGTAAGATAAATCTCAATTTTCCATCTTTAAACTCTCCTTTCTGCTAGAAAATTAATCCAGATGTTTTCATTAATGTCTGTGGTGAAGCAACGGAAAACCATGGCCGTATGGTTTCCTGGTTGTAAAGCTGATTAATTATGTGTTGTTTTCATATTCTGCCAAATTAATGTAAATGTGTGATGTGTTAAACTTGATTCTGTTAATAAATGACCCACTCGCTTGGTGAGTCAAAGATAATTAACGTCTCACGTCCACATTTCTGTTAAATTCAACGCACGTACATCACACAGTCCAGAAAGATGAGTGAACCCGTTTTAATTGATGAATATATCAGCATCTGTTCATCTACAGAAGAGATGGTTTAAACTTCATTCTTCTCTCTTCCTCCCTCTTCTTTGCTCCTGCTCTGCATCCACGACGCCTCCTTTTCAACTCATTTGTGATTTGGGGCTGTAGTTGGGATATTATTTGAGCTTTGGAGATGTTAATCAGCTGCTCCCGGTTGTAAAAAAACAACCTTGTTATTATGGTTATGCATCATAACAAATGTCCAAAAGCTAAGATATTTCTGTAAAAATCCTTCCAGCTGCACAGCATCCGATACCAGAGGAAATAATCATCCAAAAAAGCGATTTATATCCAGAAAAAAGAGGAATTAAAGTTTTCAAAAGTAATATCTCAGAATGAAAGTAACAGAGCTACTCCAACATGCAGCCACCTTGAGCGGCACAATTCTAGAACTTAGCACCATCAAACTGGTTGACCCACTATGTAAGGTGCTATTTATAAGCCTGTAAAAGTTTGTTGTAGCTCCTCGGACTGATTAAGTCTTTTGGATGAAAGACGAAACGTTTCAACAAAAATAAACCATCCAGAGAATCGGACTTAACATTGTTGGGTTTAGCTACCATTATTGTGCATAATTGCTTCGGTAGCTCATTGGTTAAGTACTGCATCCTTGTAATGCTGGGGCTGTGGGTTTGCTATTGTTAGCTTGTATGTTTGCTAAAGTTAGTTTGTAGGTTTAATAATGTTAGTTTGTTGGTAATATTAGGTTGTAAGGTTTACTTATGTTAGCTTTTAGATTTGTTAATGTTAGCTTCTAGATTTACTAACATTCGCTTGTAGGTTTGCTATTGTTAGTTTGTAGGTTTACTAATGTTAGCTTGTAGATTTGCTATTGTTAATTTGTAGGTTTACTAATGTTAGCTTGTAGATTTGCTATTGTTAGTTTGTAGGTTTACTAACGTTAGCTTTAAGGATTGTTAATGTTAGCTTGTGGGTTTACTAATGTTAGCTTGTAGGCTTATTAATGTTAGCTTGTAGGTTTACTAAAGTTAGTTTGTAGGGTTACTAATGTTAGCTTGTAGGATTGTTAATGTTAGCTTGTAGGTTTACTAAAGTTAGTTTGTAGG
>NC_056499.1:12347736-12369477 GCF_014905685.2 Nematolebias whitei | reverse complement strand
AGGATTGTTAATGTTAGCTTGTAGGTTTACTAAAGTTAGTTTGTAGGTTTAATAATGTTAGCTTGTAGGTTTGTTAATGTTAGCTTGTACGTTTACTAATGTTAGCTTGTAGGATAGTTAATGTTAGCTTGTAGGTTTACTAAAGATAGTTTGTTGGTTTAATAATGTTAGTTTGTAGGTTTACTAAAGTTAGTTTGTATGGTTTACTAATGTTAGCTTGTAGATTAGCTTCTAGATTTACTAACATTAGCTTGTAGGTTTGTTAATGCTAGCTTTTAGTTTTGTTAATGCTAGTTTGTAGGTTTACTAGCATTAGCTTCTAGGTTTGCTAATGTTAGCTTGCAGATTTACTAATCTTAGCTTGTAGGTACAACTAATGTTAGCTTTGTAGGTTTGCTATTGTTAGCTTGTAGGTTTACTGACATTGGCTTGTAGGTTTGCTATTGTTATCTCTTAGCTTTGTTATTGTTAGCTTATAGGTTTGCTATTGTTAGCTTGTAGGTTTACTAACGTTAGCTTGTATGTTTGCTATTGTTAGTTTGTAGGTTTCCTAATGTTAGCTTGTATGTTTCCTAATGTTTGCTTGTAGGTTTACTAATGTTAGCTTGCAGGTTTACTAATGTTAGCTTGTAGGTTTGTTAATGTTGGCTTGTATGTTTGCTAAGGTATGCTTGGGGGTTTGCTGTTGTCATATTATTAGTTTGTTATTGTTAGCTTGTAGGTTTGCTAATGTTAGCTTGTAGGTTTACTAATTTTAGCTTGCAGGTTTACTAATGTTAGCTTATATGTTTGCTACAAGCATCACAGGTTGCTTGGGGGTTTGGTATTGTTAGCTTGTAGGTTTGTTATTGTTAGATTGTAGGTTTACTAATCTTAGCTTGTAAATTTATTGTTAGCTCGTACATTTGTTACTTTTAGCTTTTAGGTTTGTTAGTTTGTATGTTTGTTTGAAATTGTGGTTTTCAAAAATTTTGTCTACAGATACCTTGTTTTAAGAAAATCTTTTGCCACAAGTTTAAAAAAGAGACATATTTAACCTTAATGTAAACATTTACATATTCCTTAGGACAGGTAATATAGGAGTAGGACAAAGTGTAAAATAAATAATTTTCTCTTTCTGCTTGCTGTTTTATTTTACTTCTGTTTTTCAACCCCCTTAGGGTTGGAGGAGACATGGCAGCTCCTGCTATCAAGTGAACACCAAGCAAGTGTACTTCAAGGATCGCTGTAGCATGACTATAAGGAACAGGTATGGCCTCGTTAAGCTAATTAAAGTCATACAAATACCATCAGGTGTGACTTTAACATTCATCAACCGTGGTTATGGTATAAAGTCCATGTAAACTTTTTCAGTTATGTGGTTCTTCTGGGTCAGAAAAAGTCTTCTGGTTCTTACTAAGAGTGGTTCTTTTGAACAGCAGAATCCCACACTACATTTAGTTTGTTGACATTTGTAGTCATTTGTTTTTGCCTTATGGTTTCCGTCAGCTGGAGGTCCGGACTCTGACTGGATTATTATTATTTTTTTCAAACATGTACACTCGCTGCTGTTCTTTGGTTCCATTTTCTGATCCGGTTTGTGTCCACCTTTAGCTTTCGATCAGACTGTCTCGTTTCTGACTAGTCAACGCTATCGCCAAACAAGCTCTAATCATGAGCCCTCCACCACTATGCTTGACAGTTAAAGTTCTTCATGTTGGTCTGCGGTTAAGTTTTAATCTGAAACAACACATTAGCCAGAGTCAGAGTCAGAGTTTCTTTATTGTCATTCGCACCTCATGTGGTACATGTGGTGGAGTGAAATTATGTACACGGGGTCCCAGTTACATCCAACAATAAAATGTATAAGAAAAACAGTAATAACATCTAAGATATGAACTAAGAAAAACATCAACTAAATATACACTAAGCACTCGTAACATAAAACATTGAACATCAGCACAAACATGAACATGTCTGTGAGCAGATGTGCACGCATGAACACATCAACATTGAAACAGATCAGCAGCAACATGAAACAGATCAGCAGCAACATGATATGGTTTTTCACAGTGATTATTCTAGTTAGAGATTCATGAGTCTAACAGCCTCAGGGTAGAAGCTGTTCCTCAGTCTAGTGGTTCTACACTTAATGCTCCTTAACCTCCTTCCTGAGGGGAGTGGGGCAAAAAGTGTGTGTGCTGGGTGAGTGGGGTCCTTCATGATGCAGGTGGCCCTCTTCCTGCATCTGGAGGTGTAGATGTCTGTGATGGTGGGGAGGCTGATTCCGACAGATTTCTGTGTAGCCTTCACCACTCTCTGCAAAGCTTTTCTTTCTGCAGCTGTGCAGCCTCCATGCCACACATTGATGCTCGAGCACAGGATGCTCTCCACTGCACACCTGTAGAAGGAGGTGAGGACTGAGCTTCCCAGACCAGCTCGCCTCAGCCGTCTGAGGAAGTAGAGTCTCTGATGAGCTTTCTTGATCAGGCTGGTGGTGTTGTTGCTCCAGCTGAGGTTGTCATTCATGTGTACACCCAAGTACTTGTAGCTGGAGACCACTTCCACCACAGATCCTCTTATGTTCAGGGGGGGTGTAGATGTTTTTGTTCCTTCTGAAGTCCACAATCATCTCCTTTGTCTTCTTTTTGATATTTGAAAGTGCTTTATAATTAAATTTATATTTTATTATATAAACTACACATAATTCTAAACAGGTGCTTAACTCAGATTTATGAGCTCATCAGTTTGATGTTTGACCCACATTTATTAATATTTTGTGGTTGTGTTTACTTCATTTTGTAGATCATTTCTTATATCATGCCTGTTACAAAACTAAATAACTTGGTTTTAACCCTGACTGTCTCTAATAAAGTCACATTAGAAGCTTTAACCTTTCAGGCACTAACATAATTGTCTTTATTGTGACGCATTGGTAACGAGTCGTTCCTGCGGTTTTTCCAGGTTTGAGCAGTCCTTCATCAACCGTCTGCTCAGAGAGCACATCAGCAAGGAGCCTCAGTATTTCTGGATTGGCATGCAGGACATCAAGAGCAACGGACAGTACCAGTGGATGAGCCAAGATGGCTCTCCGGGCCTGGTGACGTTCACAAACTGGGGCTTGTCAGAACCAGGTTGGTAACAGAAGAGGAGAAAACCCACAAACCTGCACAGGAAGTGGCGTGCTCTGTTTGTCAAGCTGCACGTCTATCTATAAAAATCATCTGATTCCCTGTCAAACAGCTAACAGAACCTGCCGGGTTCTGTTACTCAGAACCATAAACACACAGAAAATAATGTTTGTTTGTTTGTTTAGGACAGGACGGAGGATGTGCTGTGACGTCCACCGAAATGCCTCTGGGCAGGTGGGAAGTGAAGAACTGTACCCTCTTTAGAGCCGGTACTATCTGCAGAACAGACCTCAGTCCTCTTCCAGAACCAGAACCTGAACCAGAGCTGGATCCTAACGCAACCTGTCCTGATGGATGGAAATCTGGATCAGACGTGAAATACTGCTACAAGGTGTGTGTGTGTGTGTGTGTGTCAGACGAACTCTTAAATGGTTTTAACTAAGAAGGTATTTTTTAGGAATTATTTATTTAGAAAATTGTTTCTATTGCACAACCTCAGCTTTGAAATGCTGGAACGTTGTGTAAAATGTAAATATAAACAGAATGCAATGATTTACAAATCTCATAAACCCACATTTTATTTACAATTACAATATATCAAATGTAGAAAATAAGAACTGTACATTCTGATGCTGCTCAATAATCCAGGTAGATGAATCTAACAAGGTTGAGTCGGGTCCTCTGGACAGATTCTTCTTTGTTGAAACGTTTCGTCTTTTATCCTAAAGACTTCTTCAGTCTGAGGAGATGCAACAAACTTAAAAGTGCTTCTGACAGCCAGGACTAGCTGTTCACACGTAAAAGGAGGACCATCAGCCAATGCCTGATGGCTGTTTACTACTCACAGAGGGCTGAGTGATACTAGCAATAACAGCATTGTAAGAGGGGGACAGTTGAACACGGAGGCCTCCACCCGTTTGATGATGGACGATTTCTGTTCGCTAAGATGGCCTCCTTTACTCCTCTCTCAAACCATCATTCCTCTCTGTCCAGGATGTGAACATCTTCATTCCTGAAAGAGTGACCGCTGGCCTGGAGATGAGTGTAGACCACAGAGTCCTGGCCTGATGATGTTGATCTTCTGTGCTGGGCCATCCTTTTGGCCAGTAGTTGTTTAAATGGTAAATGGACTGTACTTATACAGCGCCTTTCTATCTTATTTCAAGATACTCAAAGCGCTTTACACTACAATCTGTGCCCTCATTTACCCATTCATACAGCACTCTACATCTCTACAAAGCTAATTGAACAAATCATTCTAATGAGACTAATAAGTGCTTTAACTCACATTCAAACACTGATGGGACACACATCAGAGGCTATGAGGGGTTCAGTGTCTTGCCCAGGGACACTTCGGCATGTGACTGCTGGTGGATTCAAACCCCCAACTCTCGCATTGGAGGACGACTGTTCTAACCATTCAGCCACAGCCACTGTTTAGTTTCCCCGATGTAAGACTGATCACAGCCCTCCTGACACTGAACAGCATACACAATATTACTCTGTTTGTGCCGGGGGACTGGATCTTTGGGATGAACCAGTCTTTGCCGTAATGTATTTTGGGGTTTAAAAGCCACTGGGACGTTATGTTTAGAAAATAAACGTCTCAGTTTCTCTGATACTCCCTCAACATATGGAATGACCACTGGTCTGGGTTCCTCCTTCTCACCTGAAGGTTGGCTGGAGTTCTGTTTGGGTTTCTTCTCTGCTTTCAAGAAGGCCCATTTAGGATATCTACATTACTCTAGGGCAGGGATACCACTTCATAAAAAAAATAAAATTGGGGGGTGGGGTCTGGGTTTGAGTTTTGGGTTCTGTTTATTGCATTTATGATTCAATGCAGTAAAAAAATTAAAAGTTAACAGATCATTGTAAAACTTGGTTTATTTACATAATGACTTTAATCGCTGGATGTCCGGCCCCCGAGCTGTTGGTTTTCAGAAACTGTGGCCCCCTGAGCAGTTTTGTTGAGTAGCCCTGCTCTAGAGCCTGTCTTGTACGGCATTTCTCCTTCTGCCTGGCGAGTTAATGGGGATGCTGTCTGCTCTGTGGTACAAAACTAGCAGCTAACAGAGGTCCAGATCAGAACCAGGAAGAACGTTTAGTAAATAATGAGGTGAATGATCAACAGGTCAGTCAGAGGACTGGAGATCAACAGAGACTGTTAGAAGTAAAGATGGGCACAGGTTCAGTAGTCTGTCTAAAACTGGAGGAACTCTTTCAGAACAAAGTTCCTGAATGAAAGACTTTAATCTCCATCACCTTCAGTTCATAATCTGATCCAGATGAATTTGTAGAAACCTGAGCTCAAAGGATGAGGCCCTCAGGGGCCACTGCATTAAAACAGGTTTGGTTCTGTTCACTTTCTTTCAACCTTTGTTTAAACAGGTTAGTCCCACTGAGCCATGAGGACTCATTTACGAGAGACCTGAATTTTAACAGAGTGATGACAACAATGACAACAATAGACAATCACAAATGATGCATACAAATTTAATGTATATATATATTTTTTTTATTTTGTTTTTTTTTACAATTGAAAACAAAATGATAATTAAAGGAAACATAGGGAAAAAACAGCTAGATTACGAGGCGGTGTAGAAAACTAAAAACAGTTCTTGCCAGGAACTTACAGATGTTTAAAGCCACTTGGAGAGGTCAAGGTCAAGAGCTTCAAATTTTTTTGCAAGATAGTCCAGGAAACAGTTCACACACAGTTCATCCATAGATGCTGTTTAAAGCTCTATCAGACAAAGAAGAAGCCAGATGTGAACCCATCCGAACTGCTGCCATCTTATCTGGACCAAGGCTCGTTTCTAATGGACTGAGGTGAAGTCCAGAACTGTTCTGTGGGCAGACGGGTCCAAATATGAAGTTCTGTTTGGAAACTACGGACACCTCGTCCTCCATACTAAAGAGGAGAGGGACCATCCAGTCTGTAATCTGATTACAATTTTAAAGCCTGCCTCTCTGATGGTATGGAGGTGCATTAGTGCCTCTGACATCGACAGCTTACACATCTGGAAAGACTCCATCAATACAGAAAAATATCTGCAGGTTTTAGAACATCTGCTCCCATTTTGATATTTACGATGTTCCATTGAGAATAAAATTCAAGATTCAAGTTTCTTTATTTGTCATACCCGCCACGTTTGGTGGAATGAAATTGTGTACACAGGGTCCCAGTTACATCCAACAAAAGTATAAAACATAAAAGAAAAACAGTAATAAGCTCTAAGATATGAACTAAGAAAAACGTTAACTAAAAATACGCTAAGCGCTAGTAGTACAAAAACAATACGCCCAACAGCAGCACGAACATGAGTCTATGTGAGCAGATGAGTATGAATGAACACACGAGCATGAAACAGATCAGCAGCAACATGAAACCTATCAGCAGCAACATGACACCGATCAGCAGCAACATGATGTGATTTTTCACAGGGATTATCCTCGTTAGAGCTTCTTGAGATTCAGTGAGACTTATAAATCATTGCATTCTGTTTTTATTCACATTTTACTTTGTCCGACCCAGTTCTGCTCTTATTGTCACTTTGCTTAAAACAGCTGAATCTGTTTTATTCTTGCTGTGTGAGTCGACCTGTGAGCTGTTCTCGTGCCTTCAGGTGTTTCACGAGGAAAGGCTGAGCAGGAAACGCTCCTGGGAGGAAGCCCTGAGTTTTTGCCGGGCTCTGGGAGCCGACCTGCCCAGTTTCAGAACCAGAGACGAGATGGAAGTCCTGCACACCATCATGAGAGACTCCATCAGGTAAGATTTGGGGCGGTAGTTGCAGCATATGTTGCTGAGGTTTACCTTTTAGATGTTTTTCAGTTTAAACTTCTTTCTTTGTTCACGTAAACAAACGTTTGAACAGATTTACGTCTTTACTCTTAACGGTTGAGTTTAAACTCTTGTGAGAGGAAACTGAAGATTCTCGGGGATTGGGTCGCTGAACTGTTGTGAATAACGTTGTTGTGTTGGTTCTGCAGTGATAACCGGTACTTCTGGGTTGGCCTGAACAGGAGGAACCCAGCCGACCCCTCCTGGCAGTGGAGCGATGGCCGACCTGTGAGTACGAGCCGGGGGGGTGTGTGTGAAGACTGGAAACAAAAAGAAAAATCTAAAGAAGCCAAAACTGAGCTAAGAAAAGCTACTAAAGCAAAACATGAGCTGAAGGAATCCAACAGCTTCTGTAGCTAAAACCTACGCTAAAAGTAGCAAAAGGCTGAGTAAAAACTAAAAGTTTAAAATGGTAAGGAAAAAGTTTTGAAAGACAAGCTAAAAGATCAGTTTAGCAAAACGATAGCTGTAAGCTAAACATAGCAATTAATTAAAAGCTCAAAATAGCTAAAGGCAAGTCAAAAGCTAATATTAGCAGAATAGTAGGTAAAAGTAGCAAAATACTGGATACAAGCAGAAAATGGTGAGTTAAAAGCCAAAAGCAGCAAAAGGCTAGTCAAAAGCTAAGATTAGCAGAATAGACAGATACTTCATTAATCCCAGAAAGAAATTTGAGAACCAGAAACCAAGAGATAGTAGCTAAAGTAGCAAAAGGCGAGTTAATGGACAACGGCAGACCCAGTACCTGAAGCAGATTTCAAGAGAACAATATTTTTGAAGAATTTTTTTATGAGAATAATTTGTAAATAAAGTTAAATATTAAAAGTTACAAAAACCAAAAGTCACAGCACCCACCTCCTGAAAGAGCCGAATGTTTTGATAAACCAACAGCTAAAATAAAACAAAGTATACAGAAGAAGTTACATTGCTGAAAATATTTGGAAAATTAAAACCAGGAAAACCTAAATTCACACAATAAACGCTCCAAGACTCCCAGAGCTCCTCGGCCATCTTTCTGAAACACTTCTGAGAGAAAGCCAAAATCTTTTCCCTCGTCTGGAGAGTTCATAATGATGGTGGAGAAATCTGTGTCTGAGTGTTGATTGGGCGTTTTCGGAGCAGGTATCGTTGGACGTTTTACACCGCGAGTTCCACGAGGACGACGCATACAATCGGGACTGCGCTGCGTTCAAGGTAGGCTGGGAAATTTATACTTTTGTTTCATTCTCTGTCTTCATTATGCTTTCTTTAAGCTCTGTTAGAAGTTCGGAGGAAATCCTGGGTTGTTGGTTTCATGTGACTTTAAGCAGCAACTTTATGAAACGTTAGTTTTAATTTTTTCAACCCGCCATGTTCCCGACAGTCGATGAGGAACAGCCTGAACCATCTGCTGATGTACCTGATTCACGACATCCAAGTTGCCCCCTTCTTCGCCACACCATTCCACTGTGATGCTCGGCTGGAGTGGGTCTGCCAGATCCCCCTCGGTGAGACCACTCAGACGGGTTTCTCTTTCAAAATTTGTCTGGAAAATGTTTGCGTCCCCTGACTGATTTTCTAAAACAGGTTTAAGATTTATTCTAAATTTGTATAAAATGGAGAACGGCACTGAGTTTGAAGAAAGTGTGAAGAAGTGAGTTTTAACTCCGTGTTTGAACAGATCTAAAGTCGTAGTTTTTGTTTATGATGTAAGAAACTTTTTGAACCTCATAAAACCTAAATCTGTGTTGAATAAATGCAAATTTATTACCATACTTTGCCCAATCTGTGCAGCTGTTCAGCTACAGGTTACCCTAAAGCTAACGCTGCTTTTTCTGTTTTACTCTGAATCAGAAAAAAAATAAAATAACAAAGTCGTAGCTAAAAGCCAAAAATAAGCAAAACAGTAGCTAATTTGTAAAAGTATAAAAGCGGTAACATAAATTACAAGTTCTGAAACTGTAGCTCAAAGCTAAAAGTAGCACAACAGTAGCTAAAATTATCAAAATAGTTGAAATGAGCAAAACGTGCTAAAGAAAACTGTGGCTAAAAAATAACAAAATGGTAGCTAAAAAGCAAAAGGCAACAGAACAGTAGCTAAATTTTTCACAACAGTAGCTAATAGCTAAAAGCATCTGAACAGTAGATTAAAGTGACAGAACAGTAGCTAAAATTATTAAGAACATTGGTAGAAGTATCAAAACTGCTAAAGCTTAAATTAGCAGGCCAGTAGTTACAATTAGAAAAACAGATGCTAATATTGGCAAAACTAACTAAAAGTATAAAAAATGTTGTCAAAGCTGAAATAAAAAAGCAGTTGTAGCAGATGTTTGTAGTATGTCATATATGGATATATTCATACAATTTTTCACGAGTTCTTCATTTTTCTGACTGTGTAAATGTCGTGCATTGAATTTAACAGAAATGCGAACGAGAGACGTTATTATCTTTGACCCATCAAAATGAATGCGGTCATTTATTTTCAGAATCAAAGTTTAACATCAAGCATTTACATTAATTTGGCAAAATATGAAAATAATAACAGACAAGTTTCACAGATAATGGACATCAATCACACGGCGGTGACTGAGGACTTTGCTTCAGATATTTCTAAAATATCTGTACTGATTTTAGGAGAAAGGAGAGTTTAAGATGGAAATGGAGATTTATCTTACAGAGAGATGTGTGAGGGAATTAATCTGTTTGACCAGAAACGTGCACGCTCCTTCAGATCTCAGCTTGCGACGGTACGCTTGGTCGAAGTAGAAACCGTTACCTGGTTGATGATATATCAGCGTCGGTATAGGATCCTTCCTTGACCCTTTCAGCGTCTCCGTTGAGAGCAGCTGAAATCCTTAGAGAGTCGTGCGAGGTTATCCAAACAGAAGTTATAATCCCAAAACGTCTCTGCATCTGGATCCTTTAACTCTCTTCATGAGTTAGAACTCTGTTTCACTCTTACACTTTAACTCCATCACTCTTCAGCACTCTAGCACTCTCGCCGAGCAGAACCGGGAAGTTGCCACATTTTAAATGAGTTGACTTCCGGGTCAATTTAGAGCTTTCTGATTCGTGGATGGACCAGAATAGAGGTGTGGTTTGTGACGTAAGATGTTATCAAAGTCAAGGGCAGAGAATGAGATTGTTTAACAGACAGAAAAGATTATTGGAGAAAGACCAGACTTCGTGGAGTCAAACTCCTATTATCTTCTGAAAAAGTTTAAACATGACATTTCTTCTCAGTAAACATTTTAGTTGACCGAGACTCGACCTTTAACATACTTACAAAACTTGCTCATTGAAGACAGAAAAATCAAGAAATGCATATTAACCTGATTTCTTCTTTGAATGAGGAATAAAAATCATTACTTACTGTTTATGTAAAATAAAAATGAGTAGTTCTCTTCAACCTGTAAGCATTGAGTGAACTAACACAATTTGATTATCAAACATTTGTAAAATAGTAATGATCATAGAGGATTGTCTTTTCTGCTTGATTAATTCAAGAAAGAAAGTCTCCAGATGGCTCAAACTGTATTTCTGGATGCAGATCAATGAAATAACAGTCTCTGTCCATCTGATCAGATTTGAGGTCAGATCAGGTTCACTACAGTCAGACAGAGAGGCATTTACCAAACACATTTTATTCACTGGTAATTCCTTAAAGAAAAGGTACAAAATAAAATCAGAAACTTTTTAAAAGATACGGTTCAAATATTCACAGAGTTGAAAAGTTTACTCATTTTGCTTGAAAGATAATACACGTTTAATTGCTAGATCACTAAATAAGAGTAAACTTATCAGGAAAAAGAAACTTTTCTGTTTAAGTTACCACCTAAAAATAAATCTTCCTATTTAATTTTAAATAGAGGATGAGACAGGAGAACAGGAATAACAGTTTTTCTGAAGGAAGGACTGATTAATCCTGATACATCATCAACTGTTCTTTTTCTTTTCACCACTTAGTTCTATGAGTAACTGTTAAAATAGCAAATTTCTGGAACAGAACGGTTTAAAAAACGTTTTAAACCAATGATTGCTGTGAGACTTTTAGAAAAATTGCAGGTTTATAAAAAATTCAGTGCTTTAGAGTAAAATACACTAAAAAGAGCTTGGTAACTAGTACCTGTTGAAAAATAAGCACATACAAGTAACACTGCCGAGAGCATTTACTTAAATATTCATGAATTGGGGTAAAACCTGAGAAAGGTACCCACATTTGAATAAGTTGACTTATAACAGTACTTCTGTGTAAACCCAAAAAGCTAAAATAGTGTGAAAACTCATTGACTCGAATACAAATATTTACCTGTAAAATATCTGAAGCTTGCAACTGTTTTTAACAGATAAAGTGCTACACAGTGAAAAACATGACAGGTGTGTTAGAAAAAGATTTTGATGCTTATGGGATAAGGGACTGTTTAAAGAATGCGTTAGCGCTTCTGACAGATTCCTTACATCCGTATGATAAACAGGCAGAGAGCATGAACCCAAAAGAGTTATTGGACAATCTAAAGGAGGTCGCAGAAAGTGTGACCTCTACAGAAATTACAAAGTCAAGTTATGAAAAGCTGGCTAAAATTGCAATTTTGCTGAAAGAATCATTCTATACGGTTGTTAAGAAAGCTGATTACCTTGCAATAAGGTTAGACAGTGAAAAAGAGGTGGTTCAGAGAATTGAAGAACACTTCCTTCAATTTAAAAGTGAACACGAAATCCTCACAAAAAAACATTCTGAACAGATGTTTCAATCACAGCAAAATGCAAATGCAGAAATTGATTCGCTGAATAGCAAAATAGATGTGCTTAACAAAAAGCTGGAAGAACTCAGAATGGATAAACACATATTGCAACAGCTACATATGCGTTTAGAAAGTGATTATCATACATCACAGGAACGCTTAAAAACATGTGAAGAAAAACTACGAGCGGCCACAAACAAGATTTCTGACGTGGGGCGAGTTTGTCTGGAACTCAGAGAAGACCGTGGACAGAGTCCAGGCCACCCACATACACCTCAGAAAGACGTTGTTGCACCTCCTGCTCGTGATCCACCCTCACCTAAAGTGGCAGGAACAGACCTGAACAGGTCTCCTCCACAAAACATGCAACAGAGTGCATGGAAACTGTCTCCTTCAATGGATGATATGCAAAAAATCTCAAAATATGTAAAACGCTTTGTTCCTGGACCGATGGGCTCATCTGGAACAAAAGCGTACCTCAGGGAACTGGAGTTCAGATTGAGATCTTATCCTAATGCTAAGGTAGAGGATAAGATCAGTCTGATACGGCTCACTTCGGACAGAGAGGTGTTCACCTTCATCGAGCGTCTACCAGATGCAACGAGAAGGAATTACAACCTTCTGTGTGAAGCTTTGATCAGAGAATACGACTCCTGCACGGGACCTGCTGGTTACCCAGCCGCAGAAAAGGTCAAGCAGAGCAAGAATGAACATCCAAAGGTCTATTACAAAAGAATCTTCCAAGCTTATTTTGGTTACAGAAATGAAACCGGAATGGAGGAAGAAGAAAATTTTAAATTTGTTTTCAGCAAAAATCTCCACACTGACATACGCATGTCAGTACAAATTATGGCAAATTTCAGAGAAAAATCCATAAATGAGATTAAACAGTGTGCTGTGAATGTGTTCGAGGCACGTTCTCATGCTAAGACGCCCATAGAAGTGTTTCCTGGTATAAAGGTTAAACCCCACTCCCTAGAAGTGGAAGGAAGGTGCGAGTATCCACCTCCTCCTAAGACAGGCGAGAAAAGGCAGTATTTTCAGACTAACAAACCGCATAATGAAGGTGCACGCTGGGACAAAAAGGCTCCTCTTTCAGAGGATGAACGTGATTATCGTATATGGGACATGCGTAGGACGCAAGAATATGGGAACCGAGAGGACCCATATTATCAGGGGAAATCCGAAGAGGAACCCCCCAAAAGACGTACCTAGCCGCCTCCCACCTCGGACGAAACGTACCGAGGCGATAAAATCACAAAGGTCCCAGGAACAAGGCCCTAAACCTCTGAGCTCGGAAGAGACAGAGGAAATGCAAAGGTTTTTAGACACTTTGATACACACTGAAATGGGAACCAAACCAGGAGCACAATGTAGTGATCTGATCGCTACTAAATCTGAAGGCGCGAATGACAACATTACAGATGTCGGTGAAACACACCAAGACATTGCTGTTGTTGCCTCCAACAACCCCTCATCGGACGAAGGGGGGATAAACTCACACACAAACGATGATGAGTCATCGCAAACTGAAAACTCAGAACCTGACTTTCATGATTTTGAACTAGGCATTCCAGTTCTGGGAGGACTCCCAGACAACCTGGTACCGAGTCAAGAAGCTGGGCCAGTATGTTTCACGAAACCATCACAGGCCATCGCTCTTTTCTCAACCAATGATGTCGACCAAGGACCTCAAACCTATGGTGCCTTGCCCATAGACAGGTCCGACGACTCAGAAAAGGATTCGTTGGAGCTCCCCAGGGAGCAAGAACCCTCATCAGTCTCATCACAGATTGAACAGGTGGTCGCTCAAGCCGACACTCTGACATCTGACGAAGAAAGAGACAAACCTCGCCAAGTTCTTTTAAAATATGAAAAGTCAATTTCAACTGACCCAGACATCATCCAACTTCAGAAGTTGGATGATCCTGCAATTAACTCGATGATACTGTATCTGACTGACCCAGACAAATACACTCCATCGAAAGTCAAACTGGATTCCGATCCAGACCTAAAAGTCCTCTTTCAGCTGCGCAAACAGTTAAAACTACTCAAGGACAACCTAACTTTAGCTCATGGAGCGACGTCCTCACCCGTGTTCGCAGTCTCCCATGACCGAAGGGGGCAGTAAACTTTTTGAAGGATCGGAAGAATCATGTTTATTTTATGCAAGTTTTTTTCATTTCAAATTAAGTTAAATCTTTTGTAAAATATAAAATTTACTACAAACAAAAGTCACAGCGTCCATCTCCTGAATGAGCCGAACGTTTTGATATATGAACAACTAAAATACCACAAAGTCTGGAAAAAACTTACAAAGACAACAACAAAACAGAGAAAATGTGACTCTAATGGTAAAATTTGTTCAGTTAGAGATTTAGGAAACAATTTATTGTACTTTGATATCAACGACTGACAATCAATGAAAAACAATCAGGAAATTTAAATCTGGAAAAGTCTGATTTCTTTAAATGGATGAAGGTGAAAGAATCCGGTTGTTTATTTCTAATTGTTTGTTTGTTTTTGCTTCAACAGGGAAAAAACCTCAAACCCCACCGTGGTACAATCCTGGTAAACTTCACATTGTTTTCGTTCACATCCACCTTTTTCTTTTAAATAACTGTTCCTGTTTGTGCACAACAGTTTTAGACGTTTGTCTTTTCCAGGCGGCCACCACAACACGTCGATCTTCATCGACGGATCGGAGTTCTGGTTTGTGAAGGAGCCCAAGTTAACGTTTCAGGAAGCAGAACTCTTCTGTCAAAACAACAACAGCAAACTGGCTTCACCCACAAGCCCCGGTGCTCAGAATAAGGTCCAGCTAGAAATAAAGAAGGTCAGACAACTCTTTTTGTTCAGAACGTCATTATTTTGTGGATTTTGTTAAGAAGATAAAATCAGACTTTACATTCACAGTGTTTAGTTTTTATCTTTGTCTTCAGGCAAAAGTATTGTAAAAATTTAATCTAGTAAAATGGATAAATAACTGGATGCCAAGCCTAAATAAATGCTAATGCTAATTTTATGAAATTCCTAAAAACTTTTAACGTCAAAGAGACCGTTTAGATTTTTTGAAGTAAAGTCTGTGTAAAAGTATGTCTGACATGATGGAGATGTCTTTTTGAATGAGCTCAGTGTGAGGAAATAGTTTGTTTCTAATTGGAGCTAGCTAATCTGAGTGAGGCCAAACATAGGTAGTTGCTGTTTGTGCTTGAAAAAGTATAAAAGTATAAGTAAAACTAAAAAGACCACCAACATAAAGGTTTATAATATTATTTCTATGAAATGCTATAATCTTTTTAGATCTCCAAACTAAGGTTGTTTACAGTAACATCTATATGATATTTTCTGGTTTGTGTTGAATGTGCTGCTCCTTTTCTCTCTGAAGGTTTAGATGAATGTTAAGTTGCTCTTTGGTTAACCCTGACAGCAAAATTTGGGGGCGGTGTTAACCCTGACAATAAAATTTGGGGGCGGAGATTAACTTGTCCATAGAATTTTGGGTCAGGGTTTAACTTGACAGTAAAATAAAGGCACGCGCGTTGCAACAACAGGGGCTCTTTAGAAGCAAATTAAAGACACAAGTAAGGATAAAATGGCTAAACAAAACAAATTTCCTTGACCCAACAAAGTTAAGTCAGGTCCTCTGGACGGTTTCTTTTTGTTGAACTGTTCCGTTCATCTTTCATCCAAAAGACTTCATCAGTCCGAGGAGCCACAACAACTCAGTCTTATAAATAGCACCTTCACATAGTAGGTCAACCAGTTGGATGGTGCTAAGATGGTTTCTGTAGTCTGCCCTTTTCCCCACCACCTGCTGGAGTGGGGGAGAGGGCGGACTATAGAACGGACTATGAGAAGGTGCTATTAATAAGACTGAGTTTGTTGCAGCTCCTCAGACTGATGAAGTCTTTTGGATAAAAGATGACACGTTTCCACAAGAAGAATCAGTCCAGAGGACGTGGCTTAACTTTGATAGATTTTTCTACCTGGATTATGGAGCATGAATCAGGATTAATTTCTTTGACCTTTATTTTGCTCACATCATAATTTATTGTGGATTTGTAACGCCTCACAACAAATAAAGCTCCTTCCACCATTTTCAGGTTACAAAATGTGCAGTTATTGGTGAGATAAAACAGCCAGAAGCAGTTGAACAACGCCACAAAGTTTTTAACATTTAAATCAATATAATACACAAGTTTCTGCCTCACACAAATCAAAATCCTTTATTAAAAGTTTAATTCAATTCAGTTTATTTTTATAGCTCCAAATCACAACATAAATTGTCTCAGGGCACTGAACAAAAACATTCACATCCATAAAAACGACATTAAAAGCCAAAAGTTCTCTATCAGAGGAATCCAGCAGATTGCGTTGAATCTTCACTTAGTCACAGTCTCCCATCCTGAGCAAGCACAGAGGCAACAGTGGAAAGGAAAAACTCCCTTTTAACAGGAAGAAACCTCCAGCAGAACCAGGATCAGGACGAGCGGCCATCTGCTTTGACCAGCTGGTGTTTGAGAGGACAGGAAGTAGAAACAAACAAACACAGAATGACGGGTCCAGATGTGTTTTCTATTGGAGGAAAGACAATGAACACACGTTAAGATAGAAATAAAGATAGAAAGTGGTTCCCAACCCTGGTCCTCGAGGAACACTATCCTGCATGTTTTAGTTGTTTCCCTGCTTCATCAATCACTCATGAGATCCAGTGATTTAATTAATTCATCAAGTTCTGCAGAAGTCTGTTAATCACCCATTCATTCAAATCAGGTTTGGCAAAGCAGGGTAACTACCGGTAAAACATGCAGGATGGTGTTCCTCGAGGACCAGGGTTGGGAACCACTGGAAGGGATCTTCTTCAAATCTTTTGAATCATGATGTCCAGGCTACCTCATGACAAGTTTTATTTTGTTTAATTAAATGGAAATTAATTGTATTTGTTTTCAACAGTTGTCAGACTCCTATACGCAGGCCTGGTGGATCAGTTTGACTGAACCTGAGAGATTACCCAGACTGTAAGCAGCATAGAATTGTTTTATTATACAGTGTGTGTTTTTACACAGAACTGTATTAAACAGTGATAACAACTGTTTGTTTCAGGTACTACAACATTTACACTCATCATTTACGTTTCCGTCATCATTGTTTTTCCATCACTCCTGACTACAGTTAAGTAATTAAATTTCTACTTATAGATCCATAGATTCTTCATTTTGATGATAGGACTGTTAAATGTGCCATGGGAATAAATGAGGATTAAAAAAAGGTTTATTCTGTTTACTGCTCCAAATTCAGATTTATTGTTTCTCATCAAACATAAAAAACAGGATTAGCTATAAAAAAGTATTTTAGTTAGTTAAATGAAGTCCTATTTGGACCCAGACTGGTTTATAAATATCAAAATAATGTTGTTTTTATCACCTGCGCATGCTTTGTTGCATTTAAGCCCGTTGATTTTGAGCAGATGTGGACAAACTCTGCGCAGTGTTGCATCCATGCATTTGATTTGTCTAAAGTGTCTAAAACTAACGCGGTGTCGCCTGAAACTTTTATCATATGTGATGACATCACGCCACCCCACCCAGTGGGGTGCACCTGCACTCATTCTCTTATATTTATGGTAAATAATTTTAAGTGGTGTGGCTTTTCCGGTCTTTACAGTTGGGTCCTTTAAATAGTGGCCCAGAGCAGTTAATGCGTTTTAATGGAAAATGTTTGTGGGGCTGTTTGAAAATAAGTGGATCCACCCTCCCCACAGTGGGCAGTCCACTCATCTAATCGCCATGAAAACCCAGTTTTTGTTAAAAAACAAACAAAAAAAACCCCGTCCAAATCTGAGTCACGACAATGTCTAGATGATAGTTTTAGGTTTTTTATGACCTGAAAACAAAAAACAGAAGTAGTCATGCGTCACCCGGAGGGGGAGCGTGCCCCCCACACTTTGAGGACTGCTGCTTTACGTTGACCTTTTTGGTTTGTAATTGATGACTACTGGCCTAGAACTTTATTTATTTATTTATTTTCATATAGAAATTTATTAATTTCATTAAAAACAAAATAAGTATATACAATAGAAAACATATACATGTATACAGTATATATATATATATATATATATATATATATATATATATATATATATATATATATATATATATATATATAAGAGCATTAACAGAGTACTCGAGTAATCTACACATCGATTGCTAGGACATCTATCGAGGTTAAAAATGTAACGTCGGGTATCCCTAGTGACGTCGTATTATGTGACCACCGTATGACCGTAGGGGGCGGTGTTGCACTGTTGCAGGTCACAGAGTATAGTGTAACACCGGGTCCAATCCACCGAACCAGAACCAGTTTTGGTTTAAGTTTTGTTTTTGACGTGCTGCATGTTTCTTCCTGTTTGCAGTTTAATAATAATAACTAATAGTTTAGTTTTTCCTGTGACTTATTTGCAGTATGATAAATGGTAGGTAATAATAATATAATAATAATATATGCTCCCAATGTTTGTTGGTCTTTTTTTTGTTGTAAATAATTACCTTCTTTTGCGGTTTTATTTATTTATTTATTTTTGTATCTTGAGATCTATGACGTCATCAAATACTCGAGTTCTACTCGGGTTTTATTATGTTGATGTCGAGTTTAAAAAATATATACTCGTTCAACCCCTAATATACATATATATATATATATATATATATATATATATATATATACACAATCAAAAAATAAAATGAAAGGCAGCAGAAGAATAAATCTTTTAATATCTGCCCCTTTTTTCCCCCAGAATATATTCAAACAAAAGTAATTTACAATTTATTCCCATGAATATATGTGGTTAAAAAAATAGCCAAAACTTAATTTGCCTTGTGACAGAAATAAGCGAATGACTATTTTATTAAAGGAAACTTAAGAACCTTGTGCTTTGAAGTTTGATGTTCTGTTTAATTACCGTATTTTTCGGAATATAACGAGCACTTAAAATCCTTAAATTTTCGCAAAAATTGACACAATGAGCCATATCATCAGGTGAACCTTATGTATTAATTATGATTGTACTTACTGACCTCAAACCGATTTTATGTGGTTAATCCAGTGCACTTTATAATCCAGTGCATTTTATAATCCAGCGCGCTTTATAATCCAGTGTCCCTTATAATCCAGTGCTCCTTATAATCCAGTGTGCCTTATAATCCAGTGCACTTTATAATCCAGTGTATTTTATAATCCAGTGTGCCTTATAATCCAGTGTGCCTGATAATCCAGTGCATTTTATAATCCAGTCTGCCTGATAATCCAGTGCACTTTATAATCCAGTGTGGCTGAAAATCCACTGCACTTTATAATCCAGTGCGCCTGAGAATTCAGTGCACTTGATATTCCAGTGCACTTTATAATCCAGTGAACCTTACAATCCAGTGAACTTTTTAATCTAGTGCACTTTATAATCCAGTGCATTTTATATTCCAGAGTGCATTTTATATTCCAGTGTGCCTTGTAATCCAGTGAACCTCATAATCCAGTGTGCCCAATAATCCAGTGCACTTTATAATCTAGTGCACTTTATAATCCAGTGCACTGTATAATCCAGTGACCCTTACAATCCAGTTAACTTTTTAATCCAGTGCACTTTATAATCCAGTGCATTTTATATTCCAGTGTGCATTTTATAATCCAGTGTGTTTTGCAATGCAGTGAACCTTTTAATCCATTGATCTTTAAATTCCAGTGTGCCTTATAATCCAGTGTGGTTGATAATCCAGTGCACCTTAAAATCTAGTGTGTTTTATAATATAGTACGCCTTCTAATCTAGTACACTTTATAATCCAGTGTGTTTTACAATGCAGTGTGCCTTATAATCCATTGATCTTTATAATTCAGTGCACCTTATAATCAAGTTATACTTGCAATCCAGTGCACTTTATGTTCCAGTTTGCCTTGTAATCCAGTGAGATTTATAATCCAGTGCATCCAATAATCCAGTGCACTTTATAATCCAGTGTGCCTGATAATCCAGTACACTTTATAATCCAGTACACTTTATAATCCAGTGCACCTGATAATCCAGTGCACTTTATAATCCAGTGCATTTTATATTCCAGTATGCATTTTATATTCCAGTTTGCTTTTTAATCCAGTGCACTTTATAATCCAGTGTGCCCTTTAAACCAGTACACTTTATAATCCAGTGCTTTTTTAATCCAGTGCACTTTATAATCCAATGTGTTTTATTATGCAGTGCTCCTTGTAATCCAGTGCTCTTTATAATCCAGTGTGCCTGATAATCCAGTGTGCCTGATTATTCAGTGCACTTTATAATCCAGTATGTTTTATAATACAAAACGCCTTATAATCTGGTGTGCATTATAATCAGTGATCCTTATAATCCAGTATGCCTGATAATCCAGTACACTTTTTAATCCAGTGCACTTTATAATCCAGTGTGCCTGAGAATTCAGTGCACCTTATAATCCATAGCACTTGATATTCCAGAGCACTTTATAATCCAGTGAACCTTACAATCCATTGCACTTTTGAATCCAGTGCACTTTATAATCCAGTGCATTTTATTCCAGTGTGCCTTGTAATCAAGTGCACCTTATAATCTAGTGTGCCCAATAATCCAGTGCACTTTATAATCCAGTGCTTTTTTAATCCAGTGCACTTTATAATCCAGTGCTCTTTATAATCCAGCGCACTTTATAATCCACTGCAACTTGTAATCCAGTGCTCTTTATAATCCAGTGTGGTTGATAATCCAGTGCACCTTATAATCTAGTGTGTTTTATAATCCAGTTTGCATTATAATCCAGTGTGCTTTATAATCTCGTGATCCTTATAATCTAGTGTGCTTGATAATCCAGTCTGCTTGATAATCCAGTCTGCCTGATAATCTAGTGCACTTTTTAATCCAGTGCACTTTATAATCCAGTGTGACTTTCAATCCATTGTGCCCAATAATCCAGTGTTTTATAATGCAGTGCGATTTATAATCCAGTGCACTTTATAATACAGTGTGCTTGATAATCCAGTACACTTGATATTCCAGTGCACCTTATAATCCATTGAACCTTACAATCTAGTACACTTTATAATCCAGTACACTTTATAATCCAGTGCACCTTGTAATCAATCCAGTGTGCCTTGTAATCCAATGCATTTTATAATCCAGTGTGTTTTACAATGCAGTGCACCTTATAATCCATTGATCTTTATAATTCAGTGTGCCTTATAATCCAGTGCACTTTATAATCAGTGCACTTTATAATCCAGTGCACTTTATATTCCAGTGTACCTTGTAATCCAGTGAGCCTTGTAATCCAGTGCGTCCAATAATCTAGTTTACTTTATAATCCAGTGTGCCTGATAATCCAGTGTGCTTTATAATCCAGTGCATCTTATAATCCAGTGCACTTTATAATCCAGTGTCCCCAATAATCTAGTGCATTTTATAATCCAGTATTCTATAATCCTGTGTACTTTAAAATCCAGTGTGGCTGATAATCCAGTATATTTTATAATGTAGTGCACATTATATACAGCGTTCTTTATAATCCAGTGTGCCCAATAATCCAGTGCACTTTATAATCCAGTGTGTCTGATAATCCAGTGCACTTGATATTCCAGTGCACTTGATATTCCAGTGCACTTTTTAATCCAGTGTATTTTATATTCCAGTGTGCATTTTATATTCCAGTGTGCCTTGTAATCCAGTGCACCTTATAATCCAGTGTGTCTGATAATCCAGTGCACCTTATAATCCAGTGTACCCGATAATCCAGTGCACTTGATATTCCAGTGCACCTTATAATCCAGTGATTTTTTTAATCCAGTGTGTTTTATAATGCAGTGCGTCTTATAATCCTGTGCTCTTTATAATCCAGTGTGATTTTTAATCCAATGTGCTCAATGATCCAGTGCACTTAATATTCTAGTGCACTTGATAATCCAGTGCACTTTATAATCCAGTGTGGCTGATAATCCAGTGCACTTTATAATCTAGTGTGCTTGATAATCCAGTATACTTGATATTTCAGTGCACTTGATATTCTAGTA
>NC_056499.1:12344958-12347726 GCF_014905685.2 Nematolebias whitei | reverse complement strand
ACTTTATAATCCAGTGCACTTTATAATCCAGTGTGGTTGATAATCCAATGCACCTTATAATCCAACGTGTCTGATAATCCAGTGCACCCCATAATCCAGTGCACTTGATATTCCAATACACATTATAATCCAGTGAACCTTACAATCAGTGCTCTTTATAATCCAGTGTGACTTTTAATCCAGTGTGCCCAATAATCCAGTGCATTTTGTAATCCAGTGTGCTTGATAATCCAGTGTGCTTTATAATCCAATGTGGTTGATAATCCAGTGCATTTTATAATCCAGTGTGGTTGATAATCCAGTGCACCTTATAATCCTGTGTGCTTGACAATCCAGTGCACCTTATAATCCAGTTCACTTGATATTCCAGTGCACCTTTTAATCCAGTGAACCTTACCATCCAGTGCACTTTTTAATCCAGTGCACTTGATAATCCGGTGCATTTCATATTCCATTGTGCATTTTATATTCCAGTGTGCCTTGTAATCTAGTGCATTTTATAATCCAGTGTGTCCAATAATCCAGTGCACTTTATAATCCAGTGCTTTTTTAATCCAGTGCACCTGATAATCCAGTGTGCCTGATAATCCAGTGCACTTTATAACCCAGTGCGCCTGATAATCTAGTACGCCTGACAATCCAGTGTGCTTCATAATTCAGTGCACTTTATAACCCAGTGCGCCTGATAATCCAGTGTGCTTTATAATCCAGTGGATTTTATGATCCAGTGCGCTTTATAATCCAGTGCACCTGATAATACAGTGCACCTGATAATACAGTGCATTTTATAATACAGTGCACCTTATAATCCAGTGTCCCTATGATAACAGACCAATTCGTTGATATTGCACCTTATAGTCCGAAAAATATGGTATATCTTCCTGCAAACAATGGCACCTGCTTTGTTTAGAAATTGTGTTCATGCCAATATAAATATTGCTAAGGTAGCTAACCGCATGAAAATTTAGTCTTTTATTTAAATTTGCATCCTTTGGTTGTATTTACGAAATACTTTCTTCTAACTGTGTCAAATTTGACCTTGCAGTAAGTTACTCCTACTGCAATGAAGCAAATTCCTTCATTTGTGAAAAACACAATGTCACATTGGTGGAGAGATACCCGCTGGACCCGCAGCCCGGAGGACTTCCTTGTGAAAATACTTCTTTGCTTTTCAGAAATAAGGTCGGACGCTTCCTCTTATTAACAAGATTGCCTGTATTTTGTATGGTCGTTTTCTTCTAGCCCTGATTGGGCACGTTTGATGGAAATGCTGAGAGATTAAAAATGACAGATGTCTTCATGATTTGGGAAAAAAAATAATTGAAAGATGTAGTTTATTGTAGTTAGATTTACTTTATAGTTTTGTACTATAAATGTATTTAAACAATAATATGTCATGCAGATCAATAACATATCATTTTTATGTGGTTAAAGTACTGGTGTTTATATATTTCAGTGCTACACGCTGCTGAACGTAAAGTATTTGTCCTATAAGGAAGCCAACGAGCGGTGTCACTCTCTGAGGGGAACCTTGGTCTCGATATCCGATCAGGTCGAACAAGGTGACGAGCACGCGTTTTATTTTCTTTGAAATAAACAAGCAAGTTTAACATTTTATTATACGTAATTCCTCCCTCACATGTAGCAGCAGACCTTTGTGTGCAACAGTGAAATTAAATGTATTTTAATTTGATCAAGTCTTCATACTGCATATTCTGTTTGTGTTCCAGACTTCATCAACACACTTTTGCCAAAGATGGAAGGTTTGGACAGAATCTGGATCGGTCTGAAAATAAATCTGAACCACAGTGAATGGATCGACAAGTCCTCGTTGAGTTACTTCAACTTCAACCCTCTGCTCCAAGGAATGCACAGAGCTATAAACATTAATGTAAGGCCATCGTCCTTCATGCCTCTTTGGATGAGTTCTGCTGAATTTTAACAGAATGAACACGTTTAGTTTTTGACCACAGTGTTCACGCTTTTATGGTAATTAATGAAACCACTCATTCAACCTTTATTTAGACAGGTAAATCCCATTGAGCCTCGAGGACTCATTTACAAGCGAGACCTGATTTCAGCAAAGAATTATGACGACAATGGACAACAGCGACAACAATAGACAGTTATAAGAAGGCATACAGATTTTTTTTTTAACGAATAGGATGGCTAAAAAAAAGAAAAGTAACAAAAAACAGCTAGATTCTAAGGCGAATGTAGAAAACTAAAAACAGGAACATGTCTGCATCCACACCACAGTTTGTGTAACACACAAAGTTCTGCCTTCAAACATTCTTTGTTGGAGAAAAGTATTCTCGTTTTATCTCGTTTTATCTCGTTTTATCTCGTTTTATCTCGTTTTATCTCGTTTTATCTCGTTTTATCTCGTTTTATCTCGCTTACTCAAAAGGAGCCGCGCTCAATGACAGCAGAAGATTTTTATCTGCAAGGGACAGGTTACACACACTGGTCAGTGCCAGAACACAACGGGGTGTGGGCCAGGGGGTGGGGTGGTGGAGGAGGGGGGTGTGCAGGGGAGGGAAGTGGAGGGAGCTTGTAGGTCCTCCTCCCCCTTAAATATTTGAATAAATTACCGGTAGATTCTATTTCCTGCATTTTGGTGTAGCCTATTTTAACGGGTTGTTGAACATCAACATTTACCTCCTTTTGTAAACACTTGATTAAATTACTATTTTAGAGAGCGACAACAGGTTGTGTGTGAATAAAGCCGCTCCAATTCTGTCATGTCCTACCCCCCCCCTCCCCCC
>NC_056499.1:12324623-12339958 GCF_014905685.2 Nematolebias whitei | reverse complement strand
CTGGGGGCCTTTCTGGGTGGTTTTCATGTCCTCTCTGTGCATGCGTGGGTTTTCTCGAGGTACTCTGGATTCCTCCCACAGCACAACAGGCATGTTAGACTGATTGGTAACTATAAATTGTCCCTAGGTGTGAGTGAGAGAGCGAATGGTTGTTTGTCTGTGTGTCCCTGTGATGGACTATACCATACCATACCATACCATACCAATTTATTTATAAAGCACTTTAAACAGTGACAAAGCACACCAAAGTGCTGTACAGGGACAAACAGAACAAGCACACAGCAACAGATTACATAACAGGATACCAAAAAGTAGAAACCAACAGAAACAATAATGGATAACAACAACAACAACCGCAACATGACCAACACAGTGTGATGCACACAGACTCAGCACAGATCACACAGTGCAGAAGGCCAGGGAATAAAAGTGTGTTTTTAAGCGAGATTTAAAAACTGTGAGGGAGGGGGCCTGTCTAACGAGCAGAGGTAACTCATTCCAAAGTCTTGGGCCTGCTACAGAGAAGGCCCTGTCACTTGAGACGGGTTCCTGGGACTGTTAGGAGCAACTGGTCTGCTGATCTGAGAGAACGTGGTGGGACATACGGCTGGAGCAGATCAGTAAGATAGGAGGGGGCAGAGCTGTTTAGTGATTTATAGACATACAAGAGTATTTTGAATTTGATTCGAAGGTGAACCGGAAGCCAGTGTAGGGAGGCCAAAACAGGTGTAATGTGCTCTCTTTTGCTTGTGCTAGTCAAAAACCGGGCTGCTGCATTTTGGACCAGTTGAAGTCTAGCTATGGAGGTCTGACTGATACCAAAAAGGAGTGAGTTGCAATAGTCGAGCCTGGATGTAATGAATGCATGAATTACTGTCTCCAGGTTATTTTTGGACAATATGGGCTTCAGCTTAGACAGTCGCCTCAGCTGGAAAAAGCAGGATTTAACGATCATATTTACATGATTGTTGAGTTTCAGAGAAGGGTCAAGTATCACTCCTAGATTAGTGACTCCTTGTTTCACTAACGGTGACAGAATGGATCCAGACTGGTCCAGGGTGTCCCCCGCCTCTCACACAGTGACTGCTGGATATGAACACCAGTGACACCCGTGACCTGAAAAGGAAGAAGTGGGTAAAGATAACGAATGGATGGATGGATCTAAGTTCTTACCTCCTTCTCTTTCTCAGTTTGTGCTAAAATATTTGTCCATATAGAATCATTAATGCTGCTTTTGTAGACCTTTGAATCGATGGTCAGTTTGTTTGTTTTTTTCCTTTTTTGTTCTCAAAATAACTTTTTTTTTCATTTGACTTAAATAAAAAAAAATAAACAAACACTTCCCATTTAGTTTTTTCTTAGTAGCCTTAATTTGCCAAATGTCTTAATTTGTTGTCACTTTCATAAACCGTAAAATAAAAATAAAATCTTAGTATTTTGATTGTGTTGGTATTAAAGCCCTTTCAAAATAAACTAAACTCTACATCCATCTTTTGTTCTGAAATATTTACAGGTTAGACCTTGAAAACTTAAATGTCAATACTGTGAGGAGTCTAAATAAACTTCTTTATTCCAGAGGAGATCATCCCCAAACCAGAGGAGGTTGCCGTGAAGTGTCCTCATGTCATTAAAGGACCCAACTGGATCCCCTGGAGGAACAACTGCTACACCTTCCAGCTCACCAGAACCAGATGGGATTACTTTAACAAAGGCCAGGTCTCACAAACCTGCAGAACAATCCGTAAGAGCTTGACAGCACTCATTACCGAGTCATGTTTGTGAGAGAAGGGTCATGATTGATGTTTGCTTCAGATCCAGACTCGGACATCCTGACCATCAGAACGCAGCAGGAGAACAAGTTCATCGCGAGCCAGCTCAAACAGTTTGAGAGTCTGGTCAGATTTGTTTGGCTGGGAATCTTCGAAGATGAAAGTATGTTGTTTATTTATTTATTTATTTTAGTTAGAAGGAGCAAACCTTTAGAAAAATGATCTTACTTCCATTTCACTCTAGAACCTCAGTTCCCAAAAAGTTGGGATGTAAAACAGAATTTGTTCCAGGTCCACGACTTCTTTGAACAACCGTCTGTAAATGTCTGAGACCAGTTCATGGAGGTTTTTGAGGAATTGTTTTCCCATTCTTGTCTAGAGGATTCTAGCTGTTCAGTAGTCCTGGTCTTAATATGCCTGATGTTTTGAGGTCTGGACTGCAGCTCAGACTCTACCCATGAAGCCATGTTGGTGTGATGGAAGCTGTGGTTTAGCATCGGCTCGCTAAAATATGCAAGGCTTTCCAGGATGGGAGCATTGGTTGTTTTATAATCTTCATATATTTTTCTTCATTGAGGTTTCCTTTCCAGATGTGTCAACTGACCATAGAAGAAGCACTAATGCACCCCCATACCATCAGAGAGGCAGGTTTTTGAACTGTGAGCTGATAACAGGCTGACGGTCTGATGGATGGTCCTTCTCTTTAGTAGAGGACATGGTGTCCATGGTCCCCTAACAGAACTTTAGATTTGAATCCAGTTCTGGACTTTGCCTCAGTCCATTTGAAATGAGTTCTGGTCCAGAGAAGACAGAACCGGTTCTGGATGCTGTTCACATCTGGTTTCTTCATTGTCTGATAGAGCTTTAAGCAGCATTTGTTTACAGACAATGATTTGTGGAAGTGTTCCTGAGCCCAGAGCAGAACCAGACCTGATTTTATTGCAATGAAGTCCAGAAGTGAACCAGATCTTGTTCTGATCCAGTGGCCCCTGAGGGCCCAAAGATTACGACCATCGTCCTTTGAGTTCAGAGATTTCTACAGACTCTTTTAATCTGATCAGATTATGAACGATGGAGGTTCAGTCTTCCATTCAGGAACTTTATTCTGAAATTGTTCTACTAGTTTAAGGAACAGTTTCTCCCAGACTGGTGAACCTCCACCCATCTTTACTTCTGGACATTTTTCTTGTTGCCCCGGTCCTAAATGTTTTTATGATGTGTTGCTGCCATAAAATTAGAAACTACCATATTAATTTATAAAAATGGTCAAATTCCTTTGTGTCAACATTTAATGTTTACTAAGTTTGTTTATGAATAAAACGTGATTTACAAATCATTGCATTCTGTTTTAATTTACATGTCATCCCAACTAAATTAGGATTGGGGGTTTGTAGATCCTCCATCAGTTCTGGTTTTCACTGCGTTTGTGTGATTTTATGCCATAATTCGAAGACTAAACAGATTTTATTCTGCTCCAGATAATCTGACGAAGTGGTACGATGGTACAGTGGTTCAGTACTCAAACTGGGCCAGCGGCCGACCGGTTTTAAACACATCCTTCATGGCTGGACTCACCACGGACGGCTCCTGGGTTCTACTCAAAAACTTGAGATTGCTCCTCGAGTTCAAGCAGCAGTCGATCGTGGTCTGCAAACTGGACAAAGGTCAGTCCGTCTCGGTTCCTCCCCTGGTTTGGTCCCCGAGGCGAAAATTCTTATCGGCTTCTTTTTTAAAGAGTCCAAACAGGAGTACCGTCAGTCGGTCAGGGACCTGCAGAAGTACGACAGCTTGACTTACGAAGTCGTGACTGAACGGCTGAGTTGGTACGCGGCTCTGGAGGAGTGCAGTCGGCGCGGGGCTCACCTGGCGAGCGTCCACGACAAAAACCAACACGAGCATCTCCAGAGGATCGCCAAGACCGACGGCTTCCCGCTGTGGATCGGCCTGTCCAACCAGGATGTAGGACTGAAGTGTGAACTCGTGAGAAATGAGCCAAACTTTCCTTTCAGACGTTAACGGTGTTTTTTTTGTTTTTTCTCTTCGTCAGATCAGCGGTTCAGAGTACGAGTGGTCCGATGGGACGAAGCTCGGGTACCAACCCAACATCATCGAGTCGCTGTCAGGGTCCAGCTCAGACCCACACGAGGCCAAGTGTTTGTTTATTAACCCAGCTGGAGAGTGGGTCAGAACCAGTTGTAACACTGAACAAGAAGGCACCATCTGCTATAACACCAGCACCAGCACCCCGTCCCAAAGTGAGACTGGACCTTTATTTTCTACAAAAATAAAAATCCTGATTCCTAAACCTGACCTCAGGGGAACAGAAACACTCAACAGGTTCCTCTGGGTCAGTATTTATGAAACAGAACATGGTTCCAGGTCCTGATCCAGCAGCTTGTAGAACCTCCTTCAGCAGCAGAACCCGCAGTGGTTTTCTGTTCGTCTCTCATGGTTCTGGAGACGTTCTGGTCCACTCTTCTTTCTATCACTGAGGGTTCTGCTCAGCTCTCTGAAGGTCCACCAAAGCGTTTCAGTCAGGTTGAGGTTCTGGACTCTGACTGGACCGTTGCAGCGCCTTGGTTCTGTTCTTTCTGACCTGTTCTGTTGTAGATCAGCTGCTGTGTTTGAGATCATGGTTCTGTTGGACCCAGTTCGGTCCAAACTTCAGCTGTTGGACAGATGGATTCATCTGGGTCTAGAACCTTTTGGTCTCCAGAGGAGTTCTGGTCCACTCGGTGACTGACAGGAGTCCAAACCTTCGGCCTCCACCACCGTGCTGACAGCTGGGAGGAGCTGTTTGCTGCAGTGCATTCTGGGTAAACATCTGCCCTCTGGTTTGGTTCTGGTCCAGAAGTCTTGTGGTTCTTTCAGATGAAACTTTCCAAATCTAAGTGGAGCTGCTATGTTGCTTTTAGAGAGAAGAGGCCATGACCTTTGACCTGAGGCCTGTAGAGACTGCACGGTCTGACCTTCAGGGCGAATCAGCTGTGAAGACTGAAATGTTTTTCACGTGTGAATAATCGCTCTGTGTAGAACAGTGGACTCCAGATGGTTTCAAAATGACCTTTGACCCTTCACAAGTTGAATGACAACAGCAGCTGCTTCTCTGAGGTTATTGCTGATGTCTTTCCATCTTGACGTGGTGTAACCATGCAGCTGTTGTTCAGCAGCTTCTGATCCTGGACCTCTGAGATCCTGTAGAAGCAGCAACAGGAACCAGTGGTTCTGGTTAATTAATATTAACTCGGTGGTAAAGTCCAGCTCAGGTCCTGAAATCCCAGATTTCAACGATGGACGTTCTTTTCACCACCACTGTAATATTTAAAATAAGGGCCGATAAGAGAAATCTGTTCCGGTCTTTAAAAGCATCTTGTTTGGTTCGGATCAGAACTGATTGTTTTGTTGTCGTCGTGACTCAGGAGCTAAACTGAAGTCTGCCCCGGTGGCCAATCACTGCCCTCAGAACCACGGGACATCCAACTGGGTTCAGCACCAGGACCACTGTTACCTCTTCGACGAGACCTTCTACAACTACAGCATCTACAGGATGGAGCGGGCCAGAACCATCTGCACTGAGCTGGGTCAGTAAGAACCCAGTAATAGAACATTTTAAGATTCATGGTTACTGTAATTTTCATTCAGCAGCTGGTCAAGGTTCTGTAAAGAACCCGATTTAAACCTGTTTTCAGAGCTCAGAAACCCGTGTCCTCTCTGCTGTTCACAGACGCTCAGCTCCTGACCATCAGAACCAAACAGGAGAACGACTTCCTGGTCCAACACCTCACTGATGACCCGCTCATCACCAGCCAGGTGTGGCTCGACATGAAGTTCGATCCACAAGGTAAACAAATATAAAACCCAAGGTAGAAGTTCTGGACGGCCCAGAAGACCCAAACCTCTGAAATTCTGAACCGTTGCTTCAAATATCAAACATCTGATCTGTGATCGTCTCCTGTCCTCTCAGGTAGAGCCGTGTCCTGGCAGGACGGCTCCACTCTGACCTACACAAACCTGAAGTCTGACACCAAGCCGAAGGCGGCCGGGTCCGAGCCCGTCTGCGCCGTCATGATGGCGGCCGACGGCGGCGGCTGGAAGACGGTCAACTGTGGAAACACCAAGAGTCGTGTCGTGTGCAAAACTCAAGCGAGTGAGTGATGCTGCTGGAAACATTCAGCTGTTCAGGAAACGTTCAGCTGATCAGGAAACAAATGTTGAATTAGAATCCTGTAAATTATTTATTTGGCTTCAAACACATTATCACTGAGAAAACGGATCAGAACATTTCAAACGTCATTAAAATAGCTGAACAGTAAACATACTATTAGCATTTAGCTGTTCAGGAAACGTACTGTTAGCATTTAGCTGGTTAGGAAACATACTGTTAGCATTTAGCTGGTCAGAAAACGTACTGTTAGCATTTAGCTGTTCAGGAAACGTACTGTTAGCATTTAGCTGGTCAGGAAATATACTGTTAGCATTTAGCTGGCCAGGAAATGTACTATTAGCATTTAGCTCGTTGAGAAATATACTGTTAGCATTTAGCTGGTCGAGAAACTTACTGTTCGCATTTAGCTGGTTGGGAAATGTACTGTTAGCATTTAGCTGGTAAGGAAACGTACTGTTAGCATTTAGCTGGTAAGGAACTGTACTGTTAGCATTTAGCTGATTAGGAAAGAGACTGCTAGCATTTAGCTGATCAGAAAAGAGACTGTTAGAGTTTAGCTGATCAGAAAAATTACTGTTTTTTTTTTTTCATTTAGCCTTTATTTATCCAGGTTAGTCTCATTGAGCCACGAGAACTCATTTTCAAGAGAGACCTGTTTTAAGGAGCACATGGTGGGGTTAAGGGGCGTGAACCGGCGATCTTCGGATCACAAGCCCACCTCTCTAACCTCTGCGCCACCACTCCCCACTCTCCCTGTTACTGTTTAGCTAATGAGAAAGTACACTGTTAGCATTTAGCTGATCAGGAAAAATACTGTTATCATTTAGCTAATGAGAAATACTACTTTTAGCATGTAGCTAACCAGAAAGAATATTGTTAGCATTTAGCTAACAAGAAATAATACTTTTAGCATTTAGCTGATCAGGACCAATGTTAGCTTTTAGCCCCCACCACTCTATAAACAAAACCAACCTAATAGACCTTTTGATGTTTAAAAGTCAACGTTTCGGCTTGTTTTTGGTCCTCAGAGTCTTCCGGCTCTCCTGTAGCGGTGGGTCTCTTCATCGTCGTTGTCTTGGCGCTCCTCTTGGCCGTCGGCTTCATCTTCTACAAGAGGAGAAGATTCCCATTCAGCTCCTCCTCCATCCGCTACAAGCGGACCTTTGACGACACAGACAGCACCAGTATTATCACCGACGCCGACTGAGCCTCTGTGTTTGGCCTCGGGGACGGTCGACGCAGCCGCAGCCCATTTGTGTTTTTGTTTGTTCTTCCTGCTCTCGCCTTAAAACGTCTTTTATCAGGTGTTAAACTGTAAATACTGAAATGTGAATATCTGCCAAAGTTTCTTAATTTACTTGATTCTACCTGCTAAACAGAATTTTACTCTGAAAGGGTTAAACTGCACTGACTTCAAACTATCAGAAATCATGCTGCTCTGCTTTTATACGTTCAAATATTTATTTTGCTCAACCTCGAGTGTTTGATGAGCAGCATCACTGCCGCACACCGTCAGGAGAGCTCAATGTAAGATGGCCGCCACTGCTTTTCAAAGTTGGCTAACACAAAAACGTCTCAAGCTCGGTCACTTTTACAGCTAAGGAGCTAAACTTGGTGTGGTAGTAGCTGAGAGTCATCCACAACTCTAATTGCTATCTGATGGGAGTTTTGATTCTAGTTTCGGTATCTAAGGTGGTGGGCGATATGCATTCTTTCAAAGAATGCTAGTTTTTGTATTTTATGAGTTGCGCTCCTAATTTTAATAAGGTGACTCTTTAAACGTTTCTGGGCTAAAAATGAAGCACAAAAAAAAAAACTTAAAACGCTTGAATTTTAGTAGAAATCTTCTTTGTGGATAAAAACCTCAGACAGCTTTTTAATATCAACTCCGGATAAATTAAATAAACTTAGTTTTCGTTACTGCCTTCCAAAAGTTTTTTTAATTTATAAATGACGACGATGAACTGAACAGTTTTCGTCTCACCGAAGATGGACTTTTTTCTAACTACTGATGAAGACGCACTTTAATCTGTTCCTGCAGCGCGGGGGAGGGCAGGTCGCACTGTTCACGCTGTAAATAAAAGTTTTAAACTCAAAACAAAGCAAAGGGGCTTCAATGATTAATCGAGTAAGAAGCTTGTGACTAACCGCCTCAGCCGGGCTCGTTGGGGGGTTCATATCGAACTTTTAAAGGTTTTGCCGCTTGAATCAGCTACAGGAATCTTTCTAAGTGCCTTTTTAAAATTTTATTTATGCTTTTCTTGTAAAATTTCTTAAGCCAAGTGAACGAAAGAAGTCACCTTTTGTTGCCTGCATTTGCCAAGAAGCTGACTTCACACTGTTATTGTGAGAAATTAACTCTTAATTGTGCAGTTAATAAATTAAATTTGACGCCTGCAGGACTGTTGAGCTTCCACTGGAAATATTTTATATGAATGTCTTTAAATCTGAAGAGCTTAATTCATTAAAACCACTGAGTCCACTTCCTGCTGCTGTCTCTGTCTCATTCAGTCCTGAAAAATGTTCCTGTGATTCCTCGTTAGAACTGCAACGCTTTCTGTTTATTGGTGCGGTTGAAGCTGTTCCGAGATGCAGTGGCGGCTGGCCAACAGAGGGCGCTAGGGCGCCGCCCCACCTCTCACCACTCTGGGCGCACCTCTCCTGCGCCCAGAGCTGAATGCACTGTGTGGATCGTGCTTCCAGAACAGATTGTGCAGTGACACTCACAACCAGGCTATGTGTGAGGGGCTAGCTGCGGCAGGTAAGCTTTTAAGCCATTGAAAGCCCTTTATCTAATGCTTATGTGCCATTTCTGACTGACATGCCTCTAAACTTTTAGATGTCTTTGTTTGTGAAAAAACCTTCAGCTGACTGCGTATTCTAAAAGTGGGAACTGGTGAGTTTGTTGGTTTGTTTCTGTAGCTAGCATGCTAGCGCTAGCCTCCAGGTTATTGTATTGGGCTCTGTAATGAATCTGTGCTGTATTGCTACATTAATTAGAATGTGCTTATAGAAAAAATAAATATCAAACATAAACTTTTCTATACTAAATGTCAATGATAGTACTGTTATATATTGTAATAAGTAACTAACTCCTAGTGTTAACATTGAAGCATTTAAATTGAAAGTACATTGAGATGGTGAAATGCTATATGTGCTAAGGTGCAATATTAGGACCTTTAATATTTGGAATATTTGATTACTCAAATAATGAGCTTGATTCTATATATTATGAACTTATATTACTACAGTAATGATGATAAAACATGTACATGTATTGCTTATATTTGTGATGGTTTTTGATATTGATAAAACCCAGGGTTATTGATTATTAGGTCTGTTTCACACAGGCCGGGTTCCTGTTTCCATGTCTGTTACTGAGCTGACCAGACTGGATGGAGAGCTAACCCTATGTATATATATATATATATATATATAAATATATATTTAAAAAAAAAAAAAAAAATATATATATATATATATATATACATATATATATTTGTTGAGAAGGAAGAGGGCCGGCCATGGAGGAGGGGGCGTACCAAAGAGACCATCTTAGCACCAACCAAACTGGTTTGTTCCACTTTGGAGTAAGCTGTTGGAGGAAGAATCAGTTTTGCTGCATTTCCTTGACTGATGAAGCCTTCCGGATCAAAGGCGAAACATTTCAGCACACAAAAAAAAGAAACTGTCCAGATGACCTGACCGAAAAATGTTGGATTGTATACCTGGATTATTGAGCATGGACTTTGTTGTTTCAACAAGTTCATTTTTTTTATCCTTTCAGAATGACTTAACTTTGTTAAATCTTTTAAACGGGCTCTTTGCTACCAGCAGCTGTCACTTCGTTCCAGTTTCGGCATTTTCCGTTGATTCAACCGGAGCGAACATTCTGACAGAAAACAAGGACTTCAGCTCCAACAAGTTGATCCCCAAAGAGCCGTTAGCTGAAAACTGCTCTTACGCTTCATTCACCTGGCCTCGAGTTTCTTTGGATTTTTCTTAAAGAAAACTTCTTCAGTTAAAGTATTTGTTCTGGTCAGACTCTTCTTTTTTTTGTTTTTTGTTTAGGCACACGGAGAATGAGGCGTTGTGGTTTGGTCCAAAACGAGTACCGCATTCGGCACATCATACACCGGCCAAACTGCAATCTGTAGGAAAGACCTTGTAGCTTTGACCTTGATTTGAAACTTTGACCTTGGTGAAAAGTTTAGTAACTCCATCTGGTGGTGGTGCATGAAGTTCCTGAACGAGACAAGAAAGTTCACGTTCAGATTATACTGTAATCTCTTCAGACGGGTGTATATTAAAAAAGAAAAAGACAGAAAATTACAAATAACTTTGAAGGACGTTCAGAAGCTTCTGCTGATCACAGCTGAATAGATCAGGGCTGGTTGAATACTTCTGTGCTGCTGACTTGAACTTCCCTTTGATGTCTATCAAATCATCCCGAGGAAACTTTACCCTCCTGCTGCCCTTGGGTCAAACGACCCACAAGGCCACAGTCTGAGGCCTCCTGTGTCGTTTTGACCCAAGGGCAGCAGGAGGGTCAAATAATAATGAAAGAAACAAAAATACATTTTTAGAATCCTTTATTTCTCAACTTAAAAGCATAAAACCAAATTTCAACTGTGACAAAATGTGCTGATTGGGTTAATGGTCTTTTTATATTTGAATATTTTCAAAAGAAAAAATGCAGTTTTTTATCTTTTGACTCCAAAACGTGGTCAAATCACAAACACATGACTCGTCCTCATTTAACCTTAAAGCACTTGTGGTCGAACCATTAGTCTCGCATCTTTAATAATTTACCGGTTAATAAAGTGCACCGTCAAACAAACAGGAAGTGGTTTTAAACCACAAATTTCAAGCATTCGTTCAGAGTTTGACCCCAAAGGAGCCGCGCCTCTCAGCAGACAAACAGCAGCAGAAAAAGAAAAAGAACGGCTCAGAGAGCTGACATCACTTCCTGTCGACCGGCTCAACGCCGTCAATACTCCTCCAGATCGTCGTCCAGGTCGGAGAAGTCCACGGACGGTCGTCCGTCCCGCTGTTCATCGTCACTTTCCCCGTCGGGCGCTGTGGGACGGCACAGAAGTCCAATTATTAAAACTTTATTACGTTGACTTTCGTTCACAGCAACAAAAATAAACGAGTTTAAAAACGTAGGAACTGACGACGTACTTTCCAGATTGTCCATGTACTCTTGAAGAGTTCTGGCCAGGTTGAACAACTGCTCAGAAAGAAAGATTTGTCTTTTTCCCAACATTTGAAGTCTGACCGCTCAATATTTATAAAACCTGTGACTTAATACGGTTTCATCGGAGTACTAAAGGTTCTGTAAAGCGGATCGTGACCCGATGGATTCATGCTTAATCTTTAGACGCGTTTTCTCACCCCGGCTGCGTCGACGACTCGGAGGACGTCGGAGAACCTCTGCTCGTAGAAATGAAGCAGAACCACCAGGTAGAGGCCGCTGCTGATGAGCTCGTCGTACTCCGACTGTGAAGGAACAACAAAAAGTCTTTTCATCGTGGCGTTCTGGAAGAGAACAAACCCCGCCCCCTCTTTATAATTAAAGTGTCTCCCGGAGCCGCGACCGCCAGAAACAAAACTGTAAGAAGATACAGAAATGTTATCTTGAAACGTGGACCCACATTTACCAAGATTTCACAGACAACTGGACCTGGGGCCTGGACACCAAGTCTATTGAACTGGATGGGGCCTGGACCCCAGGTCCACTGGCTGATTTGGGATCCTGGGTCTGTAAGGCAAACCAGGATCCTGGTTCCATGAGAACAAGACGAGAGAACAGTTGGACCTCCGAGTCTCTCGGTCCGATTCCTTTTCAGACCTCCGAGTGGTTCTTCAACTTTCCACAGCTTCTAAGTTCCAGTTAAAGCTGCGTGACCTTTGACCTCAGGGGTTTTACTGGGATTTACTGTTAAAAGGATTTCTTTGTTTCTTATGACTGTTTTAAATTTTATCCCTTTTTTTTTTTTTTTACTGGAAAACATTTTATCCACAGGAAGTTCGAACAGCTAAAAACAATTTAAAACTACAAAAGAAAAAACAAAAAGGAAGCAGATAAAATAAATGTGGACACTGATGTTTGACAAGAGGCAAAATCAAATTCAGGACATTAGAGTGAAACTCCATTGTTTGGTTTTTTTTGCTTTTTGATAAACTTTTTACTGAACAGTCTGATTTAACTTTTTCCTCAAATTAACGGGAGATTCAATTTTATTTTCAGTTTTGGACAAACCGTCGCGTTAGCTCAGCAATAAGTTTGTTCTGTTTTAAATTAATGTCCGTCAGAGACTCTTCACCCTCAGCACGTAGCTGCAGAGGCTGTGGGACGACCGGGGGAAGCTGCGTTTACAGCACAGCTCGAGGGACGTGGTCCAAGCACCTGACGTGCTCAAACAACACCTTCGGTAAAATTTTAAAACAAAGCCACGAAATGGGCTTTTTGGGGTTCGTCATATCGTTCGAGTCGATGAGAAATCCTCGGACGTTTTAGTCTTGTCTGTTTCGTTCGCCCAAAATCTGATGACAACCACAATTATTTCAGAGGAATACCCATGTTTGTTCATCTATCAAGTACTGCCAACAAACCTGAAGGTAATCACTGGACACTCACAGTTGGGCGTCAATGGGAGACGGTAAGTCTCGTCAGACTCACCTGCTGGTGTTCCCAGTACAACTCGTTAATGTCGAAGTTGTCCATGTTCAAGCGCAGCTTGTCCTTACAGAGTTCACAGGTGGTGATGGTCTCCAGGTTCGAGCCTGAAAGAGCAAAAACAGCATGAAAGTGTAAATAAAGCAATAAGAACGACCCGAGTTGGATTTAAAGGCGTCGTCTTCCTCGTTCACCTGAGGAGATCTTGGAGCGAAGCCACCTCTTGATGCAGTCCTGATGGACGAACTGCAGGCTGCCGGTGCAGCGGCACGGCTGGATCAGGGGGTTGGACGAGGACTCCTCCCGCATCTGACAGATCCGGCACAGATCGCCGTCCTCCTCGTCAGAGTCCTCCAGCAGCAGCCTGAACGGAGGGAAGAGAAGTTTGAGAACAGTCATGGGAGCGTCCCACTGGGCTGAGACTGCTGGAAGTCGTGAGGGAGTCTCCAAAGTCTCATCGTTCAAAGTTCTTCATTTCTGTTTGGTCAACAGACCCAGAGAGAGGAGCTGAACCTCCCTGAGCTGAGATAAACTGCGAGCGGCTTTCAGAACGTTTGTTCCCTCACGAGTCATCGAGGCTCGCCTTCTTTTCTGATTTATTTTATTTCTTAATAATTCAAGAGCACAAGAAGAAATCAGTATGTTGATAAACTCCTTGAATATTTCTGCCCAAATTTCACTGAAAGTTGGTGCAAACATGTGTTTAAGTCAAAAATTGTGCATTTTGTCTCAATTTTGTGTCTGAGACCAGTCGTGAGCAGACGCTGCCTTCAGCCTGTATCTCACCAGGCTTCGGCCTTTGGTGTCGGCCTTCACGAAGGACTCTCCAAAACGTTTGTGACGGTTCTTCAACACCAGTCGTATGGGCTTATTTTACTTTCGCTGGAATTTTGAACACGGTCAGAACAATTCACGAGACAAATTTCTGAGGAGAGTCACCCCGGGCGTCTGGATCCAGTCTTACTTTAGACTCAGTGATTCTGGAGGCCAGACCTGTTTGTACCCACATTCAAAGAACTGAAAGAAGAACGGTCAAACTTTGTGTCTCCAACTCACAGCCCAACGAGATACTAAATCATTAAATGTTTACTTCTCTTTAATCTTGCGCAGTTTCTCCTCGGTCTCGCTCTGTCTCTCGGCGCTTCCCAAAGAAACTGTCTCAAATCTTTCCACTCCGCTGCGCGGTGAAAACGTAATATTAGCATCTTCCAGTTCGGGCAACCTTTCGTCTTCTAGTCTGCGACCACGAACTGCAGAGAAAGGATCCACACCAACTGCTCCTTCCTCTTCTTCATCCTCATCCTCTTCGTCCGTGTCATCGTCCTCCTCCTCCGGCGACGTCTTCTGCTCGAGGTCATCCCACCGTCTCAGTAAGTGTCGTGGGCGGCTGTAGCCTTCCTCCGAGCCTGGGGTGGACTGAGCGTATCTTCTGAGGCGAGAGAGAAGAGGAGGACAGCGGCCTCGGAGTGAGGAAGACAGCCAGGAGGAACTGCTTCCTCCTCCGCTGCTGACAGGAGACTCTCTCCGTGAGGTCAATCTGCGCCGGGCCTGGCCGCTCTGGGAGCCATCGCATTCCTGGATCGGTGAGAGGTCGGCCCGACCGTTCTTGAGACTGTTTGGGGTCGTCTCTGCAACATCAGCATCCACCCCAGTTGTCCTGGCTCCCTCTTCGCTGTCCACGGACTCCCCGCTGGTGGACGGAGTGTCATCTTCAAGGGAGCGGGCACTGGAAGACCCACTGGAAGAGTCCTGGCTGGAACGCCGCGTGAATAAGCGAGACAGAAGGCGACGAGTGGAGCTGCGGCCCTCCAGCTCCCTGACATCAGGGGTCAACCGTGGGAGCGTGGCCTCGGGTCTGCCCAGGGGCGTGGAGCGCCAAGGAGTGCGGGAGGAGGAAGGTAAGATACCAGAAGAGTCAGGGCTTCGTGTTTGTTCCTGAGATAAGAGACGAGACGGCGAGACGGTCCTGAAACGGGACGAGGTTCCGCTGCTGAAGTCGCGAGTCCGAGCGGTGGAATGCTGGGAGGCTGAGGTCAGAACATGTCGATTCAGAGAGCTCTCTCTGGAGGAGGAGAAGGAGGAAGAGGGAAAAGAGGGGGAGTAGGTAGTCTCTTTAGGACGAGCTCCTTGTGCGTATGTGGACATCACTCTGTCGGTTTGATCTGAAATGAGAAAATACCAAACGGACCTCAGCGCCAAACAACTGTTTACGATAAATTAAAGGCCTAGCATTCCTTGGTATCGGATATTTTGCTAACAGACAAGGTTCACATATGCAAGTAATACTAAAGATTCAAATAAAGATCCCACACAATGAGTACCATACGTATTGGGAATGACTCTCAGCTACTACCTCATCAAACTGAACCTTACATCTGTAAAGACGACTCTGGTAAAGTCAGATTTGTGTTTCTGATGTCGTGTGGCTGTCACAGCCATCTTGAATTGGGTTGTAGAGAGGTATGTTTAATGATTTATTCCTGAAAGCTTTATTAAAATTGATCCAAGTGTTCATGAGATATTTTGGTAGCCCACAGGAAAGTTTGTAGTTCCAACTACAAGGATTTTATACTGACTTTCCTTAATTTCTGAAGGACAATACCAATCAATATCAATATCTAACCATTACCAGTCTATAGCTAACCCTAAACCTAACCAATACCAGTATATAACTAACCCTAAACCTAACCATTACCAGTTCATAGCTAACCCTAAGCCT
>NC_056499.1:12318144-12324613 GCF_014905685.2 Nematolebias whitei | reverse complement strand
TAGTCCATAGCCAACCCTAAACCTAACCATTACCAGTATATAGCTAAACCTAAACCTAACCATTACTAGTCAATGCCAAACCCAAACATAAAATTCAGTTCACACCAGCCTCTATGATGTTCCACTGTATTAGGACCAGACTTTGGAGATGGTCCACCAAGGACTAGTGGTCCTGACAAAGCTAGGTAATAGACCAGTAAAAGTCCTAAAGTAGAAACAAAAACCAGCAACACACCCTCACAGGCTCAGTGGTTCACACAGTTTGGGTCACAAAGCATCAAATTTGGGGTGTTTCCAGAAACGGTAAAATCTAAAAATGATTGCCGATTACTTTTGTTCTGAGAAAACGAGTCAGTCAGTTTAATATGATGTTGGGTTTTATCGTTATTATTTTTAATTACAATATTTCCAAACTTAACCAAAGAAAGTTGAGTCACAAGTTTCTGCCGTTGTTACTTTGTGGTTCAGAAGATGGAAGGTTTGGAGAAAACGTCTGCGTTTACCTCTCTGCGGCAGGCACAAAGAAAATAAATGTTTTTAAAAAGTCTTACACAGTGAGGAGGCCGGTCCGGGAGTCCCAACTCTTCTTTCTCCCAAACCAGAGAGGCTGGGCTCCTTCTTCGCCTCCTGTTCTCTGGAGGACAGTAGCGGCTTAGAGGAGGTTGATGATGACCTCGAGCGTAAACGATACGAGCTCCACGGCGAACTGAGCGACTCGCGCAGTGTTTCACCTGCTCCTGTTGCCAACAACAAAAACCATAAATCATTGTTTGTACCGTGTAACTTATATTAGAATGCACAAACATGTGACCCGTGCTGATGAAGAGTTGGAACAACACGTGAAAATACCGACTGAACACCTGACAGGTCGTACAAACAGCAAGAGATGGACTCAGTCAAGTTTAAACAGGGAACAGCTGCTACTGCCAGTGCTAATTAGCACTTAGCTTTGATGCATTCAAGGACTGGGTAAAATATCCAACTTTAGCTTGATGCCTGGCATTGGTGCGTTGGCGGAACAGAAGTTTTAAGTTTAGACACTCGTTCGTTCTGAATGAGGCGCGGGTCCGAATGAGCTGTCATTACGTACCCCTGCTGCCGCTGAGCCCAGTACTGCAGTAGGTGGACTCTGGAACAGAGGTGCTGGCTGTTCTGGAGTACTGGAGTACTCTGTTGCGGTACGACAGTTTGGCCCTTTTAGATTCGGCATCATCGCTGGTGTCCAACACACGCGAGGAGCTCCCCAGCCTTCCCTCAGGATCAGTCTGCAACAAAAGCAAACCTTCACTTCCAGCCTGAAACCTTTGAAACTGCTTCTCCAGCTGAGAGCTGAAGCACGACGGGCGGCTTCACTACCACTTTGCTCCGGCTGCTGAGAGGAGACTCGGCCCACGGGCGGTCGTAGGATCTACCGGAGGACGTCAGGGAGGGGAGTCTCCAGCTGGGGGAGCGAGCTTCAGAAGCGCCGTACTCTCTGGACGAGCTCAGAAGACGAGAACTCTTCAGGAGGAGAAAAGACGGGAAACGTTGGGAGTTTATTTCTGACCTGAAGCCTGGAGTCAGGAACAGGCTTCATCTGTCCGACGGTTTGACTTGTGCTCACTAAAAATTATTTACACCTCAATTCACTGAGGACATGAAACAAATCTGACACACAAGATGTCAGGTTCACAGGAAAGAAAGGTGCCCGTCCTGGTTTCCATGTAAACTTTGTCAACACTTCACTAAATTCACCAGATTTAAGTTCTAACAAATTTCTCAAAGTTTGTTTTTACAAGTTAAACACTTGAGCTCTGAAGATAAAACCAAAACTGGAGAATTACAGTTCCTGGAAAAACGCAGCTGAGAGGCTTGATAAGATTTGCTAGAGAAGTTTGAGTCGTTAAAGCTAAAAGGAGCTGAACACTAGCTAAAAGCCCAAAGCACCAAAAGGCTCAATGGCTAAAAGCTAAAAGTAGCATAACACACACACACACACACACAAAGAGCAAGCATGTTGAAGCAGAGCTGAAAAACTTTTTTTTTAATATATATTTTTTAGTCTACATTTCTATGAGGAAAATATTTGTAAATGGAGGTAAATATTTTGAAAAGTATAAAGGTTTAAATAACCGAAGGCATCGTCTGAACAAGCCAAACGTTTTGAACGGTTTCCAGAACTAATTGGGCTGAAAAAAAAAAAAAACGGAACACAACAGCGTGAATGTGGAGTCGAACGAGAAGACGATGTTTGTTTTTTTCACTCTGCTCTTCTAAAAAAAGAGACGAGGTCGCAGCCGAACTAACACCGTCTTCTGAAATGGACCTCGACAAGAGGTTCTGAAATACGCACGAGGAATCTGGGTCGTCCTATAAAAAGAGGCCTGAAGCTTCGGCTGCTGCACGGCTGATAGACGCTGTCGGCTACTGTAGCACCTGAAACAAACCTGCAGGCAACGTACGCCTCAAATCGGCCATCTTGGATAAACCAACAGTCTATCAGCTGTAGAGGAACGGATGATTACTTCCTGGGAGCGTCAATATAATCCGTCCAGCTAATTAGGAGATATTTTGCTAACAGTCAAACGAACAGGCAGGAAACAGAAAATGATCTTTCACCTTTTGGTGGAGGGCAATAATGTTTGCACATAAGCTTCACAGCTGTTAACCTGAGATTATGAGGTTAGTGTTGGATTAAACCACATTCATTATTCAAACGTGTATTTTAGTGTTAAGAGTTAAACACAGCATTAGGTGGTAATCAGCACATGAGACTTTTTATTTAGAAAATGTTGAGACGCTTCATTTTAAAACCTTTACTGAAGTGCCATCTTTGTACAATTTAAATCTAGTTTTATGTTTTCATACAGATGTTGGTTTTTGCTGCGCTTTTGTTACTTAAATATATTTTCCTCATTTTAAAATTTTAAAGTTTCGGTTGTTATTTCTGCTTCAGTCTTTGCGCAGGAATGTTAAATTAAAAAATATATAAAAAGGTAAGCAGCACGGTGGCGCAACTGGTAGAGCTGCTGCCTCTCAGCAAGCAGGTCCTTGGTTCAAATCCCAGTCTGGGGGCCTTTCTGGGTGGAGTTTGCATGTTCTCTCCGTGCATGCGTGGGTTTTCTCCAGGTACTCCGGTTTCCTCCCACAGACCAAAAACATGCATGTTAGGCTGATTGGTAACTCAAAATTGTCCCTAGGTGTGAGTGAGAGAGTGAATGGTTGTTTGTCTCGTTTGTCTCTGTGTGTCCCTGTGATGGACTTGCGACCTGTCCAGGGTGTCCCCCGCCCCTCGCACAGTGATTGCTGGACATGGGCACCGGCGACCCCGTGACCCAAAATGGAAGAAGCGGGTAAAAGATAATGGATGGATGGATAAAAAGGTAAATGTTAGAAAGTATTACAAATATGAAAAACGAGAATTTAAAACGACATAATGGGAAAAGTTCTTGGACACTAGTTTGACACTGTTAATGCACAACAAGCAGCAATATTAGTAAAATACAGAAAAAAACTTTTATTGACAATATTTAAATAAAACAGTTGACATTTAGTGTGAGGCGGGTCAATGTTCTGAGGTTCTGTATTAAAGATTCAGGGAGGTCCGATTGAAGTTTAGAGAGAACAGGTAAATGTCCCTTAACGCTACATAAATAAACCCCAAACATAAATGAAAACATAACAGAACTCGTTAAGTTGGCTCAAGCACACACAGATACTTCTCGCGTGGTTTTCATCCGTCAGTAAACTCCGGGTGGGGTAGCTCCAGCCCGGTTACCGCTCCACACGTTCAGCCTACCTGTTTATCCAGGTCGGATCTGTAAGGCGACGAAGCCCTCGGGAGGCGGTCACGACTCAGCGCCGGCTCCCTGCCGTACAGCCGACTACCGGAGCCCAACGTGGACGAGACCGTGGGACTGGACACAGTGTAGGAGTACCTGGTGCTGGACAAGCAGAAAGGGTTCCGAGGCCTGGAGTCCATCACAGATTGATTTGAACCTTGGAAAGATGAGAAGTCAGTGTTTGAACCACAAGGCTTTAGCTACAAACTACATCTGTAATTTAAAGTTAAGCTGTGATAAATCCATCCTGTATTTGAGACATGAAGCCCTGAGTGTGGCGGGTTCTGACAGCTCGGTCTGTTCAGGACGAAGACGGATCAGTTGATGAGAACACGTGACCTGTCTGTCTGTAAACACTCAAACCAGCCGTGCCGCTGCTTCCTGCGCTTCGTATCAAAGTCACCGGGTCTATCTTTGGGACTGCGAACTCTGCCACATGAACATGACACCACCAAGACCAGAACCAGCCGAGACTCTCTTCAACACCAACAAAAAGCTTGGATTGTTCATTATTTAGCAGCCTCACGGCACGCTCAGATAAACCTGCGTCAATCCTGTGTTGTTTTTTTTAAGGTAGAGCTAAAGATCACAGATGACCTAAGGGGGGGTAGACTTAAACTCCTGACAGTTTGAGTTACTCGCTAGTGATATGGATATTTGGACATCAGCTGCAGCACCAGCGGTCAAATTTAGCTCAGCTAGGCAGCAGATCGTGTCGTAAATAAAACCAGCTGCCAAAGACGGTTTCTATCCAGCTCTGAAATCCTGACACAAAAACAGTCAAGAAAAAAGGTTGAAGCAGTTAAAAACTTGAGCAGCACTCCGACGTTCACTGAGACATCTGAACAGTGAATGTTTGTAGTTTTGGAGGCGAGTGTTTTTTTTCTTAACTGGAACTGAACAGGGAATGAAGTAAACCTAAATGTTTTTGGTGCAAGATGTTCAAATGGGTACAAGTTACACTGGAGAAGAACAGATAGTTGTTTTTTGTTTGTTTGAGGCAGCAGAGTGAAGGATCCTGGCGAGTGGAGCAGCATTTTCATCCACCACCAATGATGCAGCCAGGGGGTGGCCAGTGGTGGACATGGCCCACTTCATCTGTGGACACCCTAATCATTTGAAGAAACCATACTTTAAAGCAAAATAAAAACTACAAAGCATTTTCCATAAATGATCGGGGTGGTTGGTTTATTAATTTACATGGTGGTGGCCATCTTGGATTTTGAAATTACAACCCCATTTTAGATGGTGACCTTTCTTACGCCGAGATGGGAGGACTAGTCGGCCTGTTGCTTATTTTTCAAGTTGTCCAGCTCACAAGATGAACAAACAGATGGTTTCCCAGTCCCCTCATCATAAAAAGGTACAGCTGAGGTTGAAGACTAGCTAACTGAGCTGCTATCATTTAAATGAGTAAAATTCCATGGATTTAATTTTATTGTTGGGTTCATTGTTCATTTGGAGTTTGTTCTTTGACGTGACTTTTGTGGTAGATAATGAACTTTCCTTGTAATAAAACTGCGTTAAGTCTAAACTGAAGGTAGCTCATAAATCCAAATTTATGAGTGAAAGTAAACTCAGCTGCAGCTTTGTTTTCGACATGATTTGCTTCTCATATCAATGTATTAAATGTCTTGACAAGCTACCTTTTCACTCGACTTATTTAAACTTTGAGGGGAAAAAACAACGCGACAGTAACTCGGTGCTTTTATTCAGTTTCAGGCGAATAATTCGCGTTTTGATAGCAGTTAGCTTGACAGTTAGCGCTGATAAAGTCACTATCTGGGCCTGACAACATCACGTCAGTCGTCACCAAACATTTATACGTTCGGATGTGGTTATAAGATGATAAAATTAAACAAGTGGTTCTTAATAATCCGACAAAATGAAGCTGAGTGTCAACGGGAACTGCCGGAGCGGTTAGCTTCAGGCTAGCGTTTTGAGCTTCCGCTAACATTTAAGCGAACACTTAGCTCCATGCTAAATGCTAACAGGTTTGAATTTTAAGGATTTTACGCCCCGAGAGTCGAATCAGAAGAAATGTTTAATGAAAAAGGAATCGTTTGATATAATTTCCTCACCTTTTATAAACAGTTCTTCCTTGTTATAGTTTGATAGGAAAGATGGCGTCTCCGTCCGATCAGCAGTACAGCAAGCCAAGTTGTCATATAATAGAAGCGCATGATTTCATATTTTACTGACTTTACTGTCAGTTTACTGTAAATCAAAGTCACTTTATTGTCAACTGCAATATGTACAGGACATACACAGGATTGAAATTACATTACTCTAAGACCCCGGTGCAACAATAACCATTTAACATTAAAACATAAGCATAAAATTAAATAATAAAAGCATGATACTGTCTTAAATTGTAGTATAGCGGTATAAAAAAAATATTTAAAAAAATATATCTATAAAAATAAAATGAAATGAAGGTCCTGACATTGATATTTGTAGTGAGTGGCAAAGCAGCATATGAAGTGAATGTACATAGTGTATGTATAAAGTCCTTGATATTGGTATAGGTAAAGTGACATATGCAATAAGACTAGTAAAAAATATATATATATTAGTGGTAGTGTAATATGAACAGTAGTTTGAATATGAACAGTAGTTTGAATATAAACAGTAGTTTGAATATAAAC
>NC_056499.1:12264245-12318134 GCF_014905685.2 Nematolebias whitei | reverse complement strand
CAGTAGTTTGAATATAAACAGTAGTTTGAATATGAACAGTAGTATGACTATAAACAGTAGTATGAATATGAACAGTAGTATGAATATGAACAGTAGTTTGAATATGAACAGTAGTTTGAATATAAACAGTAGTTTGAATGTGAACAGTAGTTTGAATATGAACAGTAGTTTGAATATAAACAGTAGTATGAATATAAACAGTAGTATGAATATAAACAGTAGTTTGAATATAAACAGTAGTATGAATATTAACTGTAATACCTGTAAATGTTCATACAGATATATAAAAAACTTTATTCAAGATACACGTGTTGTTTTTGCTTTAGATTATATTCATGTTTGTATTAAAAGCTGAAAGTAGACAAACATCAATATTTGTTCAAATAAGAAACATGTTTCATGTTTTAATCTAAAAAAGTTAAATCTGGTCCTCTGGACATTCAAAAAACAAAACAAAGCAAATTGAATTGAATTGAATGTCCAGAGGATCAGATTTAACTTTTTTGAATTTTTCTACCTGGATTATTGAGCAAGCATCAGGATATTTGATGTTTTAGGTCTTTGTTATGAAGAAAGTCACACCAAATTATCTTTATAAATAATTTTTTCATTTAGCCTTTATTTATACAGGTAGTGTCATTGAGCCACGAGAACTCATTTTCAAGAGAGACCTGTTTAGGGAGCAGATGGTGGGGGTTAAGAGCCTTGCTCATGGGCCCAGGGCGGGGCGAATGAGGGTGGGGGCAGGTGTGGGTGCTTCTTCCTATCGCAGGCCCACCTTCTCTAACCTCTGCGCCACCACTCCCCCCATTCTTATCATTCACAAAAACATTTTAGGAATTTTTTTTAATGTATATATTTTTTCCAATTCATTCTCAGTTATGGAGACTTCAAAATATAACTTTTGGTATTTCAGTTCTCTGTAATTTTAATTCTGATTTGTAAAAATAGAGTTTTGACTTGGAGTGAAAACTAGTATCTAACTGATGTGTTTGATTATATGTTACAACGTCTTGCCACACAATGAGTAAGTCATTTCTGTTTTCAGTCTTTTGTTATTGTCATTTATTCATGCTATGTTTAAATAAAAAAAATAAGATGATAAAATTAAACAAGGAAGAATAAAAAAAACTGATTTTACTAAAAAATATTTACGTTTTTCTTTGTTTTCTTTTCATCATTGGTTCCTAGTTGAAGTCAAACATTGCCTCTGTGTGGCTTTTATCTTTAAAATCGTATTATTTATTCATAAAATCACATTTTTTAAATTACGCAGTCGGTAAAACTGCGTAAAAGCTGCACAAATACAAGTTGTTGCTCTAATGAAATTAAAATAAACAAATTTTGTTATGAACAATATACGACAAAAGTGCAGACTGAGACCATGTGATCCATTTATTCAATTCAACCTTTATTTAAACAGGTTAGTGTCATTGAGCCTCGAGGACTCGTTTACAAGAGAGACCTGATTTAAACAAAGAACACAGACGAGGTACAAACAACAATAGACGATCACGTATAAAAAGTAAATGGAAGAAATTATACAAAAAAAACGAAAATTTATGTTTTTTTAAATTATGACCCTGGACGCCTCAACTGGCTCCTCTTGATGTGGAGGAGCAGCGGTTCCACTCCGAGTCTCTCCTGAAGAACTGAACTTCTCACCCTATCTGGAAGAGTCCAGCTACCCTGTAGAGAAAACTCATTCAGACCTCCTGGATCCAGGATCTGGTTTCTACCCCACATTGTTCCTCCTGGCACAAAAAATAAATCGTAAAACGCTTTTTAGAAGTTAAATGTAGCAAAAGTCTCAATTTTTAGCTCTAAGATAAAAGTAGCAAAGGGCTAGTTAAACCTAGTAAAAGGTTAATTAAAAGTAGCAAAAAGCTATAAGATTTAAAATACTAGTTTAAAGTAGCAAAGGGCCAGCTAAATATAGCAGAGCGCTAGCTAAAGGTAGCAAAAGGCTAGCTGAAAGTAGCAAGGGGCTAGCTATATGTAGCAAGAAAGTTGCAGCTAAGAAAGGTTGAGTCTTCAGCTGATTCTTAAAGAAGGCCCAGGGAGCCCATAGAACAGACAGAACTTCAAAGCAGCCGAACATTAGCTAAAAGCTAAAACTGACTCTGTTATTTTTTTGGCTCTCTCAACACAGGCCTGTTTGTGTTTGTTTGGTAAATGTTCAGCTGCTGTTCTGCCCTTCAAGACCCCTCACAGCTAAACCTTATCCAGTTAAAGCCCCGCCCCCTTGTCTACACGGCCCGGTCCACTTCAGGTTCCGAAAGTGAATCCGTGATGTGATCATGTGATCAGCAGCAGCCAGCTGCCACAGAACCCCCTGACAGGTTGGACTTTCCTCCACACCTGACCTGATTTTCCTCCAGCAGCAAGACGTGAATGACGTCATCATAAAGCCAGAGTAGCCAGCAGGGGGCGCCAGAGATCGGCCATTTTCCCTCCACGCCTTTGATCTGCTTTATTTAACTTCCTGTTTGTTTAGTCTGGGAGACGATTACAGCCAATTTAAACTGTTTTAATCAGATTGATTTCAATAATTGCTTCAGAAAGCATCGACACATCCAGGGTTAGAAACATTCTCAGTGTTTACAGTTTACATTAACTTGCGTCTAATTATGGCTGGAAAGACACAATGTTGTGTCTGTTAGCAAAATATCTCTAGAACGACTGGATAGATTTTGATGAAACCTTCAGGGAATAATCCTTAGATGTTCGCCTACAACTGTTTTAACTTTTGGAATCAACCTAAATCAAGGTGGCCACCAAAGGCAATTGATCTTAACAAACAGAAAAATGTCCACAGCTCAGTCAGTTTAACAGATATGAATCTAAACTTAAGTGTGGTAGTAGCTAAGAGTCATTCACAACACATACACTAAGGGCTACTCACTGCACAAGATCTTTGTTTGAAACTTTAATCTTAAGAATTGGCGTCCACCATGTTTGTCTGTTAGCAAAATATCTCAAGAACGCCTGGATAGATGTTATTGTAAGTTTCAGGAAATAATCCATGGAAGTTTCTCTACAACCGATTCATCTTTGGAGCCAGCTCAAGCCAAGATGGCCGACACCGCTAATTTAATTTAGAAAACACAAAATGGCTATAATTCAAATAATCTTATAGATACTGAGCTAAAATCTGGTGCGGTAGCTGAGAGACATGCCCAGCACATACTCTGAGCTCGATAAAAATGGCTTTGACTCCATCATTTCCCAACATAAGATGATCCAGCAGGAATGCATATCACCCGCCGCCTGGGGATCTTTGTCACGCAGCAGATGCACCATAACGTGAAGCTCAACTCCAGTAAAGCTGCTGGAGGGCTTCTGTAGCAAAGTGTGCCACCAAACCGGGACCGGGCCGACCCGAGGATAACAAGAGGAGGTGAAGGAGAAGCACGCCACCATGGGGGGGGGGGTTAAATATAAAGAGAGTGGAGCTGCAGATCGATTGCTGACGAAAAGGATGCACAACTCAACAAACGAGGAGGGGAGGAAAGTCTGAGGAGGAGGCCAACCCCCCCCCTGCAGACACATGATTCTGCACAAGGCCCTCCTCCCCCAGCGCTGCTGATAGGACCATCATGGAGCATTCCTCTGAGCTGTTTCTCATTTATGACAACAGAGGAACATGTTTCTTCCCACTGAGGGGAACTGAAGTGGTTCTGAAGCCTGCAGCCCACCGGGCCACAAAACACACAAGCTTTCACCCAGAACCACGCCAACGACCAGACGGGTTCACCGTGAAAGCTTTAATTAACGTATATAACTTTAAGAGCAACAACCTTTTCCCCACACAAACACTTCAATCTTGCTTCGCCAGTGTAAACAAAGTAAACGGCGTCGGGTTAAACAAACAAGTTAAAGAACAAACAATTTAACACAACAGCTCCGTTGGTCTGAAACCACAGAAACTAAACCCCAGACGAGCTCCGGACACCCGCAACGATACTGCGACTGTTTCAAGAGAAGTCTCAAATTTCTAAAACATGTTCGAAACTCAACCAAAGAGAGGCCTTGGGATTAATGCGAGGAAATTAAGGGCCTTCGCAAACGTTTCGAGACGTTTTGGAAACTCCCTCAAAACTTGTTGCCAGCATTCGCTTCCCAGCAAGAAACTGGGTCATATTTCACCATAGAGGGCCAGTTTAACATGCTAAATTATGAAAAATACACAATTTTTCGCTTGGAGTTACAACTAGTTAGTACTTTTAATACAAAACATTTAATTTTGGTCAAATGTTTGCCTCTAGTTACTGCACATATGTTTTTTTTTTTACCTTTACTTTACCAGGATAAAAACCCATAGAGATTAAAAACCTCTTTTTCAAGGGAGTCCTGGCCAAGAGGCAGCAACAAATACAACACAAAAAAATTACACAGTTCAAATGTCAAGCTATTAAAAAAACAGGTACATATCATTGAATTGGCCTCAATAACTTTTAGTTTGGATGTAAAACCACTGAATGAGACGAATTCCATCAATCTCAGAGATTCTCGGAGCAAGTTCCAAGAAGAGGGAGCCGAGTGAACGACAGCCTTCTTACTCAATTCAGTCCGAGCAAAAGCGAAAGAAAGAAGCTGCAAATCGTGTGAGTGAAAACGTTAGTCAACATTTCTCAGTGCAATGGCAGTACAAATATAGGCCGGCAGGAGTTCATGCAGTGCCTTGTAAGTTAAAGTTCACCAGTGGGAGTTCCTTCGAGCAGCCAGACCAGGCCATCCCACCCCTGATGGTGTGTTGACATTTTGCAGTTTGTAATGAACCTCGGAGAAGTAGACAGAGTCAAGCATCGACGTTATGAGGAAGCAATCGTATACAACAGATCTCCATAGTCCAAAACAGACATAAAAGTTGCAGAGACAAGACGCTTTTTAGCAGTAAATGAAAAACAGAACTTATTTAGAAAATAAAAGCCCAGTTTTAATTTTAGCCTTTTCACAAGACTTTCCACATGAGGTTTGAAAGTGAGGGAGTCCTCGGTCAAAATACCCAAACATTTATATGTGTGAACCAGCTCTTTCATTTCCACTGCAAGAGAACACAGAGGGGATCTTTTGTGGTCCTCTGGATCTGGAAAAATACATCAATTTAGTTTTATCTGTGTTAAGACCAAGTTTTAAATTTAATAAGGAACAATGGATAACAGCAGTCTTTTTGTAATAGTTCAATAGCCTGAGTAGGAGTGGATCCAGTGCAATAAATAACTGTCGTCTGCATAAAAATGCAAATTAGCATTAGACACATTCTGTCCCAATTCATTTAAATAAATTACGAATAGAAGAGGACCTAATATAGAACCCTGCGGTACCCCTTATGAACAGTTACAACTTCAGAACATAAATTATCATATTTAATACACTGTGTCGTATTCCTGAGATAATTTGTGAACCAAGAAACAGCTTGATCCAAAAAAAAGCAGACTCAGAATTTCACGGTCATCAAATGCTTTTGACAAATCGACAGAGAGCTGCACATCGCTGCTTCTTATAAAGAGCGACAATAATGTCGTTAACCGCCTTCAAAGCAGCTGTTATGGTACTTTGCCTCTTCCTAAAGCTTTGTTGAGTCGTTGTTAGTCGTGATCTTCAGTGAAATCATGCATATTTTCTAGCAGTTTTGTAATTTAAATCAGAACAGGTTTCTCACTGAGCTGTGACTATTGGAGACAAGTAGGTGAAGAGCTTGTCTCAAAGGAGTCTCCAAAATGTTTCAAAATGTTTGCTGGGGTGTTTACAGGTTACTTTCACAGATTCGCAGAACCTCACTGTCAGATCGTATGAAACTTTTAAATGTTTTAAATGTTAAATGGCAAATTTTCTCTCCAAATAGTCACAGAGTCGTCACGGGCATCTGGAACTTGTCTCAAATCCGTCTCAATGTAGTTTCTGTGTGTTGGGAAGTGTGAGAAATGTTAGAAGAGCTTCTGAGGGTTTGGCAACCTGTGAGCTCAAACTGAGACCTGACTGGAGACGCAAATGAGAATAAGTTGCAACACAATTAGGACAAGAAGATTTCTGATAAATATGTGTTGAATAATTGACTGCAGGAAAATCCTGCAAATGTCGCAATTTCTTTGAAGTTGGGTACAAACTCAAATGTGTTGTAACTACCAATTTTATGTGATTCCAAGTGAAAAATGTCATAGTCTTATGCAGTTTTTTGTCAAACTAGTCCCCAATGTGAGCAGCATTCTCAAAAGAATCTCTAAAATGTCTTGAATTGCTCTCAAGCTCATGTAAACATTATTATCATTTCATCTCATGAGATGGTGTCTGGAACTTGTCTCAAATCTGTCTCAATGTAGTTTCTGTGAGTCAGGAAGTGTAAGGAACGTGAGACAAGTTTCAGAGAGTTTCGTAACCTGTGAGACCAAACTGAGAATAAACTGCAACACAGTAGAGACACAGTTAGCAGTCTTTGTCTCTAAAGAGTCTCTAAAATGTCTCCAATTGTTCTCATGTTCTCAGTTTCGTCAGACTCAGACTTTCCTTGACATTTCTTTGCCTTAAAATGATCGTAGAATTGTTGTGGGCATCTTAAACTTATCTCAAACCATTTTCACTTTAGTTCCTGTAACTCTGGAAGATGTATTTTGGAGGATTTCTTCTGTCTTATGAAAACCTGCATGCTTAACTTTTCACAGTTCAACACTTTTATTTGCTAAAGGTATTTTGCCCCAATTCTTCTAACGTTTAGACTTTATTTAAGTGGTGACTAAATCTGGATGCAGTCACAGTAAAGTCTGTTGTTAAGTGAAAACTGACGAGGTTTGTTTCAGTTTTGTGTCTCCAACCGATCGTAAACCGTCAGAGCTCGGTGAGATGCTTTCTTTAGATGCAACCGGAGGTTTCTGCGCCGAACGCTGGTGCTTTTGGGAAGTGAGATGACCTTCATCTTTGAGCTCTTAAGTCTTTTGTTCCATCTGCAAAGGATGCCGTGGAGGAACGTAAAAGTTTCCAAGCTCGCAAAGGAAATGCATAATTACTGCAAATTGATGCTGGACTCGTCCCTCAGGTTTCCTCTGAGCTGTTTATTTGAATAAAGTAAAAAAGAGAAACCTGTAAGAACGTCTGCAGGAATAAAAGTGACGGGGATGTTTACGCTGTCTGTGAACGACTTTTAACTCGAGCCATAAGACAGAAGAACAAGAAGAATGTGTGGATTTGTCCGGCACTGTGTAATCACAAAGGAATGTCCTGAGACATTTCTGCTTTTCCTCTACAAGACCCCTCTTTTCCCACGCCTCTGCCAGGTCTCTAGAATCTGTTTCCCTCCTTCTCCCTTCCTCCTGCATGCAAACTGTTTGTGGAGACGAATGGAAACATGGAATGTTGCTTTAAAGAAGAACAAGTCACAAAACCCACTGATCAAACCTGCAGGAGGAACATTCAGGCTCAGGTCAGGAGGGGGTTAGACCAAAAAAAAAAAAAAACGAGAATCTAAATGAACAAATAAATGGGAGGAATTCTGCATGATGTGTTGCTTCAAGATAAAGAAAAAAAAGTTTAGAAGCAGCTCACATGTGGTGTGGTAGTAGCTGAGAGTCCTCCACCCCAGCCTGACAGGGTTTATCACTCAGGATGTCTCACGTGGAGGGGTTCTGGTATCTGGGCGTCTTGGTCCTGAGGGATGGTAGGATGGAGCGAGAGATGGATCCACAGATCAGGACCTCATCCTCAGTAATGAGGGCATTGCTTCGGTCAGTCCTGGTGAAGGAAGAGTTGACTTGAAAGGCAAAGCTCTGGATTTACTGGTCTACGTTCCAACCCTCACCTGTGGTCAAGAGGTTCAGCCTCAGGTGATATGAGGAGGAGCTCCATCATCCAAGGGGAACTTTATCCACAGTTTTACCTTTTTGATACAATTTTGTTAACTTTTAGCAAGATTTTGAGCTCAAAGATGAAGGTCATCTCACTTCCAAAAGCACCAACGTTCGGCGCAGAAACCTCCGGTTGCATCTAAAGAAAGCATCTCACCGAGCTCTGACGGTTTACGATCGGTTGGAGACACAAAACTGAAACAAACCTTTGTTTTGATAATTTGTAGCTAAAACGGTAGGTGAGTTTCAGCTCCTGTTTTGCTGGTTTATCTTTTAGCTACAGTTTTGCTGGCCTTAGCTACTGTAAGCTCATTTTAACACATCATTGTGCAGTTGTTCAGCTTCTGTCTGTGGTTAAATTCATCTCATTTTATGTGTGTGACTTTTAGACACTAAACACTGAAAGAGGTTCCTCCGAAGACTCGGAGAACATTCATTGGTCTTAATGTTCCCCAGACTCTAGAGGCACCCGCCTCTCCCCGCTTACCCCATCCTCCCCCCTGCTCTTTGTTCTGAGGAGCTGGGGGGGGGGGGGGGGGGGGGGATGTTGTGGCAGAGATGATGTCATCATGGTGCCCTATTTTTGACCATCACTGAGGCTGTCTGCTAATAACTAACCAAGACCGTTCTCATCAGAATCCATTCTCATCAGGACATGTTTTTATCAGGACATGTTCTTAGCAGGACCTCTTCTCATCAGAACTTGTTCTTATAAAGACCCATTCTCATCAGAACTAGTTCTCATTTGAACATGTTATCATCTAAACTTTTTCATTCAACCTTTATTTAGACCGGTAAATCCCATTTTCTTCACCAGGACCTATTATCATCACACTTTATTCTCATTAGAACCCGTTCTCATCAGGACCTGTTCTCATCATGACTTGTTCTCATCAGGACCTGTTCTCATCAGGATCGCTGTAGTTCTAAAAATTGATTATTGATGAAAATGAGTGAATGCATATCATCTGCCAACTTGCACGTCCAGGTTTCTGGTCAGATCTCAGAGTGTCGGGGATGACGCTCAACGACTACCACGGCAAATTTTAGCTCAAAATCTGTAAACCTGACTGAGTTAGCTGTGGTTGATTAGCTGAGGTGGCCATCTTGAAACCAGTTGGCTCCTAAAGTTGTTGACTTGTATGTGATCTAAACAAAACCCATCCAGCGATTTATGAGATATTTTACTAACAATACAAACACATGAACCTTTTCCAGCAGCGGGCGATAATGATGTTCTCCTTGACATGGCAGTTCTTTAACGTTCCACGGTTCTGTAGATTTTTTTCACCTTCTCTCATCAGGATCTCAGCTGTGACAGTGTTGCTGCAGAACCTAAAGTTCTGATATTATTGCTGAAAGTTTTCCCATGATGCTTTGCGGTCAAAGGAGGGTAAGGAAAAGTGGTGTGGTAAACTTCAGCTGTTGTCTGAACTTCTCAGAGTTCCTCTCAGCTGTTTGCTTCTTGATTTTCAGAAACCCAAAGTGGGCTGAAAAAAAGCTGAATATCTGATTTGACAGTTTTTAACAGAAATGGGATAAAATTTACAGTAAAGTTTAAAATATAAATGTTTTAAAGACTAAATGATCAGTTTTAAAATAGCAGTGCATAAAACTTATTAAAACATTTTAAAATAAAAAAGATTCCAAATAAAAGTTAATCTTCAGATCTTTAAGGTGAATTTTTTAGTGGTTTCGAGTGACATTTCTTTGGGTTTTCCATTATTCTTTGGACTTGATCTAGTAGACATGTGGATGGTTTGGATGAAGCTATTATTTTTTGACAATTCAGAGAGCTCAACAGGACATAAACAGTCCCAACATAAATAAGGTTCTAGTGACATTTTAAAGTTGTCTCATCTGACACAGAACCAGAGGCGATACTAGGAATGTTGATTTGAAATTTTTCCCTAATTGAATAATTTTATTTAAAAAGAATCTAATAAAGTAATCATTGCTTATAGTTGTAGGGAAACATGAACATACAGAGATAGTCTAAAAAAGTTAAGTCAGGTTCTCTGGATGGGTTCAAAAAACAAAAAAATTGTAGAAACGTTCCGTCGTTCATCCGAAAGACTTCTTCAGTCTGAGGAGCTGTATTCAGCTCAGTCTTATAAATAGCGCCCTCTCATAGGTACATCCAGAAGTCTCATACAGAGTTAGGATTTTCATTAGACTAGCTATGCTGCTGAAAAGGAACCTGGGGTTATTTTTTTCCTCATCAATTGAAGATGAATAATATGAAGTTCTAGCTTTATGGAGCACTTTTTTGTACGTTAGCAGCAGACTATCTCTCCAAGATAGGTAACATTTTTCAACATTAGTGGAGCGCCATTTTTTTTCCAGCTTTCTAGATGTCTGTTTTTTTTTTGTTTTTTTTTTGGGGGGGGGGGGGGTGGGGGGGGGGTGGGTGATGAAAAACAAAGAAGATAACAAAGCAGCAAAGTGAGAGAAGGGTTAAAAGGTAAAGAAGGATATAGGAATAGAGGAGAGAGAGAGGGATAAAGAGAACACAAATCAACATCGTTGAAGTCTGCCTCTAGACCTGCGGAAAGAAAAAAAAAAAAACAAGACAAAACAGAAAAACCACAACATATATAATGATACTTATAACATCATTAGAAAGTATTTTATACAGTACATGGTAATACAAGATATATTTAGTGGTCTCCACAACCCAATTGAGTGTGTATCTGATAAACACCTGAACTGTTCTAGAATTGCGCCGCTCAAGGTGGCTGCATGTTGGAGCAGCTCTGTTACTTTCATTCTGAGATTTTGCTTTTGGAAACTTTAATTCCTCTTTTTCTGGCTTTAAATCACATTTTTTTGGATGATTGTTTCCTCTGGTATCGGATGCTGTGCAGCTGGAAGGATTTTTACTGAAACTTTTGTAGTTTTGGACATTTGTTATGATGCGTAACCATGGCAACAAGTCAGTTTTTCTACAACCAACAGCAGCTGATTAACATCTCAAAAGCTCAAATAATATCTCAACTACAACCCCAAATCTCAAATGAGTTGAAAAGGACATTCTGTGGACGCATTCTCATCTCCCTGCCAGCTGTGCTCGAGTGCCTGACCACTGAGATCCTGGAACTAGCAGGAAACATGGCTCATGACAGCAGAAGGACAGGATCGTCCCTCGGCACCTACAGCTGCCTGTCCGCAGCGATGAGGAGCTCGGCAGACTGCTGGGAGGAGTGGCCATCGCTCTGGGAGGAGTTCTGCCTGGTCCTACAGCTCGAGGGAACCGAGAGGCCAGCCGAGTCTGGGTGGACGGATCAGACGGCATCTGCAGCCAGTTTCTTAGGATCCACTGTGGTATGGACCTTTACAAGAGATCCTTCCTGTCTACAGTCATCAGTATCTATAACGTCTCTTAATGAAATGAGGATAACGAGTTACAACAACAAATAATTTCCCTTTGGGATTAATAAAGTATTTTTGAATTGAATTGAATTGAATTGAATTTGAATCTAAACACCTGTGTGAGCATGCTTGTCACTATAAGGTTTCTCCATAAAAATGTTCAATAGTGGATGTGGGGACCCACAGACACGTCCCCACAGGACACGATGGCAACACAGGGAAGACCGGAACCACAGACACACAGCGGCCCCCAAGCCCGGAACTCCGGGAGTCCCCCAACAGGGACACCCGCACCCCCCAGAGAGAGAAGCAAAGGGAAGCCCCAGGCGATCCCTAGTAACCACAATGCAGAAACCCCAGGAGGCTGCAGCGACGAGTCCACAGGCCCCGCCGGCAACCCGCCCCTCCAGAGTAGATCCGGCCATGGACACCGAGCCCCGAGTCCCAAGGTCATACCACCCCCCAACAGAGGCCCGACAGAGCCAGGGCACCCAGGCCTCCACAGGCAGCCACCAGGGTGGGCCCGCACACACCCCACCACCCAGCCCCAGATGCTGAGAGCTGCCCATGCACCAGCGGCAGGGGGGGCCATCACTGGAGGGAAGCACGACGGGGGAAGTTGACCCCACATTAAATGGGGGGCCAAAATTGATCCAAGAGAGGGGACCACCTAAAACCCAACCTGAGACATAAACAGGCACTCAGAGACAGCCCGACAGAGCCTCTGTTGGACCGTCCATGCGCCCCACCCGACAACGACCACAAACCGGCCCCAGGCCGGGGGCCAGAGCAGCAGGGAGCAGCAGCTGAGGAAGGCCAGCCCAGCGCACCAATGATCAGGTATCCCTACAGCCCCACACCACAGGCCCAGAAGAGGCCCAATACAATACACTCATGTGCATGCACCGGCCCAAGACCTCGACAACATACCCACCAAGACCCGAGACCCCCGGGTCAAGCCGGGACCCCAGGCCAGGAGCGACACTCCCCCAGAACCCCGAACCCGAACCCACCCCAAACCCACCCAGGAGCAGCCAGGCCAGTAACCTGCGCCCGCCGGTACAGACCGCCCAGAAGCCTGCAGGCAGCCAGCAGAGGTCAACGCCCGATGTCTGTTTTAAAGTACGTAACTCAGAATTGAACCAAGGAGCTAATCTCATCTGATTACTTTCTTTTTCAGTGGAGCAGCGTTTCTTTCAGCAGCAGATAAGTGAACAGCTTAAATAGCCCAAATCTGCAGAAGAAGTTAGGTTTCAGACAACATACAGGGAAAAAGACGAAAACGAGCGTGAATTTTGACACTTTTCTGCCTCCTGATGAAGCCGATTGCTGAGTAACTGTGGAGAGAAGCTGCTGCAGATCTACTGTTTTCTCACAAAACTCCTTTCTTGTCTATGGGGGAATTTTTTCCAGTTCTTTTTGCAAACATCATCTATGTTAGGCTACCAAAAGTGACAGCACATGGCTCCTGATCAGATTTAACTGCTTACTTTAGACCAGAAGTCTTTTTTTTTTTTTCATTTCCCCTCATCAGCTTGGTTTCTGTTCTCACAAGACACGGACTGTTTAATTCAAAACAGCTCAGCTCAGATTGGAGTTTAATTTCAGTACTTTTTAGCGGTTAACCAGTCATTTTTTTATTGTTTTATTCAAGGGAACCCTGTCAAATCAAACTTGTCAAAGTCTCTGAACAGAAAAAAAAAAACTGTGTTCAGCTGCAAAAACCAAACAGTTTTGTGTTGACTGACTTCCCTCGGTGTAAGAGCCTCCTGTGGATTAGCATTTGAGTGGAGTTTAATGAAAGGTAGCCTTAACGTTTCACTTATAAATCACTGACGGGTAACTTAATAAAAAGCCGTCGGTCTCCACAGACTCTAAGGTTTCTTAACTGTTCAAGCAATTTTCTTGTGTCTTTTAGACCTAGATAAATTTGTAGGAAGAAGAGACAAACTGTGACAACTGCACTCATATGAAAAAGTCATTTTTCAGCAGAGAACGAAAAAGGAAAACTGCTGCTGCCATTGGATCAAAATGACGAGGAGGGAGTTGTACTTTTACAGGTACGCAGGTTTGTCTTTGGAGTGGTTCTACCCTTATCAGTGGCTACATGTTTAATGTGTACCTGTTACCTGTAAGAGAACTGGTTTGGACCTCTGGTGGTAGTCATGTTCCAGAAATTACTGGCACTGAAAGGGTACTATAATGGATTTATTTTGGATTGTTCCAGTTGTCCATTTCTTAATGTTCTGGTTCCCCAACATCAGATAAGGGATTGTTGTTATAAATATATACGGTTTGAGTCCTTAATAAACCAGTTTTACTGACAGATGATAACTAATTCATATAACAGCGCTTCTTTCTTTTGGTAAACAGTTGGCTTCCATCTTTTAATCATTAATTTTAATGGCTTAAACAGAATAATCTGGGTATCTGACCATCATTTTCATGATTCGTCCATTAAGCAATCAATCACCCAGTCATAAAGTCACTAAACATATTCATTCAGTCAGTGGACAACTCATTGAAAGGGGTCAAGAAGACTTGGATAGCCAAAGCTGCCAGCGTCCTCAGAAGACTCAAACTTATTTGGAAGGACCGATCAGTGTCTCAGGCAACTAAAGTCTACTTGATTTGTCCGTCCTTCTGTACGCTACAGAAATCTGGACTCTAATTGCTGAGATAGAGAAAAGAACCCACTCTATTGGACCCCCATTTTACAAAGGGCCACCATAAAGTCCATGTCCTCATTGAAGACCTTGACTCCTTCCTAACACAGTTCAAGAGGAAGAAACTGAAGAGGTTTGCCTATGTAGTGAGGGCCAAGACAACTCTGTCAAACATGATCCTCCAAGGAAAAGCTGAAGGAACCCATAAAAGAGGACACTCCCTCGTCAATAAGCAGATTATGTCCATACTTGGACCAAGGTCCCTTTTCATGTCCTCACCTGTTGTGTTGAGGATCAGCCAAGATGGAGATTGCTGGTAAATGTTTGCCCCGTGACACTAGACTAAGGGACTGATGACCGATGATGAACTCGTCTGTGATTTGTTTATGTTTAAGTTTGTAAATAAACCACTTTTGACATAGAGTGAAAGTATCCTTTAAGTTTATTTAATGTAAAATTAAGGTTCAGTCGAGGTTATCATTGTTTATTTTATGACATGTTTAAGTATTTATAAGGAAAACCATAAAGTTTGGTCCAACTACTTAGGGACGCCTCCCCAGGAAACGTTCCTCCAGGGTAAAGATAAGATAAGATAGAAATTTACTGATCCCGCAGGAAATTGTTGTGCCAGAGTTTCAATACAAAGGAACATACACAAGGAAAAAAAAAAGATAACAGAAAAAAATATATATAATAATAATAATAACAGAGAAAAAAATAACAGAGAATAGAAAAATACCAACTGTTAAGTTCTAAAACAGGTCAGGTGCAAACAGAAACATTAAAATGTTTATTGTAGTACAGGATTAATTTTTTATTGTCCTATGTTTAGAAAGGGGGAGGAGTTGAAAAGTTTGATAGCCCCAGGGAGGAAGGACTTCCTGTGGCGTTCTGTGGAGCACCTCGGTGGTCTCAGTCTATGACTTTTGGTGCTGCGGTAAGAGTCCAGTGTAGCATGCAGGGGGTATAATGTGTTGCAGTCACATGTCTGCTAGATCCCATCCCAACCAGGCTATTTAAAGACATATTTTCCTTAATTAATAACTATGTCTTGGATCTGCTTAATTGTCTCTAATAAATAGTTACATACCACATAGCTTTGATTGCTGTGATTAAACATTTACTTAAGAAAGATAAACTTGACTCAGGAATCCTAGCCAATTATAGATATCAATACAAATATCTAATCTAACTTTCATCTAAAACAATTTGAGAAAACAGTTGTAGGTCAATTGCGTGATCATCTGCAAAGAAATAATCTATTTGAAGAGTTTGTCAGGTTTTAGAACTCATCATAGCAGTGAAACTGCACTGGTGAAAATTACTAATGATATTCTCATGGCCTCAGACAATGGACTTGTGTCTACACTGGTCCTGTTAGACCTCAGTGCTGTATTTTATACATTTGATCATAATATTCTACTACAGAGACTTGAATATGATATTGAGATTACAGAACGGTTCTAAAATGGTTTAAATCATATTTATCTGATAGATTCCAATTTGTAAATGTAAATAATGAATCTTCATATTAAACCAAATTTAGTTATGGAGTTCCTCAGGGTTCAGTGGTTGGACAAATACTCTTTACCTTATATATGCTTCCATTAGGTAAAGTTATTAAACAGCATGGGATAATTTTCTTTGTTATGCTGATGATACATGGTTATATTTGTCCATGAAACCCAATGAATCCAATCAGTTACTACTACAAACATGTCTTAAAGACATAAAAACCTGGATGACCCTAAATTTTCTGCTTTTGAATACAGACAACACTGAGGTTTTAGTTTTTTTTTACCTGAGCATGTTAGGAATATATTTTTCAGTCTTTTGCCCTCCTTGGAAGGCCTCCAGCTCTAATGTTAAAAATCTTGGTGTTATTTTTGATCAGGACATGTCTTTAAAACCCCACATTAAAAATGTTACTAGAACCGCCTTCTTCCACCTGCGTAATATCGCTAAAATTGGAAACATCTTATCTAAAAATAATGCAGAAAAACAGGTCCATGCATTTGTCATGTCTAGACTGGACTATTGCAATGGTTTATTATCTGGGTGTCCAAATACTTCTTTAAAAAGTCTTCAGTTAATCCAAAATGCTGCTGCCAGAGTCTTAACTGGAGTTAGTAGGCAATATCATACTCTCCAGTTTTAGCTTCACTCCAATGGCTCCTTGTCAAGTCCAGAATTGAATTCAAAATCTTACTTTTAACCTACAAAGCTCTCAACAACCTAGGTCCATCTTATACTCGAGATCTCTGTTCCTAGAGTTCCCATAGGCAGAATAGGAGAAAGATCTTTCAGTTATCAGGCTCCTCTCTTGTGGAAGCAACTACCTGTTTCTGTCCGTAAGGTTGCCACATTGTCCAGTTTTAAGACTGGGCTTAAGACTTTCCTTTTTGATAAATCCTATAATTAAGGTTGCTTGTTATGCTGCATTAAGCTTAGACTACTAGAGGACAAATTAATCTCATCTCCTTAAATGAGTTGCTAAAACTGAATTAGTTTTCATTTGATACTATTTCTATCTTAGCATGTGCTTATCGACCTGCCATTGTGTATCTGTTCCTCTCAAACCCAGCCAGTCGAAGCAGATGGCCACTTGTCCTGAGCCTGGTTCTGCTAAAGGTTTCTTCCTCATGTGGAAGTTTTTCCTTTCCACTGTTGCCTTCGTGCTTGCTCAAGATGAGAGTTCTGCGATGGAGTTAAATTCAAATCCGTCTGCTCCTCAGAAAATAATGTATGGTGCAGGGCAGCCGACTCGGGACCCAAAGGTCCTGGGTTCGATCCCCAGTCATTGCACACCTCGTGGTGATTCTGAGCAGGACACCTTATTCCCAGTTGCTCCCAGGGCACTTTCAACAGCTGCCCACTGCCCCACCTGGTGGTGGATGGGTTAAATGCAGAGAGCCAATTTTGCCATTGTATGGGAACATACAATTACGACAATACATACACATTATTATTATTATTATAACTTATATTTTTTATGTATACAAATGTTTCTGTTCAGTGCCCTGAGACGACTTCTTGGCGCTATAGAAATAAACTGAATTGAATTGAATTGTAAAGGGAGGCTCCGACCGACTGTCACACCTCGGATTGTGTAGGAGCAGTGTGTCCCTTTGTCCGGGTCATATAACAGTGGACCAGATCCTGCAAAGTCATCTTGGGGTGTATGGGAGTTTGGCTCTCTGCTGTGTGTTTTGTGGATCTGAAGAAGGTGTATGGCCGTGCTCCCCAAGGCATTCTTTGAAAGGTTTTAGGGTCTTTTGTAATGGCTTTATAGTCCTTGTATCACCAAAGCAAGAGCTGGGTCCTTATCCCCGGCTCAAAGTCGGGCTCATTCTTAGTCCCGTTGGATTTCATCGAGGTTGCCCCTTGTCTCTACTCTTTTTTTAAAAATGGTGTTCATAGACAGGAACTCAAGGTGCAAGTCATGGAGAGGAAGGTGCCTGGCCACGACCATCAGCAAGTGCTGGGCTAGTCTGCAGTCAAGTCGGTAGCAGCTCCACCATATTCCCGAACATGGTTCTCAACCGCAACAAATGGATTGCCTCTTTGGTGAGTCTTTGCTCCTAGCTGAAGTGTTCAGGTATTGGGGAGTCTTGTTCACGAGTGGTAGATGAAGTGGTGGGTTGGGGCCTCTACTGCAGTAATGAGGATGTTGCTCCAGTTTGTCAAAGCCAAGGAGCTGCTGAATCAATAGGCAAAGGTCTTAATTTGCTGTTGCAACCCTCACCTATGATCAGGAGGTATAGATCATGACCGACAGAATAAGATCCCAGATTCAAGTGACCAAAATGAGTTTCCTACGTATGGTGTCTGGGCTCAGTCTTAAGTAGAGGAGATTCATCATCCAGGGGTGCTCAGAGTAGAGCTGCTGGCTGAGTCCTCTGGTCTGGGAACACCTTGGGATCCCCAAGAAGGAGATGGAGAGTGTTGCCAAGGATAAAGAGGTCTAGGTTTCCCTCCTGGACCTGCTGCAACTGAGACCTGACCACGGATAAGAGGAAGTAAATAGATCGATGAATGGAGGCCACGTGGGAGAATGGTTAGGAAGAATAATGTCCCCATAAAATAAGCCATATTTACACAAGTTTTGTTCAAAATTATCTAAAGAGACTTTACCTCAAGTTACATAAACGTACCATACAGACACTCATAAAAGTCTACATAGTTACCTTGAGGCACAATCTTCAATCCTAGAAGACACATAGGTGTAAACATTACCGAGGGATGGAAATGTACCTTTTCTGTACCATTATTTTTGACTGTGTAAATACACAGCGTCTATGAATATACTGGCCACTGTCACAGATACGTCTGCTGAGAGCAGAACTCAAAGCTTTTTATGTGTAAGCTGTGAAAATGTGATGCACTGAAGCTGAAAATCATTTCAAGTGTGAAAGTAATTTCCCCTGAAAAGTCCCCCCAGCTTCACGTGTAGCAAAACTCAGATAACAGGTGAAATTCAGTCACAGACGGGAAGTGATGCTAGTTCTGAAAGCACATCTGTTCTTTAATGAGTATCACCTCTTATTGGTGGGTGAAATCTGGGGCAACTTGATTGTGATCCTGTTTCTCTTTATTATTCATTCTAACCATAGTTTTTATTTGGAAACTGCTGTATTTATGTAGACTGTTTTCAGTGTTAGCCAATCATAAATCCCAATGTTTGGCTTATTCAGTAGATGTGTGCTCTGACAGCTTTTCTATCTTTGTTTTAGTGACTTTATAATAATAATAAATAAATTATATATATATATATATATATATATATATATATATATATATAATTTCCAAAACATTGAACTCTCTTCAATTCCTTCAAAAGCATGATTATTTTTAAAATCTGCTCCTGCAAAGTTTTTGTCTTCTTCAACTACTTTGAGATTTAAGCTAATGTTTTGCTACTTCTAGCTTTTAGCTTGTGTTTTGTTACTTTCATCTTGTGTTTTGATACATTGTTTATACATTATTTTGTTTATACATTGTTTTGCTAAATTTATTTAGCATTTTGCTAGTCTTAGACTTAAACTAGCATTTAGTTATTTTTAAGTTGTTTTTAAGTTTTTATGCTTAGTTGCATTTTTATCAGTCGTTTTGCTACTTTTAGTTTTTATTTTACCACTGTTCGCTTTAGGTTTTCGTTTTACTACTTTTGTTTTTTCCAGTGTTTTAAATTTTTTAGCTAGTTTTGATATTTAAAGATTTTTGCTAGCATTTTGCTATTTTTAATCTAGTATATTGCTACTTTATGCTTTAAGATGGCATTTAGCTTCTTTTGGGTCGTACTATCTTCAGCTTTTAACAAAAACGTTTCTCTGCTTCTAGCTTTCTGCTAGCATTTAGCCTTTTTTTTTAGCTTTATGCTGCTTTCAGTTAGCGTTTTGCTACTTTTAGATCTTAGCTAGCATTTTTCTGCTTTTGACTTTTAGTCAGGCAGCACAACAGCTCAGTGGTTAGTACTGTTGCCTCACTTCAAGAAGGGCCACAGTTCAATCCCGTTTGGATCTAGTCTTTCTGAGTGAAGATTTTCCGGTTGATGCACGTTCGGCTGCCTTCAGGTCCATGAGGACCATGAAAAAGAGATCTCTATGAGATTTTCCTGGATGAATAAAATAAATGTCTGTTTTTCTCATTTTTAACTAACAACTACGTGTTATTTAAGGACCTAACATCGGTGTTCCTTCAGGGTTGAATTCAGACAGACTCGAGGGAAACCACCGGGTTGAGTACCTCAGGTGAACCCGGCACTTAGGAGCAGGTTTAGCAAATGGAAGTTGTGCTGATGTTTAAAGTCAAGTGTGCTTTGATGCTCGTGTGTGTTTGTGAGCATGTTGCACCGTTTTCATTTGATTCAAGGTCATTTGGCGCTGCTCAGGTTGGGATGACATCTGCGTGTGATCTCATCGTCGGCGGAGACGTGCATCACGATGAAGGCTGAGAGTTGTATCGCCGTTTTCCTGGCACAGATGACTCCTCGTTCCCAGAAAAGGAACATGCTATGCTCCCTCTCCCCCAGAAGACAACATGTGCGCTCAGGCTGCCTCTCCTCCGGTGAATGACATGTGTGACTGCACCTCATCGGAGGATGACTCACTCCTCGACTCTGCTATTATGATGATTTCTGCCTTCTGTGTATTACATCATGCAGCAGAGGTTCTGCTCGGTTACTTTCACCACAATAAACACCCATTTAGGCCGAGCACAGTCAGCCTGGCAGGCAAAACGTTCTCTGGCTCATCTTCTGAATCGCTCTGAGCTCCATTTATGAAAAGATAAAACTACAAAATAAATACAGCAGACAGAAAACATGTGGACATGTTTGTTAAACAGATAATATTGTGAAAATTGCCACACCGACCAAATATTTGTTGTTGACCGAGATCCGTTTATCATGAAAAGAGAGGGAGCTGTGTCCATTTTGTTTTGAAGCTTGAAATCGATGTTACTTCCAGCAACTGATCAGTTTGTGCTCAGAGTACTTGTTGTTAATGACTCTCAGCTACTACCACACCACACTTTAGCTCAGTCTTTGCACAAACGACCACGTTATAGCCATTTTTGTTTTGTTAAAACTGATTAGCTGTGGTGGCCATCTTGCCTTTTGATTGACTCCTAAAGGTACTCAGTTCTGGATGTGTATCTAGTTATCGTCTGAACGTTTCATTAAAATCCTTCTATGAGTTCTTGAGATATTTTGCTAACAGACAAACGGCGTTGACTTCGAGAGTTAACAGCAAACATTTTTAAACCAGATGTTAAATGATCTATTAGTGCTTAAAGTATGTTTTAGGGATAAGTCTCAGCTACCACCACACCAAATTTCAGCTCATTATCTCTATAGTTGACTGTATTACAGGTATTTTTTGTTTTCGCTAAGTTAGACTGGCTGTGGCAGCCATCTTAAAAGAGTAAACAATTATAGCTGTTTAGTGATTACTGTCTGAAAGTTTCATTAAAAGCCCTCCAGTGGTTGAGATATTTTGCTAACAGACAGTGTTGACTCCAACAGTTAACTGACAACAGTTAAAGCAGATAATCTAATATCTATTAATGTTTAAAGTATGTTTTAGGGACCAGGCTCAGCTACTACCAACCCAAATTTCAGCTTGATGTATGTAAGATCCACTGAGTTATGATGATTTTTGTGTTTGCTAAGCTTGCTTAATTGTGGCGGCCAACTTGAATCAAGTTAACTCCAAAAGTTAATCAGCTGTAGCTGCATGTCCAATTACTATTTCCTGAAAATTTCATTAAAAACCGCCCAGTGGTTCTTGAGATATTTTGCTAACAGACAGTTACGTTATTGCCTGCCTTTGCCCTTTACCAGCAGCAGCAGAGCGATGCTGCAATTCAATTCATCGGGTGTTTATTTAATACCTGAGCAGAACGTGAGGTCTAACCCAGTTTCATCTGAAGGCCTCCTCGGGCCAGGTTTCCTGCGCGTGAACTCCATGTTCGGCTCCATTCATGGCGTCCAAATTAAAGATGTGAGAGTTGCTGGAAGCTCGGCGTGTTAATGGAGAGGCAGCCGGTGGACGGAGCGGGCAGATGAATCTGTATTCCCTGAATGTGTCTGGGGCTATAAATCGATAAATGCAAGCACAGCTCCTCTCCTCCTCCTCCTGTCTGTGCATGGCCGGAATAATAGAAAAATAATAATTAAATTTAAATCAGCAGATTAATTTGTTTTCCATCAGTCTCAGGAGAGACCCTGTTTTTCCCCCTCCTCCTGTTCTTCTGTGGCTCATTATACTTTCTAATCACGACAGAAAAAAGAAAGTGCTTCTTTTAGACAGACGTCTCCCTTCCCCCCCGTCCCTTCCTTCCCTGTGGCGTGCTGCTTTCTCGCGTTGCAGTCTTTGTGCGGCACTTATTAATGTACAAATGGCCGAGCTACGGCGAGCAGGGTGAAGGGCCTCCACCTTCCACACCAGCTCCGGCTGCTGACAGACCCCGTACCTGAGGGGACAGGTGTGAGCACAGGCCTCACCTTTACTTTGAAAGGTTCGTTCTGGACGGTCCAACGCCAAATCAGAGCTGCTGGTTCTGATGACGGTGTTTTAACTTCAGAACCAGAACCGTTTTCACCATCGATCCTACGTAAAGACGCAACAACGTTCAGCTAAAGAGTCATTATTTTATGCATCAGCTCAAAACGTTCGGCTCGTTCAGGAGCAGCGACTTTTGGTGTTTATAACTTTTATATTTTCCAAAATATTCAACCTTGTTTACAAATAATGTACCCACAGAAGCATAAAGATATATTTAAAAAACATTATTTCAAAAACATTTTCTATTAAATCTGCTTCGGCTATTTGATTTAGTTTTGTCTTCTTGTGCTCCCTGTAGCTTTTAGCCACCATTCTACTGCTTTTAGCTTGCTTTCTGTTACTTCAGCTGTTGGCAAGCCTTTTTTTTTTAAGTTTTAGCTAACTTTTTGCTACATTTAGTTTTAAGCTATCATTTTGCTACTTTTAACTATTGCTTTGTTGCCTTTAGCTTTTAGTTACTCTTTGGCTATTTTGGCTCATCACATTTTGTTATTTGGGGGCTTTTAGCTAGGCTTTAGCTACTTTTAGGTGTTAGCAAGCTTTTTGCCACTTTTAGCTTTCATGGTACTATACTTTGTTTTTAGCTAACCTTTTGCTGCTTTTAGCTAGCATCTCATTTCTTTTACCTCAGTGGCTAGCCCTTTTGCTACTTTTAGCTTCCAATTTGTGACCCTTGGGCTTTCAGGTAGCTTTAGCTCCATTTAGTTTTTAGCTAGATGTTTTGAAAAAGTAGCAAAATAGTAGCTAATGCTAAAAACTAAAATGAGCAAAACAGCAGCTAAAAGCAAAAGTCGTAAAACAGTAACCATAAACTAACATTAGCTGAACAACAGCTAAAAGCTAAAACTATAAAAAGCACAGCTAAAAGCTAAGCTAAAGTAGCTTGTAAAGAGAACAGGAGGCAATTCAAAGTTCTCCATTTATTTCAATGTGGAAAAAAGTTTAAATAAAGTTCAGCAATTAAAAAAGTATGAAAGTCATAAAAAGCAAAAGTCCCAGCTGTGATGTCGTGAACGAGCCGAAAATTTTGACGTGTGACAGAATAAAAAAGCTAGAAGTAAAACTGTACGGTAGAAGCTACAAAGCTACACGTTAGATGTAAATAACGTTAGCTGTTAGAAATACGTTTATCTTTCCTCCGCTCACACGGAGAACTTTTGTGTCACACATGGATTATTTAGGGGAGTGGTGGCGCAGAGGTTAGAAAAGGTGGGCCTGTGATCGGAAGGTCGCCGATCAACTCCCTGGACCAACAACATCAAAATGTGGGTGGTGAAGGTGAAGCACCCACACCTGACTCCACCCTCATTTGCCCCACTCTGGGCCCTTGAGCAAGGCCCTTAACCCCCACCACCTGCTCCCCCCGGGTGCCCTAGATGGCAGCTCTCTGCCCCACACAGAGCGCTGTGGTAGCTCGGTGGTCGCGTCAGGAAGGACAGCCGGCGTAAAAACAATTTCCAAGTCTTCATGTGAGTTGGTTCACTGTGGTGACCTCTGAAGAAGGGAGCCGCCGAATAAAGATAAAAAAAAGAAGATAATGTAAAAACTAAAGCCTTCATCATCGCTGCAGCACCATAACGACGACACTCAGAGGCCCCCCCGCCGCCCCCGTGCGCTCCCCTTAATGAAGATTCTCCAGTGCAATTAAAAGCCTGAGCTTCTTGCTGCTTCTGCATGACAAATGTTCCTCACGGCCCGTCATCCTGCAACGAGAGGGCGGAGGCGATGGAGAAATCCACCGGGGTGCCGCCGGCTGCAGAGACAGAGATGGAGAGGACCGTCGTGGGCTCTAAAGACCAACCCCCCCATCTCAACAGGTAATGGAAGCGGGGGCAGAGACAAAAATCAATGAGCGAGGAATGTCAGAGCGGATAAAATGGCTTCAACTGCAGCAGAATAAAGGGCTCAGCCCCCCCATAGTAATCATTCAGGTTTCAACAAATCACATCGACAGCTTTTCTTTTAAAAGCTGAAATAAACATTTCTGCTCAAAGAGCTGCACATGCAGCATCATCAAGAGAAGAAGTTAAATAAAAGTTCTGGTTTGACCTTGACAAAGACGTGACCCCTCAGTTTCTGTCAGGGATCACTTTCCTGCAAGTTTTACTAAAATATGTCCAATGGTTTATGAGATATTTTGCTAACAGGCAGAGTTGGTAATGTTGAGATTTTAAGCAAACGACTTGAGCCATGTTTTACAGCTCAGAGTGTGTTAGGGATCCCTCTCAGCTACTCTACCAGATTGTAGCTCAATATTTATAAAACTGTCTGACTTGCACTTTGTTGTGGCGGCCATATTAGTTTGGGTTCACTCCAAAGGTTAATCAGTTGCACGTTCTTGTTTAATGATTATTTCGTAATAGTGACATTAAACTCTATGCAGTGGTTCATGAGATATTTTGCTAACAGATAAACAGAGTTGGAACCAAGTGTTCATGCTAAAGGTTTGGGCATAGACCTTGAACTATATTAGAGCTTTAGAGTATGTTTTATGGATGACTCTCAGCAACCCTGATACCAGATTTTAGCTCAATTTCTGTAAAAATAATACTTTTGCATCAATTTTTGTGTTTCCAAAGTTGATAATTTGTGGTGGCCATCTTAAATTGGGTTCTAAAAGCAAATCAGTCGTAAATGTAAATCCAATAACTATTTCCTGAAAATGTTACTGAAATTCATCCAAATGGTTCATGAGATATTTTGCTAACAGACAAAAGTAACACCAACTGTTGATGCTTTTTTTGGGCAAAGATCTGGGGTGCTCAGAGTCTCCATTGGGGATGACCCTCAGCTACTCTGATACAAGATTTTAGCTCAGTGTCTGTAAAACTGACTGGTTTGTGGCCATTTCCGTGTTTGCTGAAATTGATGAAATATTGCGGCCATCTTGAATTGGATCGATTCCAAACGTAAAACAGCCGTAGAGGCACTTTCAGTGATGACATCCTGAAAGTTTAGTTAAAATTTGTCCAGTGGTTTATGAGATATTTTGCTAACAGACAAACAGAGATGGCACCAAACATTAATGCTAAGTTTTGTGCATAGATCTTGAACAATATTAGAGCTTGTAGTATGTTTTATGTATGACTCTCAGCTACTCTGACACCAGATTTTAGCTCGGTGTCTGTGAAACTGATCAGCGTGAAGCCATTTTTGTGTTTGCTGAAAATGATTAAACATTGCAGTCATCTTGAATTGATTCCAAACGTAAATCAGCCGTAGAGGCACTTTCAGTGATTACTTCCTGAAGGTTTTGTTCAAACCTGTCCAGCGGTTTATGAGATATTTTGCTAACAGACGCACGGACGTGTGCTGGCGGTGCCACTTCCTGATGTTGTGACATTACAACCGGGCGGGGAGCAGCGCTCTTATTTACGATGGTTTGTAATGTTTATAAAGCGTTTGTCTAACTGTGCTTGTAAACCGGCGCTGCGCTCACAATGAACCTTTGTGTGTGATTTATGAGGTGGCCGAAAGCTAACAGTGGACAGTTTGTTAATCCGCTGTAATACCTGTTCAGATGAATACAACCAGTTGGCTCCGGTTCTGTGACCCATCCTAGTCATGGTGGGGGCGAGTGGGAACAGTTGCCCACTCCATCTGTGGAGACCCCCCCTCCCCCCATCCTCTCTGAGGGCGCTCCTGTGCCCCACCTCCCCTTGTTGTTTTCCAGTTGAATGAAATAATCTGCCCCCGTCTGGAGAGCCAGTCTGGGTCAGAGGGCCGGCGTTCGGCCCGTTGCTCTTTGTGTGCTCAGAAGAAGAGGTAAAGAACACAATCAGGCACAGATGGCTGTCCTCGTCGGGCCGGGTTCTGATCCCGTAGAGCCGACCCGTCTCACAAAGGCCACCTGATTTATCACAGATTGTTTGACTGCCAGTTTGTAGAAATACACAAAGCCTGAACCTGCAGCCTTCACAACTTAAAGAGACAATTTTACAGCCGTTGTAGCTCAAGACCGTTCAGAGTCACAAACTTTTATTAAAAAAAACAAACAAACATAAAACTATCCATCCATTATCTTGTACCTGCTTCTTCCATTTTTGGGTCACGGGGGTCGCCGGTGCCCATGTCTGGCAATCACTGTGCGAGGGGCGAGGTACACCCTGGACAGGTCTCCAGTCCATCACAGGGACACAGAGAGACAAACGAGACAAACAACCATTCACTCTCTCACTCACACCTAGGGACAATTTAGAGTCACCAATCAGCCTAACATGCATGTTTTTGGTCTGTGGGAGGAAACCGGAGTACCAGGAGAAAACCCACGCATGCACGGAGAGAACATGTAAACTCCACCCAGAAAGGCCCCCGGACCGGGATTTGAACCAGGGACCTGCTCGCTGAGAGGCAGCAGCTCTACCAGTTGTGCCACCGTGTTGCCCCAACATAAAACTACCGTATTTAAAAAAGTGTAATTTTTAATCTGTAGTTACAACAAACCAGCTGTGCTGAGTCAGCATTTTTCATGGCTTTTTATTTCATCTAACTACTTCTACACACTTTGTGCTGTTAACTGTTCATGAAACAAAACATTCGGCTCCTTTAGCAGTAGAGGCTACGACTTTTGGGTTCTGTGAACTTTTATTCTTTATTTTTTTAACTTTATTTAGATTTAATTTCTGCACAGAAATAGCTATTTTCAAATCCTTCCAAAATCAAATCCTTCCAAAACTTTTTTTTTTTAATCTGCTTCTGCAAAAAGCTATTTTCCTTGTCTTCTTAAGCTTCTGTTAGCTTTTACTACTGTTTTGTGTTTTGGGCACTTTTAGCCACTAGCTAAACTTTTGCTACTTTTAGCAGATCTTAATCACTAAAGTTTGCCTACTTTCAGATTCTAGCTAGCATTTCCCTACTTGTTTATAGCTGTCCTTTTGTTAAAGTTAGCTTTCAGCTAGTATTTTGATACTTTTAGTAAACTTTTTGCTGTTTTTAGTTTAAACTTTCTTTTTCTTTTAATAGTTACTTTAGCTTTAGGCTTTAGCTACATTTTAGTTTGGCCACTTTTTAGTTTAAAACTAGCGTATGCCAAATCTAGCTTTTAGCGAGTATTTAGCTACTTTTAGCTTTAACTTTTCCTTTAGCTATTGTAGCTTTTATTTAGCTGTTTACCACTTTTAGTTTATTACCAACCTTTTGCCACTTTTAGCCTAATATTTATCTTTTGTTACTCACTTTTGGCCAACCTTTGCTACTTTGGCTTTTAGGTAGCATTTGGCTACTATTAGCAACCATTTCTTGTATTTAGATTTTGTTTAGCTACGTTTAAGTTATAGCTAATCATTTTTTTCTTTTAGCTTTGATTTTCCTTTTTGTTACTTTATCTTTTAGCTAACCTTTTGCCACTTTGAATTTTCACTATCCTGTTTGCTGCATTAGATTTCGCTAAGTCTTTGGCTACATTTAGCAACCATTTTGCTAACCTTTATTTTTCCTACATTTAGCTAAATATCTGCTACATTTAGCCTTTATTCAACCTTTGTTTATCTTGGATTCTAGCTAGCCTTGATTGTTTCCCTCTTTCTTTACTTATAACTTTTGTAAAATCTAGCTTTAGTTAGCATTCTGTTATTTTTAGCTTTTAGCTAGGCTTTTTTTTCTACTTTTTTATGTAACCTACCCTTTTACCACCTAAGCTTTTAGCTAACCTTTGCCTACTATTAACTGTATGCAGTGGATGTGTTGTAGCTGAGAGCGAGTTGTTATTCATTTCTAATGCAAATCAAATATCCAAGATGGCCACTTTAGCTAAAATAAAAAATATGATAACTCTGCCATTTTTAGAGCTAATCGGCTGAAATTTGGTGTATTGGTAGCGGAGAACGATCCCTAAAACACTGAACTGGAAATCAAAAATCCAAGATGGCCGCCTGAGCAAAAAAGGAAAAATACTATGAAACAGCCAATTTTAATAAATTGAGCTGAAACTTGGTGTGATGATGGCTGAGAACATTTCCCATCAAATGCTGGATCACAATCAAAAATCCAAGATGGCCATCAACGCTACTTTTAAACGGCTTTAACTCAGCCATTTTTACACACAGTTGACATTTGGTGGTTATAGATGAGAACGTTCACCATCACAAACTGAATCCAAATCAAAAATCCAAGATGGCCGCTAGCTAAAAAGTAAAAATACAATAACTCATCCATTTGCAGAGCTATCAGCTGAAATCCAGTATAGTGGTAGCTGAGAGTGAACCGCAACACAAAATTCTGTGAAATCAACAATTTAAATCGGCAGCAGCCTGGGAGTTCCCGTCAAAGTTTCTTCAGGAACTTTCTAGTTTTGGCTACTATTTCTCTATTTTAGTAAACCCTTTCCTGTTTTCCAGTAGTGTTTTACTACTTTTAGATCCTAGCTACCATTTCCCTACTAGCTTTAGCTAGCGTTCTGCTCATATAGCTTTTAGCTAGCCTTTTGCCACTTTTATCTTATCTTCGGTGTTGTTGTACAGTTCTCAGACCGTGGTAGAACCATTGGTGGCTCACAGGAGACGTTTTGTTATCGGCTACAGACCAGAAACATGCACGTTAGACTGACTGGTACATTGTCTCTTGGTGTGAGTGAGAGAGTGAATGGTTGTTTGTCTCTATGTGTCCCTGTGATGGACTGGAGACCTGTCCAGGATGTCCCCCCACCTCTCCCACAGTGACGGCTGGACATAGGCACCAGTGACCCCTGTGAACCAAAAAGGAAGAAGCAGGTAAAGATAATGGATGGATGTGTAGTATGACATATCCTGAGATATATTCATACATTAAACGGGTTCACTCATCTTTCTGGACTGTGTGATGTACGTGCGTTGAATTTAACAGAAATGTGGACGTGAGACGTTAATTATCTTTGACTCACCAAGCGAGTGGGTCATTTATTAACAGAATCAAGTTTAACACATCACACATTTACATTAATTTGGCAGAATATGAAAACAACAACATAATCAGCTTTACAACCAGGAAACCATACGGCCATGGTTTTCCGTTGCTTCACCACAGACATTAATGAAAACATCTGGATTAATTTTCTAGCAGAAAGGAGAGTTTAAAGATGGAAAGATGAAGTTTATCTGAGAGAGATGTGTGAGGGAATTTGTCTGTTTTAACCAGAACAGCACGCTCCATTGAAATCAGCTTGGGCCAACGGTACGCTTGGTCGAAATAGAACTTTTACCTTGCAGACGATAGCTTCAGCGTCGGTGTAGAGCTCTCCTTTTGACTCTTTCAGCGTCTCCGTGAGGACAGCTAAAAACCTTGGGAGTCGTGTGAGGTTATCCAAACAGAAGTTATAATTCCCAAAATCGTCTCTGGTTCAGCTTGTTTGGTTTAGCAGCATCCATGAATGCCTGCGGTTGCATTCACGGACTCCCAAACTCCCTGCACTCTGGATTCCACGACTCTTGAACTCTCTCATAACTCTCAGACTCTGTGTTGAACTAGGAAGTGCCGATATTTAAATGGGCTATACTTCCGGTTCATTTGAGAGCTTTTTGATTGGTGGATGGACCAGAACAGAGGTGTGGTTTGTGATGTAAGGTGTTATGGAAAGTCAAGGATAGAGATTAAGATTGTTTAAGAACAGACAGAAAGATTGTTGGAGAAAACCAGTCTTAGTGGCGTCTCTACTCAGTATCTTGCTGTAAAAGTTAAACATGACATTTCTTTTCAGTAAACTTTCTAGTTGACCGCAGCTCGAACTTTAACACACTTACAAACTTGCTCACTTTCAAAGCAGACGATCAAGAAATTGAATCATTACTCTGTAATGTACTCTAACTTGATTTCACTTTGAATTGAGGAATAAAAATCATTACTACTGTTTAAGTAAATAAAAATGAGTAGTTCACTTCAACATGTAAACATTGTTTGAACTAACACAATTTGATTATCAAAACATTTGTAAAATAGTAATGATCATAGAGAATTGTCTTTTTCCACTTGATTAATTCAAGAAAGAAAGTCTCAGGATGGGTCTAAACTGTATTTCTGGATTCAAATCAATGAAATGACAGTTTCTGTCCATCTGGTCAGTTTTGACATAGGCCTAGTCCACTACAGATGGATGGATGGATGGATGGATGGATGGATGGATAAGTCAAACTGTGAGCTAAAGATACAAACAGTTAAATAACACAAAAAGATGAGTGCTTTGAGCAAATTCTACTCTTGGTTTCAACGTGGAGAACATGTTGAGAGCCCCTGAAGAATCTCTGAAGAACCTGGACTAGATGGTGGTTCACTGAAGGTCTGGTGTCTACTAAACTTCTAACAATAAATTTGACAAATTGAATCAATCCTGAAACTTCTCTGATGATGTTAGGTTTTCCTCACGTTCTCACATAATGTTTCCAACGTTTGACCAAAACTTTGTCATACTTTGCGATGAGGATCTTTAAAAGTTCAAAGAAAAATAATCTATTAGTTTAAAACAGTTGAGATGCCATAAACAAACAAACAAACAGGATCATGAATGAACTGACAGCTACGTTAGGGTCACTGAAGTTCAGAAACTGAATCAGGAACACTGAGTGGACCAGGTGGAGCTGGAGGACAGGAGGACTTTTCTTTGTCCCAATGTCTTCAGCTTGGAGACACTTCTACTAGGAGTGATGTCATACAGGAACCTGTAAACAACTGAACGTTTAGCTAACAAACAAACCACGCCTGTGTTAGAAGAGTCTGAAATACAAACAAGAATCTGTCAATTTAGCTCCTTTTAGCTAAGCTTGTATTTGTAGCTAGTGTTTAGCTCATTTCGTATAGCATTTTGTTACTTTTAGCTAGCCTTTTATTTTTTTTACCTTTATCTATAAGCTATTTAGTTTTTATCTTGTTGCTATATGTAGCTTTTAGCTATCATATAGCAAAATGTAGCTTTTATTTAGTGTTTTAATACTTTTAGCTAATATTTTGCTACTTTCAGTAAGCCCTTTGCTACCTTTAAATTTCATTTAGCATTTAGCTAGTCTTTTGCTATTCATAGCTAGCATTTTCCTACTTTTAGTCTTTGGCAAGTCGTTTGCTACTTTTCGCTTTTAGCGTGCGTTTTACTTTTATTTTTTTGCTGGCCTTTTGACACTTTTACCTTTCAACTAACCTTTTGCTACCTTAGTCTTAAGCTAAACTTTTGCTACTAAAAGCTAGCATTTAGCTCCTTTAAGCATTTTGTAACTTTTATCTTGATTTACAGATCAATGGATATCTTTTTTCTAGTCTTTCCCAACTTATAGCTAATTGTCAATTTAAATACAATTTGTTAATTTTACTTCCAATAGTGGCCAAGTTATTTTGTTTTTAGGTTTTAGCTTACCCTTTGCTACTTTAGCATTGAGCAAGCCGTTTGCTACCCAGATTTGATTTTCCTAGACTTTTGTTACTTTAGCCATAAGCTAGTCTTTAGCTATTTTTGACTAGCCTTTGGCTACTTTTGACATTTGGCTAGCTTTTTGCTAGTTTTAACTTTCAACTAGCATTCTGCTCTTCTGGTTGTTAGTTATTTTTTTTGGGAAGGGAATTTTGAGATTGTCATCATTGTATGTTCCCATACAGTGGTGAAATTAGTTCTGTGCATTTAACCCATCATCCCTGAGCTACACCCAGGTGGAGCAGTGGGCAGCTATGTAAGTGCTCAAGGAGTTTCAGTTTGTCTTTTGTGATTTTTGGTGCTTTTCGCTATGGGCTAGCTTTTTGCTATTTTAGCCTTAAACTAGTCCTTAGGCCCTTATATCTTGCTGTTTACTTTTTGTCCAGGCCCCTCTTGCAAATGTGACCATGATCTCTATGTGGTTTTAAGTATGGCCAAATAAAGGAAATGACTATGAAATGGCTAGCATTCTCTTTAGTTTTGGCTAGCTGATTTTCTTCTTTTAAAATTCAGCTAGCCTTAATTTCCACTTTAGCTTATAGCTAGTTTTTTGCTCTTTGTGTCAATGTAGGTAATAGGTGTCAATAACAGGTGTGTTGGCTCAATTTTTTGTCAGTGCTGCAGAAATGTGTCATTTTCTTTGTGTGGCATGACGTTAGGTTGGTTCTTGAAGTAGAGCTGAAACAACATGGCTACTTTTGGGTTTTAACTTGTGTTTTTCTTTTCGTTTGCTTTTAACCAGCTTTTTGCTCCTTTTAACGATGAACTAGCTTTTTGCTACTTTAGCTGTTAGGCAGCATTTTGCAACTCATATCTAGCAATTTGCACTTTTAGTTTTTGGACAGTCTTTTTACTTTCAACAAGCTTTTTGCTACTTTAGGTATTAGTCTTTGAAACTCATAGCTAGCATTGTTGCCACTTTTAACGCTTGACTAGTCTTTTGTTGATTTAGCGATTAGCTAGTCTTTTCAACTTGTAGCTAGCATTTTGTTAGTTTCAGCTTTTGAGTAGCTTTTACTTTTGGTCGTTAGCTACTAGTCTTTTGCTTCTTCAGCTGTTAGCTAGTCTTTAGCTAGTTTAAGCTTTTTGCTACTTTGACTGTGTTTGATAAAAAATATTCTCTATTCATCTTACTTACTCAAAGAAGCCAAACTCGAGGACATGAGAAGACATTTTTCATTCAACCTTTATTTAGACAGGTTAATCCCACTGAGCCTCGAGGACTCATTTACAAGAGACCGGTTTTAACCGGTTTTATTTGCAAAGGCAGACTTTAACCCACAGGTTTACACAGATGCACAAAAGTTCTACATCACTGGAGCCTGGTCGCGAGAATCTGCACTGCGAGAATTGTTTTTATACAATTCACACAAACTCATACACATGGTTCAACATTAACGTTTGTAGTGATGAACATCCTTGACCTTGACCAAAAATCCCCTGACAGACAGTTAGCTAGCATCTCATAGCTAATATTTCACTACTTTTAACATTTGGATAGTCTTTTGCTACTTCAGCCATTCAACCTTTTCCAGCTCACAACTAGCATTTTAATTATTTTAGCGTTTGGCTAGTGTTTTGCTAATTTAGTTGTTAGCTAGTCTTTTGCGACTGGTAGCTAGTGTTTCAATACTTTTAGCATTTGGATAGTATTTTTTCTACTTCAGCCATTAGCTAGCCTTTTGCAATTCATAGCTAGCATTTTGCTACTTTTAACATTTTGCTAATTTTTCTTACTTTTAACTCTTGACTAGCATTTTGCTAATTTAGTCATTAGCTTTTTTTTTTTTTAACTTGTCGCTAGCATTTACGATAACTACTTAATGATTTTGATTAGAGCAACATGGTGGCGCAACTGGTAGAGCTGCTGCCTCTCAGCGAGCAGGTTACCCTGGTTCAAATCCCGGTCCGGGGGGGCCTTTCTGGGTGGAGTTTGCATGATCTCTCCATGCATGTGTGGATTTTCTCCAGGTACTCCGAATCTAGGTGTGTGAGTGAATGGTTGTTTGTCTCTATGTGTCCCTGTGATGGACTTGAGACCTGTCCAGGGTGTCCCCTGCCTCTTGCACAGTGATGGCTGGACATGGGCACCAGCGAACCCCGTGACTCAAATTACTTTTCACTTTCAACTAGCCTTCTGCTCTTTTGGCGGTTAGCTAGTCTTCTGCTACTTTTAACTTTTGGCTAACTTTTTGCTTCTTCAACCTAAAAACTATTCTTTTGGGTAGTCATAGCTAGTGTTTTCTTATTTAAGGCTTTAGCTAGGTTTTCACGTAATTTAATTAGTAGCCTTTTTTTTGTTTAGCTGTTAGCATGTCCTTTGTGATTCGTGGTTAGCCATTTGCTACTTTAAGTTTTAGCTAGCGTTTTGCTACTTTAGCCTTTAACTAGTATTTAGCTATTTATAGCTATGCGTCAGTTTAGATAATAGGTTTCAGTTTAGCTTCAAATAGGGGACACTGTTTTATTTTTGAAGGACAGGTGGCTCCATGTTTTGTCAGTCCTGTGGAGCTAATATTAATAATGTCACGTTCAAGGTAATAGCGGTCAATTACCATATTCTTATATTTGCGTCGCTGCAGAAATGTGAAGTTTTCTTTGTGTGGCAGCAGTGAGCTGACGTCAGGTCGGTTCTTGAAGTAGAGCAGAAATACGTTACTACTTTTGGGCTTTAACTTATGTTTTACTTCTTTTAGCTTTTAATCTTTAAGGGGAGTGGTGGCACAGAGGTTAGAGAAGGTGGGCCTGTGATCAGAAGATCGCGGTTCAACTCCCGGTACCGACAACATCAAAATGTGGGTGGGAAACGTGAAGCATCCACACCTGCCTCCACGCTCATTTGCTCCACTCTGGACCCTTGAGCAAGGACCTTAACCCCCACCATCTGCTCCCCCGGGCGCCCTTGATAGCAGCTCTCTGCTCCACACAGAGGGCTGTGGTAGTTCGGTGGTCTGTGACTGCATCAGGAAGGGCATCCGGCATAAAAATAATTGCCACGTCTTCATGCAACTTAGTTTGCTGTGGCGACCCCTGAAGAAGGAAGCAGCCGAAAGAAGAAGCTTTTAACCATGTAGCCTGTTGCCACTTTTTACTTAAAACTAGCTTTATGTACTTTAGCCGTAAGCTAGTCTTTTGCAACTTGTTGCTATCATTTCACTACTTTTACCATTTGGATAGACTTAATGCTTCAGCTGTTAGCTAGCCTTTTGCATTTCATAGCAAGCATTTAGCTACTTTTGACATTTGGCTAGTCTTTTGCTACTTGAGTTGTTAGCTGGTCTTTTGCAACTCATAACTAGCATTTTGCTACTTTTAATGTTTGACAAATTATTCGTACTTTTAACTCTTGGCTACCATTTTGCTAATTTAGCTGTTAGCTAGTCTTTTGTGACTTGTCGCTAGCATTTAATTTAAGCTTTTGACTGCTATTTTGGCTATTAGCAAGTTTTGTGCTATTTTTAACTTTTAGCTAGCTTTTTGCTACTTCAGTCCAAAAGCACTCACCATAGCCTAGTGTTTTCTTATTTAAAGTTTTGGCTAGCCATTTTTTTTTACTTTTGCCGTTAGCTTGTCTTTTGTGACTCATGACTAGCCATTTGCTGTTTTTTAGCTTTAGGCTAGCATTCTGCTACTTTAGCCTTTAACTAGAATTTTACTATTTATAGCTATGCCAGTTTAAATGGGCTTCAATTTAGCTTCAAATGTGGGACAATATCTTATTTTGAAGGACAGTTGGCTCTATTTGTTGTCAGTCCTGTGGAGCTAATATTAATAATGTCACGTTTAAGGTAATAGCGGTCAATTACCGTATTCCTTGTATTTGCTGCGCTGCAGAAATGTGAAGTTTTCTTTGTGTGGCAGCAGTGAGCTGACGTCAGGTCGGTTCTTGAAGTGGAGCTGAATAAACCTGAGGAGTCTCCTTCAATCTGCTGTTAGTAACTAACACACACACACACCGAGACTCAATTACTGCCCAATTCCCTTCTTTATCATTCGACCTCTTCTTTCAGAACCAAAACCGACCAGGGGAAGAATAAAACTGAGGCGACAAGAAGTGTTAGTTGATCTAAATGAAAACCAAACGCGATCTGGAAATAAAGTGAAGTATCGAAACTATAAAAAGAGAGAAAAGGATAAAGGTAAGTGTTTTTATTTCTCTTTTTCGCCCCATCAGACTGAAGCGGTGAGCTGGCTTCGGTTCGCTTTGTGTTTTACTTTCTTTTCGTTGTAATTCACTCAGCTGCTAACATTCGTTTAAACTTTATTTTTATTTACAAGTGTTTCTAATGAATTTGACCTGATAGTGGGAATCGTCTTTGTGCGTCCTGGCTTGTTTTTTTTCTCCTCCTCCTTCGTCCTCTCTCTACTCTGGGCTCCATAAGTAGTATTTTACGGTTTAATTATCTAAACTTTTTACCGTTTTTTTAAACGGTGGTAATAAACGTCTAAGTTGTCGTGTTTTCGGAGCGGATTTTCGTGCTGGATGTAACCGAGGGGAGCGAGAGAGAGGCGGCGAGAGGAGCAGGAGGAGGGGGTCGAGTTGGCTGCGAGGCACCGGACTGCCGTTGGTCCTCGCGCCGCTGTCCGTCCACTTTAACGGTCCCTCGACGCGAAAATAAAACTTAACAAAATAAAAATAAACGGTTCACGTCGGTTCGGGTCAATGTGAAGCTCGGTTCGAGTTTCCTCGGTGTTTCGGAGTTGTTTTTATTTTTTTTTCTCGTGTTCGGTGGCCACAGCCCGACCGCCGGGGTGCCGCTCGTGCTATCACCGCGCGGGCGCTTCCTCAAACCGACACGAGCTAGCTGCAGCCGCCGCGCGGCCGAGTTGTTGAAATTTATCCCTTTGTGTAAATTACAATATCCTCCATTTTTTCTGCCCCCCTTCCGAAACAACAAGCCTCTCGCCATCTTGGTTATTTTTAAATCCGTCCCTCAAGCACCTTCACTGCTGAACAGACACACTCAGACCACTTTAGAAGGAAATTAATGCACTTTTTCCTCAAGTTTTTACCAAAAGTTTTATTGGAAAACAACCAAGATGGAGGATGAAGTTTTCTGTTTATTTTGTAGAGAAAATCAGTCTCAAACAGGAGGATTGTTATCGGGATGTTAGTTTTATAAAACATGTCTAGAAACATATTTACACGATTGTGTTTGTAGGACAGGTGGATGGATATGTTTGATATACGCTCTGAAATTAAAACGTTACTAAAGTTACTAATCTTAGCTGCTTAAATGTAAACAAGTACACATTTAAAGCTGGATGGTAAAAGGATGTAAGAGATTTAGGAGTAATAATAATAAAAAGGTCAAGTTTGGTTAAAAATAGTGCAACTACGGAAAGCACTTTAGGACATGTATTATTCAGAAAACGGAATAGCATTTAAGCTAGGTGGTGAAGTTTGTTTTAATTAACACTTTTTAGTTGACTTTTGTATTGTTTGTCATGACAAAATCTGCCTTTTCTATTAATATCTAAATTTTTTACATTCAAGACAACACAATGGTGTAAATCAAACAACAGTAAAGTTTATGTTTAAACTGATATAAAATCAGGATTCTTATTGGGATTTTGCTTTATAAAACTAGCTACAAGTAGATATGTCTAACGTTTTATTTTTGTTGATAGGAAAGATGATTATGATTGTAGTTTGATTTATGCTCTAAAAATTAACATGTTACATAAATATACCTTAGTTGTGTCAGTTTCTGTGTGTTGTGTTAGCTGCCTAAATGTAAACAAATACACATTATTTGACATTAGATGGCAAAGGATTCAAGAGATTTGTGAATAAAGAAAGGAAAAAGGTCAAGTCTGTTAAGAAATAGTGAACTAATGCACATGTGCAACTACCGAAAGCACCTTGGGACACTTTATTCAGAAAATGAACTAGCATTTGAAGCTAGGTGGTTACGTTGGGTGCAATTAGCACTTTTAAGTTGCTTTTTATATCATATTGTTGTTTTATTTTAACAGAACTTGATTTTTTTGATCGCTAACTTTAACTTGAAACATTGCATTCAAGATTAAATAATCAACAATCAGATTTCACGTTACTGTAATGGATTTTTAGGTGTAAATTGGTGTGAAAATCAGTTTCAGTGAAGTTTGGTTGTGATGTTAATGTTAGATTGTAGTTTATGGTTTGTGGTTGAGACAGGTGGATATGTGTGTAGTTTTTGATGCACAATCAGATCCAACTTGTGCAACAAATCCACTTTTTTCTCAAGTTTTTACCAACGTTTTTGAATTTAACAGGCAAACCAAAAGATGGACGATTGCATTTTTGTTTAAACTGCATTGTTAGTTTCAGACAGGAGGCTTGACATCGAGATGTTTGTTTTATAAAGCAAATATGAGGTTATGTTGTGTTATTTCATGCTTGGATTATATTTTTTGTGGGGGGGGGAAGACCTGTAGTAATGGTTGCAGTTGATTTCCAAAAAAATGCTAGATATATTTAACACAGTTGGTTCCTGGATCTGTTTGCAGCTAAATTTGGATTCATGATTTGGGCTTCTTTGTATTTTGACCTGAGGTAACTTTTGTTGTGTATTGGTGCCCTGTGAACAGACTTAAGTTCAGTTAAAATTGGTTGTTTATGTGTAAACAACTTTATTATTTGAAGCTCAATGGCAGCAGAGTTTACCAAAGCACAAAGAGACAATGCTCCAAGTTTGTTTAACAATATCACATTTTGGCCTTTGTGCAACTATGGAAAGCACCTTTGGACACTTTTTATTCGGTAAAAAAAATAATATACTTTGAGCTAGGTTAGGGGTCCTCAAGTGGAGGATCGGGGTCCTGACCCTAACCTAAATTCTTCTTTGGAACCAGATTGTTTGGTAAATTTACAGAAATTATCCCTAAGAGGTTCTGCTTGTGGCTCCTTTCTGATTCTTTCTGTTTGTACCCATCCATAGGATAGCAGTAATATATGTTAATATATGTATATTTTGGACTTTTGCTTTTGAATTTTTTTTAATATTTCTTTGCAAAATTTAATGCAATACCACTGACCTATTTGGCTTGGTTAGATTTAAGTATCTTGTTGCTTTAGCTGCTCATATTATTGCTTTAATGCAACAACACCTTCCTGTTATGACTGTTGAACATTAACTGAAAGCATCACGTTCAAGATAAAACCACTGCATGATTCAAACACTTAAATTGTGTTTCCTGGAGTGCAGTTGGTTAAAACACACATTTCTGCTGTTTTGTGGATACCTTGTTCAGCATGATTTGTGTTTGTAGCTCAACATGAATGAAGGATTGATGTTTGTCCTAATGATCTAAGATCCTCTCTAAGATCCTATTAACAGAACAGTCACATTTATTTTAAATAATGAATGTGAGTAGACGTTCTTTTGATTTCAACACAATAACAAATAACAATTCCTCTTTATTAGCATGCTGCTAATAGGAGATGATGGCTGTTGGATGGATGATGGATCGTTGATGTAAACCTGATCCAACTTGAACTGATTACCAGTAATGTGCCAGTTTTGATCATCATGAAACCTATTAGGCCCCAGTGATATATTTGTTAACCAGATCTCTTCAGCAGATTTCCACTGATTTTATTGTGTGAATGCTGAGTCAGCATTCACTCTGTTGTTTTCCATCCTTGCATCCATTATCTTTACCTGCGTCTTCCTTTTTCGGGTTGCGTGGGTCACTGGTGCCCACATCCAGCAGTCGCTGTGCGAGAGACGGGGGACACCCTGGTCAGGTCTCCAGTCCATCACAGGGACACATAGAGACAAATGAGACAAACAAGCATTCACTCTCTCACTCACACCTAGGGACAATTTAGAGTTACCAATCAGCCCAACATGCATGTTTTTGGTCTGTGGGAGGAAACCGGAGTACCTGGAGAAAACCCACACATGCACGGAGAGAACATGCAAACTCCACCCAGAAAGGTCCCCGGCCGGGATTTGAACCACCGGCCTTCTCACCAAGAGGCAACAGCTCTACCAACTGCACCACCGTGCCGCCCTTCCGTTGTTTTTCTCTCTTTTTTTTTTAAATTGTCTGAGCATTTTTTAACTCCCGTATACTTTGTGCTATTTTAGCCGTTTTTATACCAAAATGTTAGGTTCATTCAGGCGATGAGTGCTCTGAATTGATTTTTGTAACTTTTCTACTTTTCAATAACTTTATTTACAAATATTTTCCGCATACAAATACACAAAGATCTCTTCAGTTAATGTAGAAACACTGTTCTGCTGCTGCAGCTACTGGTTTTATTTGTGTCTTCTTATGCTACTTTTAGCTTGTAGCTGGGGTTTTGCTACATTTAGATATTGTTAGTCTTTAAATCTTTTAGCTTTTAATCAACTATTTGCTACTTTTGCTAGCCTTTTGCTACTTTTATATTTTTACCAGCTTTTTGCTACTTTTCATTAGTTTTTGCTACTTTTAGATAACATTTGATTATTTTTAGGTTATCCTTTTTTTTTTCTAATTTTGCTCTCAACTAGCTTTTTGCTACTTTGAGATAGCATCTTCTTCTTTTTCAAATTCTGGCTAGCCTTTTCATGCTTTTAGTTAGTCTGTTACTGCTTCAGTTTTCAGTTCATTTTCTGCTACTTTAACTTCTTCCGGTACTTTGCTTTTGTCTTTCAGATAATCTTTTGCTACTTTTAGCATTTAGCTAGGTTTTTACTACTATTAGCTTTTATCAAAGGTTTTTGATGCTTTTAGCTAAACTTTGGTACTTTATCTTTAGCTAGTCTTCTGTTATTTTAGCTACTATTTAGCTTCTTTTATTTGTCAGGTAATATATTTTTTTAAATTGAGTGTTTAGCTAGTTTTGCTACTTTAGCTTTTGGCAAATGTTTTGATACTTTTAACTAGTTTTTGTTACATTTAATGTTTAGCTGGCTTTTAAGCATTTTCTGCTTTTAAGATTTTGCTAGCCTTTTGCTTTTTTAGCATGTATCTGGCATTTAGCTTTTTCAGCTAACACTTTGCCCCTTTTAGCTTGTATCTAGTGTTTTTTTTTACTTTAGCTTTAATAACTAATTTTCATCTTCTTCACCAGAGTCAGCTCTCATTCTGCATTTTCATAAAGATTGTAATCCCTGTAGTTTAACTTTTGCAGTTTTACTTCTGTAGTTTAATTCCTGTCATGGCTCAGGCCTCGGTCCCCCAAATGGCAGAACCTGATCCTGCTCTTCTCTGTCCTGTAAGGATGGAAAGAGGAGGAGGGATCAACTCAGAACAAATGCTTTGAAATGGAAAATCTGATCATTTCACCTCCCACCTCTTTGTTTGCCCGTTTATTGCTGCAGAGCTGAAGTGCAGAGGAGCAGATGTTGAGTCAAACATGGAGGCCCGGCGCTCCGGTCCTCACGGGGACGGGGCTGTCGTCCCTCTCACTGCTGATGCGTCGACATGGCAGCTGCTTCACTTCATGGAGCCGCTAAGAAGCCATTAGACGTTCAAACGGAACGCATCTTCAACTTTTTCCATCGCCGATGTGTAAATCTTATCTGTTGGCGTTTGTTTTGGGTCTGTTTTCTTAGCGCTTGTTCCTGCAGCTGAGCACACAGAAGCGCTAATATATTTGTGCAGCATGTTTCCTCACAATTAGAAGGATTGAGCAAGAGTAAAAGTGAAAACGGGAAAAAATCTGTCAGAATTTGTTGGTTTAAAAACAAAACACTCAAATCAGAGCGATTCTTTCTTCTCCAGCCCCCCCCAAAAGAGCAAAAACGCCTCTGCTGGGGTTTTGAATATTTAACTCTCTTTCCGTGTCTTTAATTGGAGCTGTTGTTTTTGACGAGATAAAAGAGGACTTCTGCCTGACTTGAACATTTAGGAATTAAGGATAGACATAGTTAAGCCCTATTTGCATGTCTACCAGAGTCACAGCAAATGGTTGCTGTTGCCTAAGCTGATTAGGTGAAATTAGGTTCACGGGCTCGGTGCGTGTCGGGGGCAGAATCTGACAGAACCGAGACAGCTTCAGAGGAGACGATCTCCTGTGCACACAGACGCGATCCCGCCATAATCCACCTCTATTCAATATGAAGCTATCGTCTTTTCCATAGGTGAAACCCAGAGTTTTTGTTCCTTTGAAAACGGAGTAAAGCGAGCTTCATCACGTGTAGGTGATACAGTAAAGTTTTCTTTCCGACACCACAGATGAAGTGGCTTGTTTTTGTTGTAAAACACGTTAAATGTCATGAAGTGAAACATGACGACCGATGATGCGAGGGCCTAGAACAGACTCCCGTCTCTCTAAAACTCGTCTTAACTCGTATCAGATCTCATTTCCACACTAGTTCTGCTCTTTTCAACCTGTTGTTGACTTTTAGCAGTGAATTTTTAAAACAATACACCGAATGACAGCAGCACGAACACAAAGGAGCACAGAAAAAAAGTCTTTACATTCAGAATATCTCTTGTGATGTGTTTGTGCCAAATTTGAGCTCACTAGCTGTCAAAGTGCCCAACTTGTTGCTATTTTTGTTTGCTAAGGTCGAATAGCTGTGGTAGCCATTTGAATCGAGTCGGCTCCACAAGGTAGTGATGAACTATAAGCGTTCGTTCAGTGATACCTGTCTGAGTTTTATTAAAATTCGCTCAGTGGATCTTAAGCTATTTTGCTAAAAGATCAAGTTGACTCCCAACAGTTAACGGCAAGGTTTTAAGCAAATGATTTGCATGATCTTTTAGTGCTCAGATAATTTGTTGGAGATGACTGTCGGCTACCACCATGCCAAATTTTAGCTCAAAATCTGAAAAAGTGACCGAGTTAAACCCATTTACCAATTTGATAAGGTCGACTAGCTGTGACAGCCATCTTGAATCGGGCTGGCTTCAAAAGGTTATGAGGAGTACTTCCTGAGAGTTTCATTAAAATACATCAGCTGGACTGTGCAATATTTTACTAACAGACATACAAACACACGCACACACAGAATCATAATCTCCTGTCTTTCATGGCAATAAAGATAATGCTAATTCCTTACAATGAACGTATCACTTAAGTCTATTCTATCAGTGTTTCCTCTATCATTTGCCTTGGCAGGGTGCTCATCTTTGTTGAGCCGGGGGGGGAGGGGGGGGGGGGACAGAGACATGTCTGTGTTGATCGCTAGCTTAGCGCTAATTTTGTGCTGGCAGTTGTTGAGTGGGTGGGGGGGGGGATGCATGAGAGAAGTGGAGTGCTACATCTGTAGCTTTTTAGCTAGCGCGTCTGTATTTCGTGCTGCTAATTTAGCGCTACATCAGTTCCGACAGTTGTCGACGGGGGTGGGGTGAGTTTTGGGTGAAGAACATTCTGAAATGCACGGCGCTCTGTTCCGTTGACAGGGCGAGGCACCCTCCTTGGGTAACGGTTGGGGAAACACTGGCCACAAGTCTCCAGACCTGATGATTTTCTTGGTTTAATGTATATTTACCAGTAGTTACTGTTTTGTGAGAAATTAAACAATCTTAACATCTGTGCACATTAGTGCCAACGCAGAGTGGTATAACATTTCGACATGATGTATTTAAAAATATATATTTTAATCAAGTAGTTCTTCTGTTCTCTTTCGTTCAGTCATGGATGTGGAAATGTGCAACACAGAAAACCATAACGGCAGATTAACCAGAAACCAATGATGCTTCGAGTTAGAGATTAACTAATGGTTCCTCGAGGAAAAGTTGCATTTTTGACAATTCATTGAAGCTTTATCGGCTGATAGTGAGACCTTAAAAAATTTAAACACAAAAATGGCAACAACTCAGTCAAATTCTTCAATACTGAGATAGATTTTGGTGTGGTAGTAGCTGAGAGTCAAGTCTAATGCTTATTGTGATAACTGAAGATTTATGTAAAATCTCTGTGAGGTGACGTGTAATATACAGTCCTCCAACAAATGCATCTTTTCGTCTCCGTCTTTTTTGTGCTGTGTTCTTACTTTTTTATACATTTGCTTGGGGCCTTGAGTGGACGTCCACGGGACTTGGATACTTGTCCACAACGTGTCCTTAGGGCCTTTGACATGTGTCTGAGGCCTTTGATACTTGTCCTCAAGACCTTTGATATGTCCTCTTGGCCTTTGATGGGTGTTCCTTTGGGTTTTTGAGAGGTGTCCTCAGGGCCTTCTTTATGTGTCCACAGGACCTTAAATGTGTCCTTGGGTCCTTTGATATGTGTTCTCAGGGCCTATGATACGTGTCTACAGGGTATCCTCAGGGCCTTAAATACGTATCATTGAGGCCTTCATTACATGTCCTTAGGGCCTTCAGTATATGTCTTCAGGGTCTTTGATAGGTGTCCTCAGGGCCTTCAATACATTTCCTTAGGATTTTTGAGAGGTGCCTTTAGGGCCTTCTTTAGGTGTCCACAGGACCTTAAATGTGTTCTCGGGCTCTTTTTGATACGTGTCCTCAGGGCCTTTGATATGTGTCTACAGGGTATCATCAGGGCCTTCAATTCGTATCATTGGGGCCATCAGTACATGTCCTCAGGGTCTTCTATAGGTGTCCACAGGGCCTTAGTAACGTGTCTTCAGGGCCACGCGTGTTCATGTCCTCCCAACTGTGGAGCCATTTGGTCCTCAGAGGATCTGACTAACCTCATGTTACCTTGCTATTTTGGTACAACCACTTGTTCTCCCAATGTCCTCATACTCATCAGAGCACACAAATAATTGTCTAAAGAGCATGCTTGGTGACAGCTGCTTTCATCGCTGGCTCTAAATATTGTAGCCGTCTTTGACTGGAGTCGTTCAGATCCATCTGTGCTGCGAGGACGTAGGCACAGTTCTGAAAAAGCCGAGCTAATGAGACGAGGGCGCGTAGAAACAAGTAAACAGTCTCAACTGGTAATTAAGACAAAACAAATCAGCACCGTTTTCTCTACATTTCTGTGCGGATTACATACGGTGGATTAATTACCAAACAATAAGCGGTGGAAAGTGCAAGTGGGTCACCCCATATTGACTTTCAGGAGGCAGAGCGTCCAGAGTTGGGGAGTTGGGAGGGTGGGGGGTGATAAGCTGCTTCTTTGCCGTTCTTCCCGTGGGCCTCTGTTTATCATTCAATGTGAGAATTTCCTTGATGAAAGTCAAGGTTGTTTGTGCATCCTCTGTCTCGTTGGGATGCCGGTTTTTCCACCAACAAGGTGAAAAGGTTGAGTTTTTCTTTCTACCCCCCCCCCCCCCCCCCACCACTAAAAAAAAGAAACTTTGTATTTGGAAAGTCCACACTAGTTTCTTTTAATGAAGTCTCCAAAGGTCCTGGTGGTTTTTTCACTTCAGGGTTGTGTTTGTTTGGTGCGGAGGTGAAAATCCAGACGCTTTTCAGAACAGAAAGCCTGCTGGTCCTCGTTATTCATCACCTCTGCTGCGTTTTCATGTTTAGGCCTCATCCTGAAGCAAACAGCTTTATGAAAGTGTCCCCGCACAGCTCCAGGATCACAGGGACAAACTGAGCTGGAACAACATGGACAAGACGGCGTTTACTGTTATCAGTGGGCAACTGCCTGTGTGTTTGTTTGTCCAACCACTGGATGGATTTTATTGAGACTCTTCAAAATGAACGAGGGAAATCAGCATTTTCTGCTAAAACCGCAGCAGGAACTCTGAGCGCCGAACGACCCTGAATTGAATAACAGCTGAACTTTTATTGTTTGTTGGAATATTTCAAGACAGAAAGTCACATGGAGCAAAAAGAAAGACCTACTAACAAAATGAAACGACAAAAAAATTGTAAGAAGACATGAGACCAAATGATGCATAGGAGACATATTAGGACACAATATGCATTAGGGGACAAAGGAGACCTGAAAAGACACATAAGGAGACACTGTAGTGTACAGAAACCCCTACCTTTGTGATCTCTGACCTAAAGTCATCAGTCAGTAACTGTCCTCTCTAAAAGTTGTCTTGTCCCGTGTCCGAAAGACACAAAAAGATAGATAAAAACAACGAGACCATAAACACACAAGGAAACACAATCAGCCAACACAACAGTGGTTCTGACTCGGACTGTTCTGCAGCTACTGAGCTGTATTTTGTTGGTAGTAGCTGTGAGTCATCCCCAACACACATTCTGAGCCCCGACAGATCAGGAGAGATCTTTATTTAAACTTCTCTGTATCCAATTTGTTTCTGGACCCAAACCGGATCCAGAAACTCCCTTGTGCTGCCGTGCTCTGATGGGGAAGGACCGGTTCTGTCTGTCAGGATGGGAATGGTTCTGCTTCCTGTCCCAGTCTTCCTTTGGGTCAGTGGGGTTCTTCATGATGCTGAAAAATAGGTTGATGCAGGCGGGAGGAGGGGGAGAGCTGCAAGCCTCACTCTGTGTTAACGCACACACATAAACATCCTGACACACACGCACGCTGTCAGAACAGTTATGCGTGGACACACACGCACGCACACACACACATACACACACACACACACACAGAGAAATGCATGAGTTTGCGCCTCGACAGCCCCCGTTTATTGATCTTCTTCAGCATTAAAAATCTGGTCACTGCTGCCACAAAAGGCTTTTTATTTTAGCTGCGTTGGCAAACACCGTCTCTCAGCGAAGACAGAATTTGAAATATTTAACTCCTACGTAACTCCGGCAGAACCGACTGGGACGAGAGGAAAACAAAGCTGTTTGTAGCGCCGGCCGGGTTCAGGAACACGGTGTTAATCCGGACGAGAAACCAGCTTGTTTACTCTGTCAGCACAGATGAATCAAAGCAGCTCTCTTTGAATTGATCAGGTTCTTTTAATCACTGAAATAGGGACGGTACGCCTGTTAGCAAAATATGTCAAGAACCACTGCATGGATTTAAATGAAACCTTTAAAACTCGGTGATTGAATAGTAAACTAGTAAACTTCTGGGGGCAACTTGATTCAAGATGGCTGCCACATTTAATTAACCTTAGCTAACACAAAAACAGCTATAGGTCAGCTAATCTTACAGATGTTGAGCTACAATGTGGTGTGGTAGTAGCTGAGAGTCAGCCCCAAGACACAGTGAGCGCTAACAGCACGAGCTGATCTGAGCCTGACACTTTGGCATGAAGCGGGTGACATGCATTCCTTCATTCTGAGTAGAAAGTTGCAGCTGATGTGTTGTCGGCAGATCTGAGGCCGAGCACCGTGCTCTTCTTCTTCTCTGGTCTGATTGTAAACAAAACAAAAAACAAAACAAGGGCTCACTAATATGTCCCCCCCCTTCTCTTCTCAGGAAACGGTTAGCAGCAGGTGGTGGACAGGAAGCGGTCCGATCGGCTTTGTGTTCGAGCTACATTTAAAAATTATGAATGCTGAGTCAGTGTTCAGCCTGTTATCCTGTTTATGGTTTCTTCAATCAAACGACTCCTGCGTACTTTGTGCTGTTTCAGCCGTTCAGATGTCAAACTGTTCAGCTCATTTAGGAAAAGTGTGTAATGACTTTTTGTATTTAAAACTTCTATACTTTCTGAATAATTTAACTTTTATTTACAAACAAAATCCCCATAGAATTAAATAAAAAGTATCTTCACTTCCCTAAAAACAGCATGCTCGATTCATTTTTGTCTTTTTATGACACTTTTAGCTTTTGGCTACTGTATTGCTAATTGCTTTCTTTTGTTTTTGTAGCTATTGTTGTTGCTAATTTAAGCCGTTAGCTACTCTAGGTATTTTTAGCATTAAGGGTTTTTAAATTTTCAACTTTATTTACAGTTTTGCTTCAAGAGGTGGCACAGAGGTTAGAGAAGGTGGGCCTGTGATCGGAAGATCGCTGGTTCAACTCCCGGTACCGACATAAAAAATGTGGGTGGAATTGGTGAAGCACCCACACCTGCCTCCACCCTCATTTGCCCCAAGCTGGGTCCTTGAGCAAGGCCCTTAACCCCCACCATCTGCTCCCCCGGGCACCCTAGATAGCAACTCTCTGCTCCACTCAGAGGGCTGTGGTAGCTCAGTGGTCTGGGGTTGCGTCTGGAAGGACATCTGGCTTAAAAATAATTGCCAAGTCTTCGTGCAACTTAGTTCGCTGTGGCAACCCCTGAAGAAGGACGCAGCCGAAAGAAGATTTTTTACAGTTTTGCTACATTCAACTTTTAGCAACTGTTTGGCTGGTGTATGTTCTGTCTGGAACAGGTCTCTTGTAAATGAATCCTTGTGGCTCTATGAGACTAGTCCAGGGCTATTCAGCTGATGGCCCAGGGGCCAAATCAGGCTCATGTTGGAGCTCAGTTTGGCCCACCAATGGGTTCATTTTAAATAAAACTAGATTTTAAATCATAAAACAAATTGAATGACAATAATTGCTGGATGTCCGGCCCCTGAGCTCTTGGCTTTCAGTAACTGTGGCCCCCTGAGCAGTTTAGTTGAATAGCCCTGGACTAGCCTGTATAAATAAAGTTTGAATGATTGAATGGTTCATTTTAGCTTTTTGCAGCATTTTGTGCTTTTAGCTACAGTTTTGATCATTTTACCCTTTATCTAAAGTTTAATTAGTTTTATGTTTTTCCCATGACTGTCAATTTTACTTATTTTCTGTGCTTTTGTTGGATTTAGTGTTTAGCTACTGTTTTGGTAATTGGTACTTTAAGCTAAAGCTTGGCCAGTTTTTTGTTTTTCCCATGAGTTTTGTCAATTGTGTTTCAGCGGTTTTGTTAGGTTTAGCTTTTAGCTACAGTTTTGCGACATTTAGCTTGTAGGAACTGTTTTTGGAAATCAGCCATTGTTATGCAATTTTCAGCTTTTAGCTATATTTAAAGTTTTTTCATTCATTCATTTAACCTTTTGTGTACAGTGTACAGGTTAATCCCATTGTTAGTTTAGCTTTAGTTTAGCTTTTAGCTTTAGTTTTGCCAAGTGTACCTGTTATCTAGGGTTTAGCTAATTGAAACATTTGTCCACAGTTCGGCTAACACGAGCCTTTAAATACAGTTCGGCTAGCTTGTATGTTTTATCTATGGTTCTGCCAGTTTTAGTTTATTAACAGTGGTTTTGTTAATTTTAGGTTCTAACTTTTGCTACAGTATGGCTACCTTTAGCTATGTTCTGCCTATAAAAAGTTTATTTACAGTTTGTTGTATTTTAGGTAGTAGCTACAGTTTTGCTGATTTTAGCTTCTGTTCTGCTTGCTATTCAGTAAACTCTTAGTCGTGTTTCAGCCAAAACAGCTGATTTCTTCAGTTTGTCCTGAAAAGGTCAGGTTGTGTTTTTTCTGTGACGTCAGAATCCTTCAGGGTTAAAGTGAAAGTGCGAGTTCCTCGTCCAACTCTGGAAGCTCAGCCCTGCTCAGCCTGTGGCAAGGTACCCCCACTCTTGTCTGTCCGTCTGTCCTCTGTGCTCCTCTCTCTGAGCGATGACACTGAGAGACAGACAGCTGTAACGTGAGACGCCTCTCCATCCTGGCGGGAGCTTGGAAAGCCGAGGCAGAAAGGAGGGAGAGGGCCTTTATTTGAGACTGAGGAGGAGGAGGGGTGCTGACCTCCTTCATTCCCCTGTCTCTCTCTTTTTTCCCCTCCTCCTTTCTTGTCTCTCTGTGTCTGCTGTATCTCCCCCCACCCCCCACACCACTCAACAGAAGCAAAGTGGAACAGGCAGAGCTCGAGCTAAAACCTCTCTGAATGAAGTAGTGTTTTCTTGCTTTGTTTTCCTGTACCATATGTTATCCTCAGAATCTCTCCATCTTAAGATAATGTTGGACGGACATGAGCTGTGCTGTGTTGGACGAGGACACGTCCTCTGTTTGTGTTGACGGAGACAGAAACGTCCTCACCTCCCCTGGACTCCAGGCTACGGTTGCTAAATCCTCCGTGAGAGCTCCCGTGTGTAATCCAAACATTTAGAGCTAATTTAAGCATGCAGGCATCCTTTAAGAAACAACAGCTCTCCTTTCTCCAACCTACACTCTGTGCGAGTGTGTTTGTGTATCTGTGTGTGTGTACACGTTGTACACACGTGTTTGTGTGTGCATGTCTTGTTGTCGCTGGAGGGAAATGAAAATACTCAATCACTCACCTGTCAGAGTGCTTCAAAATCCTTCTATAACACACACACACAAACACACACACACACACACACACACACACACACACACACACACACACACGTGCACACTCGCCCCTGAGGGTTTGACAGGACCGGCCCTTTATTGACTCCCTTGATCAAGGAGACAGCAGATCCATTTAATAGAAGCTGCACTCACACAGGGAGTGAAACCAAAGTGGGTCCACATCTGCTCCCTGCTCGGTGCCGCAGAACCACCGAGCCGCTCTTCGTTTACACCTTCCTGCAATTCCTCACGTGCTAAAACATTTAGATTTTACACAGTCCACTCAACGTTTCACTCAAGAAGCAAAACACCAGCTCAGATTTTAAATATGTCTGCCTCACGCTAAAGGCTGAAAGGTAAAAAGAGCAAAACACTAGCTAAAAGCTAAAATTAACTGAATGTTAGCTTGAAAGCTAAAAGCAAAAGCAAAACATTAGCTAAAAGAATCAAAACGTCAGCTCAGATTTTCTGAATAACACAGTGTGATTTCAACACATGATTAAGGCTAAAATTAGCTAAATAAACAGAAGCCAAATGCTGAATGAAAAATTTAAAGTAGGAAAATTCTGCCTGAAATGTAAAACTAGCAAAATACAAGCTAAAAGCTATAGGGGCAAAACACTTGCTAAAAATTGCACTTAGCAAAATGCTAGCGTAATGCTAAAAGTAGATAAACAGGAGTCCAGTTTTTCACACAACTAAATACAACAGCCTCATGTGGCTTGAAGCTAAAACGAGCAAAAAAATTAGCTCAAAGTAAGAGAAGACAAACACACACACACACAAAAAACTAAAGTAGCAAATTGCTGGCTTAAAGCTAAAACTAACAAAATACTAGCTAAAATGTAAAGAGGCAAAACACTTGCTAAAAGTTAAAATTAGCAAATTGATAGCTTAAAGCTAAAAGTAAACACAAGTCCAGATTTTCACTACAATAAATATGTCAGTCTCAGGCTTTAGGCTAAAAGCTAAAAGAAGAAAAAGTTTAGCTACAAGTAACATAAACCAAACACTAAATAAAATATTATAAGTGACTTTCAAGATTAGATTAACAAAGTACTAGCTAAAAGTTTTAGAGGCATAACAAAAGTTAAAATGAACAAAATGCCAGCTTAAAATAAATATTTGCCAAACATTTGCTAAAACGCAAAAGTAGCAGAGTGGTAGCTAAAAATGACAAAACACCAGCTAATACCTAAAGTAGCAAAACTCTAGTCCAGATTTGCACAACTCTAAACAAAACGGCAGCAATACTTTAAATGAATTGTTTAAAAAAAGTGAAAATATGGCAAAAAATAAAAAGTATCAAAACTAGCTAAGAGCTAAAGGGGAAAAAAAGTGCTTAAAGCCACAACTAGCAAACTCTAAAATCATGAAAAGATGAACTAAATCCTATAAATAGCAAAAGGTGAGCTGAAAGTAAAAAAAGAGGAAAAAAGCCAACTAAAATTCATGTCTTAAAAGGCTAGCTAGAAGCTAAAAGTAGCTCAGAGTAGTACGAGGCTAGCTAAAAAGAGCAGCACTCTGACTAAAGATTGTAAAAGGCTAGCTAAAAGTAACAAAAGGCTAACAAAAAAAAAGTAGCAGTAACAAAAGCTAAAACTTTTAAAGGCTAGCTGAGAGCCAAACATGTTACAAGACTAGCTAAAACTTTAAAGTAGCAAAATGTTAGCTAAATGCTCAAAATAACAGAACAGTAGCTTAAAGCTAAAAGTAGTATAAGAAGATAAAAACAGAGCCAGTAGTTGAATTTCTATTTTATAAGATTTTTGCAATTGGGTATATTATTTTGAAAAGTAAGAAACTTACCCCCCCACCCCCCACAATAAAACCCCAAACACCTCTTCAAAGTGTTTATGTATGTATGAACAGCTATAATAGGACAAAGTACGCTGAACTAGGTTGATTTTACTGTATGTAAAAACAAACAACAACAAAAAAACAGGAAAATCCACTTTCACTGTATTATTTTCTACTCTTGGTGTTTCCAGTCATCATGAGGAAAATAAAAGTTTCATGTTTATCATGTCATCGTTTATATAATTAAAAAAAATCAGATTAAATGAATGCAGTATTTAATATGGTTACAAATTAGAGCTTAGAGTTTAGAAAAGTTATGAAAAGTTGATCAGGAATGAGATCATCAGAGGTACAGCACAGGTTGAACAACTGAGAGATAAAGTTAGAGAGGACAGACTGAGATAGTTTGGACATGTCCAGAGGAGGGACAGTGGTTTGGACATGTCCAAAGGAGGGACAGTGGATATATTAGTAGAAGGTTGTTAGAAATACAGCTGCCAGGAAAAAGACAAAGAGGAAGACCAAAGAAAATATACCAGTATATGGATGCAGTTAGAGAGGACATGGACATAGTTGGAGAGAGGACAGAGGATGCAGAGGACAGAGTGAGATGGAGGAGGATGAGTTGCTGTGGAGACCCCTGAAGATGGAAAAGCCAAAAGAAAAAAAATTTTTTTGTTGTTGTTGTTGCTAAAGATCTGCATTGTTCTGGTCATTGAGTGTGTAAAGGTGAATTCACACCAGCCCTGTTTAGTCTGCTTTAATTGAACTCTAGTCCATTTGCCTAGAAAGTCCGGTTCGTTTGAGGAGGTGTGAATGTGCATTCGAACTCTGATGTGGCCCAAAAAAGCAAACTCTGGTCTACCTAAATACCTAGGTCTCGGTTCGGTTGAAGTGAACTCTGGCGCAGTTCAAATGCAGTGTGAATGCAAGCGGACTGGAGACCGCTCCAAAAGCAGGAAGTGGACTACAGCGCAGGGGATTCTGTGTAAATGCAACCAAAACAAACGCACATTTCTCATACCTCATACGGAGTCGTCTCAGCCGCCTTGTGTGAAAACAACATTCTCCATGGTTTTCTGCCTCATCTTCTGCTCATGCTGAGTCCGTTGTTGAAAAATGTTTGTTTGGCACATGCGCCACAGACAAAACAGAACTCCTAAAACTGCTAAAATTTGACGCCACTCCATTTTTGTTTATATTCCCCCAAGAAGAAGACGTGTTTTCTTCAGAGGTTTTCATGTTGTTTCCTTCAGTAGTTGTTGGTGCAGTGTCACCACGGGCGGTGGGGGGTGGGGGGTGGGGGTGGGGCAGGTTGGCTCGATTGCCTCAGTGCAGTGTGAACGCGAACGTCACCAGCTGAAAATGTAAACAAATGTTCCAAATTTTGGTCCCCAATCGAACTGAGTCTACTGGACTATCAGGTGTGAAAACGACCTAAATAGTGTGAAGTTTTTTGTAAATGGGTGGGGGTGGGGTCTGTTTTCTACATTCTGCCAAAGCAAACGTGAACGAATCATAAACTAGCAATTTTAGAATTGTGCTTCATGAAATACTAACAGACATCACAGTGTTTGTCATTGTGTCTCGTGCCGTTGCACCACAGTGTAATCGTGTGGTGGTACCAGCCCAGCGGAGGGTCTTGGTTGTCTGGTGGCCCTGGCCCTTTTGCGTCTCAGCTGGCCTGGTTTAGTGCTGAGTGTTTTGAAAGGCCCAGTTAGCCAAGAGGAGGCGTGACAGCTGCGCTGGTCATGGCTGCTCTGACCTCCACCCATCATCCTGATGCTTCATCGGCACCAAATGATCTGTTGTCCTCCACACTGAGGACGATCAGGTTCTTATCGCGCCGTTTCATTAGATTGAAACTCTCAGAATGTGATCACTGGGCTTATATGTTTAGCTGGCTAACCTTTAGGATCAATCTGATTCAAGATGGCTGCCACAAAATATTGGCTCTAGTCAGTCAAATTTATAGACACTGAGTTACGATTTGGTGTCCACCCTAACATATACCCAGAGTACAAACAAATCCCACAAGATGTTGGTTTAAAACTTTAGTGTAAATGTTTGGGCGGTATCCATCGTTGCTTCACATACCTAGATAGAAATGAAACGTTACTAACGAGTCCAGCTTGACAGCTAATCTGAACGAGGCTCATTCTGCAAAGAAAAACAAGATATGGGGGTGGATTGCTTAATGCAGCGATGGGCTCTCTACCAGTTAAAGAAGTTATCGTAGCAACACAAACACACGCACATGCACAGACAAAAGAAGAAAATATACAAAAAACACAATCACGCTGGGTATTTCTTCTGTATTCCACCTCTCACAAATGGATCGCACTAATGCTCTGAGCTTTTCGGCAGCCTCAGAGCGCTTTACTGCAGCGTGTGTGTGGTGTAACGTGGTCCCCTGAGATGGCACGAGCTCCATCAAGTCAAGGAAGAAACCATTTAGCAGAATGACAAACACACACACACACACACACACACATACATTAGATTCACACAGCAGCAGCAGCAGCAGCAGGAGACTGGGAGGATTTGGACTGCACTCAGACAAACACTCCTCACACACGTCCCTTTATTCCTGCCTTTATTTCTGCCCTGAACTTCCTCACACGCCAAAGTACTCGCACAGAGATTCCATTTTGTCAGCTCTCAGCCCCAGATCATGTAACGATAAAAGATGCTGCCCTGCAGTCAGACACTGCCGGTAAATCACAGGGCAAAGAAAGCTGGGAGAAGCACTTATTTTTAAGCAGCACGAGAG
>NC_056499.1:12249852-12259245 GCF_014905685.2 Nematolebias whitei | reverse complement strand
TTGAAACGTGGACCTGATTCAGGATGGTCACCAAAGCTAAGAGACATTAGGAAACACAAAAAAGGCTAAAACTCATTTAATTTTCCAGATATCGACCCAAACTTTGGTGTGATCGTATGGCATTAACTGTTGGCATCAACCATTTTTGTTTGTTAGCAAAATATCTAATAACTCACTAAATAGAGTTTCACAAAACTTTCAGCAAGTATTAGAGGAATGTCTAAAACTGATTAACTTTCTGAGTCAGTTTCATTCAAGATGGCCGCCATAGCTTTAAGTAGGCTGTAAATTAATAAAATTCACAGCTTATGAGCTAAAATTTGGTGTGGTAGTAGCTGAGAGTCCTCTACAACGCACTCGGAGCGAGACATATTGCAGTATTTTCAAAGTTTAACTTTCTTCATCTTTCGGTCTTCTGTCCGTCTTTCTTTGCCTTTCTGTCTTTACTTGTCTGTCTCTTTCTTCCTTCTTTTCCGTGTTCTTGCGTGCTTTGCGTGTGTGTTTGCGGCACTGAGACCTGTGTGTTTACCCGTGTGCAGAAGTCGTAGAGCAGCTGTAAATATGTGCTGAAATAAAACGAACATCTGTTGGATGAAGGAAGTGGCGGTGGAGGATTAGGAAACCCAAACAAGACGAGTCAGTCAGACGTTACAGCAGTTAGCTCACTCACACACGGAACAAGAAAGTATTTTTTACTTTTGACTCTCAGACTCTTAAAGAAAATAGTCAGTAGTAATGAGTACTTTATAGGAAAATATATGAACTTTTATTAAAACTTGGTTTAACATAAATCACGTTAGTTTAGCTGTGACTAACAGTTGGTTCTGAATGAATCACTCACAGCTGCTTCACTTCACTTCTTTGTTTCACTTCTTTGATTGTAATCCTTGGATATAAGGCTACAAATGATTGTGTTTTGGAGACAACCTGATTCAAGAGGGCCTCCACAGCCTTATAAAATGTAAGAATGTTCACAACTTTTTGTTTTTTTAGCAGCTATTGAGCTCAACTTTGGTGTGGTAGTAGCTGAGAGTCATCCTCAACCCATGCTCAGGCAAAATTCTTTAAAATTATGACACAAATTCCCTAGAAAATATGTAATCTTTAAACTGATTTTGTTTCTTAAAATAACTGTTTCAAGAAATGTTTCCCTTTCTTCTTTTAATCAGCAATAAATGAAACATCTGAGCGTTTGGATCGTTAGTCGGACAAAAACAAAGAAGTGAAGTGAAGCAGCTGCGGGTGAATCATTCAGAACCAACTGTTAGTCGCAGCTAAACTAACATGATTTATGTTCAACAAGAATACAGGAAACTGTGTGTGTGTGTTATTTTTCTTCCATCTGCTATTGATGTAAAAACCACAAAGATCCAACAGTAAAAAGAGGTTAATAGACTAACAGGCTGATCCTCAGTCCTGTGGACAGCGCCGTTTTCCCTCTCCGGTAAAACTCAGCTGCCTCACGGCTGGACGGAAACTCAGGTTCTGGGCCCAAGTCCTGCAAGCTCAGATCCTTTAATCATCCACTAATAAGCCTTTATGAAAAAACTGGAGATGAATTCAGCCTGCTTGGCTCTCTGTTATCATTATCACTGCCACGAGTTATCAGTGAGTGTGTGTGTGTGTGTGTGTGTGTGTGTGTGTGTGTGTGCGTGTGTGTGTGTGTGTGTAGGAAGCCATCACAGTTTGTTCTGTTATTATTGAAACAGCTGGTCGGGGTGATTTCTGTTCAGTTGAGTGTTTGTTCGGTTGTCTTTTTAATCGTTTAGGCCTAATAAAAGGAGATAAACACTATTTAATTGTCATGGTCAAGGTTTCTTTATCGTCATTCACATCATATGTGGTACATGTGGTGGAACGAAATTGTGTACACAGGGTCCCAGTTACATCCAACAAAAATATAAATTGTAAAGAAAAACAGTAATAAGATCTAAGATATGAACTAAGAAATACACTAAACTAAGAATACGTTAAGCACTAATAGTACAGAAACAATACGCCAAACAGCAGCACGAACATGAGTCTGTGTGAGCAGATGAGTACGAATGAATACAGAAGCATGAAATAAATCAGCAGCATGAGATCAGCAGCATGGATAATCAGCAGGACATATCAACAATCAAGTGGCATTACCATGACCTCTCTAAGTGACTTTAAAGCCCTGTTAAGTACCTGGCAAAAGCCAATGCAGACATGTGCCTGTTTTTAGTTTTCTAAATCGCCTCGTGATCTCCCTGTTTTTTGCTACTATTCCTCTTGATTGTCGTTTTGGTTGCTATTTTGTTTCGATTTGTTAAAAAAAAAAAAGAAACTTACATTTGTATGCCTATTTTATGACTGTCTATTGTTGTCGTTGTTATCCACTGTTGTCATCACTCTATGTAAAGAAATCAGGTCTCTTGTAAATGAGTCCTTGAGGCTCAATGGGATTAACCTGTCTAAATAAAGGTTGAATGAAAAATGACAGTGATTTGTTTCCCCCACACTGATAATTCTGATTAGGGATTCATGAGTCTAACAGCCTCGGGGTAGAAGCTGTTCCTCAGTCTAGTGGTTCTACTCTTAATGTTCATCAACCTCCTGTCTGAGGGGAACGGGGCAAAAAGTGTGTGTGCTGGGTGTGTGGGGTCCTTCATGATGCAGGTGGCTCTCTTCCTGCATCTAGAGGTGTAGTTGTTTGTGATGGTGGGGAGGTTGACTCCAACAGTCTTCTGTGCAGCCTTCACCACTCTCTGCAGCGTTTTTCTTTCTGCAGCTGTGCAGCCTCCATGCCACACATTGATGCTGGAGCATGGACTGAACTTCCAGAACAGCTTGCCTCAGCCGCCTGAGGAAGTAGAGTGTCTGATTTGCCTAAATGATGTGCTTGTTAAAGTAGCAAAAAAGCAAGCTAAGTGTAGCAAAAGGCTATCTAAAAGTATCAAAAAGCAAGCTAAAAGTATAAATTGTTGCTAGAATCTAATAATAGAAAAATAGTAGCTAAATGATAAATTGTAAAGGCTAGCAATAAATTGGCAAAGAGTTAGCCATAAGCTACAATTATCAAAAGCTAGCTAGGACCTAAAACTAGCAACAACCTAGCTAAAAGTTAAAAGTAGTAAAAAGCTAGCTCAAAGTCAAAAGTAGCCAAACACTTGCTTCAAGCAGTAAAACATCTAAAGGCTATGCAGCAAAAGGCAAGGTAAAAGCTAATGTTGCAAAGGCTAGCTAAAAGCTCTTACCGGTATATGCTAGTTAAAAGTAAAAATCAGCAAAAGGTTCGCTACAAGCTCAAATGTAGCAAAGGTTTATCTAAAAATTAAAGGTTGTAAAATAGGAACAAAAAGTCAAAGGATCAAAAGGATGGCTAAAATCAAAAATACCAAAAAGCTAGCCAAAATTAGCAAAGCTTTAACTCTAAGCTGAAAGTATCAAAAAGTTATCTAGAAGCTAAAAATAGCAAAGCTCTCGTTAAAAGTTAAAAGCAGTAGAACACTACCTTAAAGCAACAAAACATTAGCTATAAGTAGCAAAAGGCAAGCTAAAAGCTTTTGTAGCAAAGGGTTGCGTCTTTCTGTGCGGAGTTTACATGTTCTTCTCGTGCTTGTGTGAGTTTTCTCCGGGTACTCCGGTTTCCTCCCACAGATCAAAAACATGCATGTTAGACTGCTTTCAGGCCCAGGCCTCCCTTACAAAATATATCTGTGGTCTCAGTGGGATTTGGCTGGTTAAAAAGAGGTTAATAAAGCTCAAAGTAGGCAAAGGGTAAGTAAAAGCTAATGAAGCAAAGGGCTAGCTAAAAGCTAAACGTAACAAAAAGCAAGCCAAAGGCTAAAAGTGGTAAAGTAGCACGTATCTTTAATTATCTGCTAATAAAGAGAATGTGTTAAGGATGTTATGTGTGCTAGTAGCAAAGAGTCATCTCTTTGCTACTAGCACACATAACTTTAGCTCAGTATCCATAAAACTGACATAGCTGTAGCCATTTTTGTATTTTCTAAGGTTAGTTGGCCATGGCAGCCATCTTGAATTTGTTTACTGTATCTCGAAAAGTTAATCAGTCGTAGATGTTTATCCAGCGTTTATTGTCTGGGAGTGTCATAAAAAGTCTGTCCAGTGATTCATGAAATATTTTGCTAACATGCAGTTAGAGACAAAAATATTATCTCCTGCCTATTGCCTTTACAGGAACTCCCCTAGAAAAAAACAAAACCAAAAAACAACTGTGAGCTTTTAGAAAACAGATGCTTGTTGTGCGTGACCATGCCCGTGCTAATGCAACGTTAGCCAGGCTGGGTTCTGTTGGTGCTGACCAGATGGATGTGTTTACTGACAACAGAACCTTGTTAGATGTCTTCCCACACGCGCTGGAACACGGCTCCGCGTTGGTGCGCCTGCTAAACGTTTCAGCTGCTTCTCGTGAGCCCGTTTGTACGAGCAGACCAGACGTTTCTGACTCAGTTCCTGTTCTTTAGACGTTGATGTTCAAGAAGAAGCAAAAGTTGTAAAATCTGTGTGTGTGTGTGTGTGTGTGTGTGTGTGGTTTACACAAAGCAGGGTGGTGTCTGTTATGGTGAGCTGCTCAGATTAGGCTCTGAGGTGCACAGGAGGCCCTTGGAGAGACAATGCATGAGAGATGGGCGTGAGAATGCCGGTAAGGCTTGGTTCTCTGCAAGAACCGTCTTGTGTTTAGGGAAAAGATCCTCAAAGCTCCGATGTCTGGATCCATTTCTAACAAACAGGTTTTACAAGAAAAGCTCAGGGAGAGAGAGAGTGTGTGTGTGTGTGTGTTTGTGTAAGAGTGTGAGTGTGCGTGCAGCTTGTGTCAGACATCGCTTTTATTTCTGGTTTGATGTAGGAGCTACAACAGCTGAAAGGCAGCTAAACAAATGTTAAACATCTGCTGAATGACTACTAAAAATTAGCTGCAGAAGCTGGATTTCACTTGTTAAAGCTCAGTGTAGCAGAATGTCTGCTAAAGGCTAAAAGGATCAAACAGTAACTAAAAAGTAAAATAAGCCAAACGGTAATTAGAAGCTAAAAATACTAAAGGATTAGATAACAGTAACAAACACTTGCTAAAAGTAAAAGCATGAAACAAACTAGAAGGCTAGAATTTAAAAGTAGCAAAATGCTAGCTAAAAGCCCTGAAAGAGCTAAAAGTAGCAAAAGCCTAGCTATAAGCTAAAAAGCTAAAGCTAGCTTAAAGTATCGTAATGCTAGCTAAAAACTAAAAGTAAACTAAATGCTAACTAAATGCTTAAATCACAAAAAACTAAAAGTAATAAAAATATTATAATGTAGAAGGATAAAACTGTTAGCTAAAAGCAGCTAAAGAATATAGAAAAACAAAAGAAAGTAAATGCCAGCCAATAGCTATAAGTAGCAAAACCATAGCTAACAAATCAAATTACTAGTTAAAAATAATGAAATGCAAGCTAAAAGATGCAAAAGACTAGCTAAAAAAAATTGCTAAAACTTAATAGTACCGAAACAGTAGCTTAAGGTTTAAAGTGGCAAAACCAAAACTAAAAGTATCAAAAGACTAGTTAGAAGCTAAATGTAGCAAAAGACTGGCTAAAATAAAAAGAAGCAAAATGTTTGCTTAAAACATAAGACTTGCTAGAAAGTAAAAGTAAACAAAAGTTTGTTAAATGCTAAAAGCAGCAAAAGATTAGCTAAAAGCTAATACATTAACAGTCTAGCTAAAAGTAGCAAAAACATAGTTAACAAAATCAAGACGAGTTTAAAGTATAAAAATGCTAGCTAAAAGCTGCAAAGGAGTAACAAAAAGCTAAAAATATAGCTAAAGGTATCAAAATATTAGTTAGAAGCTAAATGTAGCAAAAGGCTGACTACACCTAAATTGAGCAAAAAATTAGCTACAAGGTAAAAGTAGCAAAGCACTAGCTACAAATAGCAAATGAGCAGCTAAAAGATAAAACACGGTTTCCTCTAAGATTTCTTTTTTTTGGTGATGGGCTGCGTGCAGGGGTGGGGGTGGGGGGATTTGTTGAATACAACGCTGGTAATACGACTGTAGAGAGCAACAACATCATATTAATTATGACCATTTCAAACTGAATGTTTTTGAACAACATTTATTCAATATCGCACTGTACAGCTGAAACGACAGCTTTAGATCTCTAATGGCACCGTTTGCAGCCTGGCTGAGAGCATTTTATCCTTCTGGGTTTCTTGAAAAAGAGCTCCAACGCTCTGTTGTACGGGAACAGTTTGAGGGGGCCCATTGATGCTGAGTAGCATGCCTGCTTTCAGATGGTCCCCTTGCAGCCTGTTCCTCAGGTCTGTCTTCACCTACACATGAAAACAAATGTTTAGGAAATGAGAGAAACCAAACCATCTTTGACGGACTTACTGTTTACTATTAACTAAGTGTTCATTGTAGATAAATCTCACAGGTGACAGATGATATGGGCACTGTTAATGCAATGGCTGCGAGCTGGCTCAAGCATGGGTGAAGATGTCCCCATTCATCATTTTGGGATGCCAGTTTCATCATCATGTTGAACTGGTCCATATCCTGAAACACATCATGTAGTGTCACTGATCTGTTTCCTCAATCATCTCCCTGTATAATTCCCCTTTCACTTAATTGTAATCTTAATTCTCACCTTGATTGGTGTAGGACAACCATGGGGAGAACTTGGTTATTTCAGTCCATTTTGGGTCCCGGACAGATTCTCCGTGCTTACTTTTTTCTTCCCTCCCTCTCTCTCCTTCCTGCTCTTCTGCCTCCCCATGCTCACTTGTGCAGGAAGATGCACCCTCCTGCTCTGCCTCCTCACGTTTCTCTCCTTCCTCCACTATTTCAGCCTGTGTGTTTGTCTAATATAATTGGGAACTGTTAAATCTGTTTCAATCACCAATATCACGCAAGAAACGTAAGGAACATTTAAATATTTTTACATGTTACACGTGTCACGGTACAGATCACTATAATTTCTATATTCCTCAGAACTTTGTCTGAAAATGCAACCAGAAATGAGTCTCAACGGAAAAATTACCCGACATTAAGCGATGTCGTGCTGTTCCAAGCGTATCTGAAACATTACGCGTGAAGGCCAAACTTTATTCTTTAACTATGTCACTGTTGTTCAAACGCAACTTACGTTAACATTAGGGTCGTTTTCACAGGCTTGAACTAAAAATGCATTCATCTTAAATTCCTTGGGTTCCCTTCTTTCACCTTTTCTCTCCCTTTGCTGTTGACTGTCGACTCGTCTCTAGTTTCACAGAGCGGTTCTGCACCGTAGCTTTACAGCCACGCAGGCTGTTGGCTTTTCAAAATAAAGTACATTTTAATATTTCATGTTATTTAAATTTATTTCAATTCTATATAAGCTTTTATTCTGAAGGTGTGACAGCCTTTACTTTACCGTGACGATGCACCACGATCAATTACATGTAGAGGAAACCCTGTAAAAGCAGCTTAAACATAGCTTAAAATCAAAATCTGGTTAAAAGGTAAAGTAGCAGCATAATGATTGATGCTAAAGTAACAAAAGGTTAGCTAAAGGTGTTCACAGAGTAGCTTAATGCTAAAAGTAGCAACAGGCAAGCTAAAAGTTAGGAGTAGCAAAAGAACTGCTGAAAGCTAATAGCAGCAGAACAGTAGCTAAAGGCTAAAAGTAGCAAGAGCAGACACAAACGGAGCTAATTTGCTGAAACAGTTTTCAAATAGAACAAAGTTTTTTGAAAGAATCTAAACGCAGTTTATTCGGTGGAAAACATTAATAAATTAAGCTAAAGGCTTTAAAAGTCGCCGTACCCGTCTCCTGAACGAGCTGAATGTTTTGATTCTCGAACAGCTTAAGGAGTTCTGGAGGCTGTGCGGACGAATAAAAATGTTGCAAACGCCTGTTTCGGTTTGAGCCGAACTGAAGTGCCTGTTTGTGTTTTTGCTGCAGGTGTTTCAGCCGTGATGTCAAAGAGCTGAAGACATCTCGAACAGTGAGTACTCTTCTTTTTACCCCTCGCTGCACCAACCGCTCCGTGTTACAAAACAGCCGATGCGGGACTTTTCGAAACATGTATTGTGTCACACTTCTGCTTTTACTGCTGTTTTATTTTATTTATTTTATTTTATCCGCGGCGTGTCGGGATAAAAAACCTGCAGACTCCTCCGGTTTTAGGCCTAATTTGATTTTCATTCATTCAGTGAAAGAGGATGTTTTTTTTTTCTTTCTTCTTCTTCCCCAATTAAATTTAACAAGAGCCCCCTTGAAAAGCAGTTGTTATGATTACATTACAAATTCGAGGTTCATTCACTGAATCAAGCAATTAATTAGATTTCTCTCATTCTAATCAGAATATTTGTATGAAACGCCTAATAAACATCCTTTGAGTTTGCCGTCTGTTCAGACACTGACGGCGCCTCGGGCTTCGGATTCTGGGACCAAGCCGAGTTGTTTATGTCAATTTTTTTATCCCCCAAAAGGAAAAAGGCAATAATGTTTTTACCTCAGCATGGCTATGCGTCTGTTAGCAAAATATCTCATGAACCACTGGATGGATTTTAGTAGAAATTTCAGGAAATAATCATTGGGTTGACCTCTGCAGTTCTTTACCTTTCGGAGCCATTTCAATTAAAGATGGCCGCCACAGCCAGCTGACCTCATGAAGCACATAAATGATTATAACTTGGGGAGTTTTATAGATATTGGGTTAAAATTAAACATACTTACTTCATACTTCAAGCACTTCATATACTTGATTTCTTTGGTGTAAACCTTAACACTAACTTTTGGAATGAACCACGTTTGTCTGTTAGCAAAATATATCATGAACTTTATCAAACAAAAATGGTTTCAGCTCAATCAACGTTAGCGATATGGAGCTAAAATTAGGTGTGGTAGTAGCTGAGCCTGATCCCCAACACATACTCTTAAGGCAGGGGTGGGCAACATTTTATTTTCAGAGGACCAAATCAAGATATTTAAAGCAATCCAAGGACCGCTCGGAGAACTGGAAAAACAACTTTTCTTTGAGAAAGATTTTCTGGAAGAGTTTATTTCTGTCTTTTTCTTGTAGCACAGTTGGCATGCTTGATAAAAATACATCTGCAAAACTCTTTAGTAATATAAGACATACTTTCTGTAAACTGACTGTTGTGTGTTTGGCTCTTAAATATGCAATAATAATAATAATAATAATAAAAAATATATATATATACATATATGTATATGTATATATATGTATATGTATGTATATATGTATATGTATGTATAAAAGTATATGTATGTATGTACGTTTGCCTTTTGGAGTCTTTAAAGTTCTTTCTAGTTTTGGAAACAAAACAACTTAAATTAATGTTTTAGCTTACCAAATGGTTTTGATGTATTTGTCCATCCATCCATCCATCCATCCATCCATCCATCCATCCATCCATCC
>NC_056499.1:12244634-12249842 GCF_014905685.2 Nematolebias whitei | reverse complement strand
CATCCATCCATCCATCCATCCATCCATCCATCCATCCATCCATCCATTATCTTTACCCGCTTATTCCATTTTTGGGTCACGGGATGTATTTGTCTAAGATGTTAAATTAATCTTCCTTAAGTTTCTTTGATAAAATGCTGTTTTTTTTTTTTAAATCAATGTATTTAAAAGTTGTTTTCTTTTCAATTAAGAATATTGGGGGCCGGAAGGAGATTGTCCAAGGGCCACTTTTGGCCCTCGGGCCACGTATTGCCCACGTCTAGGGTCTAACGGATGGGTCAAAACCTGAGCTTAAACTTTTACTGATAACTATTAGAATCAGCGTTGAATTCCTCAATTAATTTTACAGAAGCTGAGCTGAGATTTGGCATAGAAGTAGCTGAGAGTCATCCCCAACATATACTCAGAGTGCGGTATCATGATATCCCATGAGCTCGGGCCTGACCTCATGTTCATGGCATGACTCGCATCCTGTCCTTCCTCAGCGTGAGGCCGTCTCGGCTCAGCCTCGGGCAGGACGGGATTCCTTCGAGGAGTACCGGGGTTTAAATCTTCATTTAGTTAAATTTTTGTTTTTCTTCTCTGTTTTCACGCTCCGTTTTTGGGAGGGAGCTGTACTCCGGAGTGCAGCGTCATCCTCCAGGCTTCAGCTCACACACACACACGCGCACACACACACACCTCAGTTGAAGGCCTGACGCCGTTGAGTGTGTCATCAGATCAAATGTGAGCTTTTGTACGTTTCTTTTGTTGCCCTGAACGCAGAGCTGAAGGAAATACCTGTTTCAAGTGCGACCCAATTTTTTTCCTCCTGATTCTATCAGGTGCAACATTACTGCTTCATCTCTGGCGATAAATGATGCATTATATCCCCCCTCCGGTCGGTGTGGGGGCTGGTTGTATCAGTTGTGATAAGTATTGATGAATCCTCTCTGGGGGAATCAATTTGGAGCCGGGCGTATCCTTGAAGCTCAACCCCCACAGCTGGCTGTTCCTAACTGCTGCCTCGGCTGCCCGACTCCTTCAGCCCCACGGAGAACAAGCAACAGCAGAGCGCACGAGGGGGGGGGAGATGGAGCTCATCCAAACAGCCATGGTGTAATTAGCTGACATTTGTTGCTTGGAAGACAAGAGAAGGGGAAAAAAAAGAGCTGCTCGACTTCAAACACCCAAAGGAATATGCAAATGTTGGAGAGGAAAAGAAATAGAAATTTGTCTGACGGCACAGAGATGTAACACGTTCGTGTGTTATGAACCCATTGAACTTTACGTGAGCGGTTATTGTCGGTGTTTTGGAACCCAAAGGCTTTTCTTTTACTAAAGCTGCTATCTCACCGACAGCTGCGACTCCAAACTTTGAGAATAAGCAGATTTTTTTTATTTATTGCAGTTTAGCTGGATTTGAAGAATTTGCGACCAGCGAGCCGTGCGGCCGCGTCTTGAGCGTTCAGTTTTGGAAAATCACGACCTAATTTTTCACACGGCCTCCAGAACCCTGCTCTTAATTTTGCACATTATTTTGTCGCCTCTGCTATTTTAGTGTCTGTTATTCTTGAACGCCAGAGGTGTTTTTTTTGTTTGTTTGTTTGTTTCTACACGACACTCGAGGAATTTAAGTCAAAATTCTTGCAGTGTTTTGCACTAGCATGTGATATTTTAGCAGTTTTCTGTTTCCGTAGTTGTTTTGATTTTCTTGAACCGGTTTTAATTTAGTAATTTATCAATGTACTTTTTTTGATGGTTTGTAAACCACTGGTAAATTTTGGCAAAAACTTTGTTGGGAGTTTGTGTAAAGTTTTCATTCGGTGTGATCCCAAGTAATTTCTCACAGTTTTGTGTCTCCAATTATCCCAAACAGTCACAGAGTCCTCGCAGGCATCTCGAATGGCCTCAACTCGGTCTCAAACCTTTCTGAATTCAGATTTGATCATTTCAGAGTTCAAGAGTACCCTCAGTGAATTATGGACCAAAATGTTGCCTGGAGTTTGTGTAACATGTTTGGTTTGATGTCATGTACAACAATGAGTATTTTATCATAAATATGTGTTTCTAACTAGTCCTCAACAGTCGGCGAGTCGGGGCGGACGTCTCCAACCCAGTCTGTTTACTTTCAGAGCTCTCCAGCTGTAGTTCGTTGTGAATTCCCACCTTTTTTAATTTCTTTGTGTCCGCCGTGTGAGAACTTGCACGCATTTGTAACCCAACGCCACATGCATCGTTTGCAAAGTCAAACGTGCCTCGACGTGTTCATTTATCCAAGATGTACTCAAAAGTTTTATAGCTTCTTAAAAATATTTAAAAGTTGAATAAACTCATTCAGACACAGTTTTCTGTCCTGCGCCGTCTCAGCCCGGTCATATACGGCCCTGCCTTTCCTGCTGTTTGACGTTCTTGTTCTGGGTCAGTTAAGGCACACGGTACCCTCACAAAGCCACTGCCCAGAACCGGGATGATCCTGCGCTACCAGGAATGGTTGAGCGTGTGCACGTGCATTTAAAGAAAAGAAGCTGCAGTATGTGTGCACGGAGCGACTGTCCCATCTGCTTGATCCGAGCTGGAAATGCAACGTTCTTTAATGACTAAACACCGAGCGGCTGGGAGGAGAGTGTTTGTGTGTGTGTGTGTGTGTGTGTGTGTGTGCGTGTGCGAATGAGGGTGTGAAATAGAGAGAAATAAAAGGAGAAGGAGAGAGAAAAACATCTCGAAGGTCAGGAGCAGCGGGCGGCCATAGGGGAGAGACACGTGAGACAGAGATAGTCTTGCGTCAGCCCCACAGCAGTTGGTTTCTTGTGTTTGTGTGTGTGTTTGTGTGTGTGAGACTCCTGTGAGGCCAGCATTTCCATCCGCATCCTACCGTGTATTACAACTGAGCTGCATGCTTGTGTTTCTATAGATAGATGGATGGATAAATGCACAGATTGCTGCTTCAGATTACTCGCTCGCAGTCAATCGCGGAGCTGCAGATAATTTTTTACATGCTTCTGGTGACAGAGGAAGGGGAAATTACACCTCCTAGCCTGAGGGCAAAGAATTTGTGTCTCGCTGCCTGTCACCAAACCTGAATAATGTTTCATCAATCCGAGCAGCTACGATCGTTTTTCAGCTCTTGTTCACCAGCGTTCTTTGTCTTTTTTAATTTTAATTTGAACCCCCTCGCTCCTCTCTCTCCGTGTCCTTTAAACCGGTCAGATTGGGGAAGTGTTTGAGATAACGCCTAAACATTTAGTACTTTGTACTTGCCTCGGAGCTAAGATTGTTAACAAGCCGGCGCGGTGAGGTTGTCCTCGGGACACGGAGCAGTCTGGATCCTGCATCAGTACCAGTCTTACGGTCTTTGTGCAGCTTTGACTCCCAGTCACGCTGACGGCGGTGTATTAGGAGGAAAAATATTGACATGAAGTTGAATTTCTTTCAGGTTTCCAGGTTGAAATTTTAAATTTTTGACAGAAAAATGTTCCAATGATGAGGGTAAGAAGTCATTTTTCCGGTTTTAAACCAACTGAAGTTAACATTGACTCTATTTGTTACCATCCATCCTAACTTTAGAAGTCATCCAATTCAAGATGGCCACCAAAGCAAACACAAAAGTGGCTATAACTCTGTCAACTTCACAGATATTGAGCTAAAGTTTAATGTGGTAGTAGCTAGGAATGCGCAATATATATGGTACACGGTACAAACGAAATTTAGCCTACGATATAAATCTGTCCGATATAGATCTGTCTTCTACCGGCTAACCGCAGTAATGCTGTGTCTGAAGTAAAATCAAAGTTGTCAGTTTAATCGTTATTTTTTTTTAGTTGAAAACTGTGCGTAAGTGGCGTTAAAGTCTTTTCTTTGAGAGCTAAGTAGCGAAGCTACAAGCTAACTACAGCTGGCTTGCCGTAGTGTTGCAGTATTCGGACGCATGCGCAAAACGATGTGTTCCGTCAAAAGTGTTTTTTTTCCCCCGTCGAAAGTTAAAGTAAGCGTTGGTCAGCTTTAGAGAAACCTGCTCTCTGATCTGTGAAAAGAACGCTGTGTTGTGTGATTTTACTGCGAGACCCTTTGGTCAAAGCCACAGACTCATTTTGTGTCAGTTCTCCATTAAAGCGGAAGGAGGCGCCAACTAGAGGGTTGGAGGGTGAAGTGTTTCAGTGCAAAATGCTGCTCTGTTGCTGGTCATTTCTTAAGTAAGACTGGAAACTGTTGAGTTAACAACATATTCTTTTCCACTTTGGAGTGAGCTGTTGGGGGAAGAATCAGTTTTGTTGTGTGTTTCCTTGACTGATGAAGCCTTCCGGACCGAAGGCGAAACGTTTCGGCACAAAAAAAAGAAACTGTCCAGATGACTTGGCTGAAAAATGTTGGAACATATTCTTTTGTTTAAAACATATGGCTAAAACTACATTTGATATCTTTTGCACTGTTTTGCACTACAAGAAAGAAGCCTAATACTTGATTTGTTTGTTATTTAAAAACTCTCTGGACCTAGTAGTGTAATTTTCTTAATTCAAAATAAATGATGGCAAAAAGACACACTATGCTTTTTAAAAATAAAATCCTATTGCAAGTTTTATACCAAAAACATATTGCGATATATATTGTTATCACCACCCTTCACAATACATATCGTGATATGAATTTTATGCCGTATCGCACATTTCTAGTAGTAGCTGAGATTCACCTTAACAAACTCAGTGGGCTATTCATTGCTCAACTTATTTTTTCCAACTGTTTTAGACTGTGCTGTCTGTTAGCAAAATATATAATTTACTGCTGGATGGATTTTAGTGAAGGTGCTTTTACCAACACAAAATGGTTTTAATTACTCACAATTACAGATGAGGTACAGCTGAAGCTGAGAGTCATCCTCAGCGTTAACACAGCTCAAAGTACTCTCTTTATGGATCTAGACTGCAGAGTCAGTTTTACGAAAGAACAACAATGTAAGAAATTTTCATTAGCTTGAAATTTGTGCAGTCTTTTAAATTTAGTACTCAGTGTTATACGTTTGAGACTTTTATTGTGAAGGCCTAAAATAACTATTAAACAGCACCTCGGACAGCCAAAACATTTGACTTATTTTCTAGTTAACCCAATAAAAGTGCCACCCAGTAACACACAGATGCAAAAACAATAGTTTGATAACCAGCGGTGTAACAAGAAACAGTCAAATTAAAATGTGAGATCAAAACTGCATCACTAACCTAGTCTCCCCCCCCCCCC
>NC_056499.1:12238206-12244534 GCF_014905685.2 Nematolebias whitei | reverse complement strand
CCCCCCCCCCCATTTCATGGCTACATCATTGACCAACTGCTTTAAACCATCTGTGAGGCAATCATTTACGAATGAGTCAGGCTCTAGGACCACACGTTTTCCTGCAGCCTCTGCAGCTACGTGCTGAGATGAAGAGTCTGTCGCGCATTTTTTAAAAACCGAACAAACTCAAAGCTGCGATTTGTCGACGTTGAATCTGAGAAAATGACGTTCGAAGCTCTTGATGACCCGTTTGAGCTGAGAGGTAACTACTGAAGGAAGCTCCGATACTGAAGTGAATGGGACCGGACCGTTTCCTGAAGCACGTTCTGAAAACCTCGTCTCTTCTCGATCCTGTGGGACGAACGTCTCGTTGCGACCCGACCAGTAATGACATGAAACAGTTACATTCAGGAGAACTGCGAGTCCTTTTTCTCCAACATTGCAACTTTTTTCAGTCAATAATTTTTACAACTTAAAAAAAAAAAAAACCCTTCCTCGCTCCACTTCCGCCTGCAGTCTGCAGCCAGACTTCTCGATTCACCCCCACCTGCCAGGCGGCCCACTCCCTCCCCCCCACCCATGCAGGGCTGCTCCTTTACGGACCCTTGTGCCATGAATCGCCGCTCGCGCCCAGAGAGTCGCGGCCTGCTCTGATCATAATGTGCGTGGTCATGAGGGGGGCCATTTTGAAAGGAGTCCAGACAAAACAGGAGCTGGAGAACCCAAGCTGTGAGTGTTCTCATTGAGGGCAACAGCAGGAGTGTGTGTGCGTGCGTGTGTGTGTGTGTGTTTGCTGTATAATAGCTGTGATGTTGGACACACACTGCCTGGATTTGTGTTGCAACAGTAATCTGTGAAACGTTAGACGATCACAGAGCTTTTAGCGGCGTACAGATGCGTCTGTAACCGGAGCTCCTCGTCAGAGACGGTCCAAACCCGCCTCTCCGCTCCACCTGAGGAGCCCAGCTCTGTCGTTTCGTCAGCGTTTAACGACGTTTATCGCTACGCACCGTACCTTCACGTTTCAAAGTCCGAATCGTTATTTTGGTTGTCTGTGCTGGTTTGACTGATATCAATCAAGTTTTAGGCCGTTTACTGACAGGAAAGGCTGGCGATCATGTAAATACTGAGTCTGTGTGTGTTTGTCTGTTAGCTAAATATCTTGTGAACCCCTAGAGAAATTTCAATGACACTTCCAGAAACTAATCGCTGGCTATTCATCTGCAAATTCATTAATGTTTGGAGTTGACTCGATTCAAGATGGCTGCCACACCTAATCACGATAACTCAGTCGTTTTTGTTGTTATTGAGCTGAAACTTGTTGTGGTAGTAGCTGAGAGTTATCCCCAGAACATATTCCGATCACTAACAGATCACACGAGATGCTTGTTTAAAACGTTGGCGAGCGATAAGCATTCAGTTTTTAAACTGATTAAAAGCAAGATGTTGTTGTGTTGTCTGAATTATCATTATTTATTTATTTATTAACCTTTATTTAACCCGCTGAGATCACAGATCTTTTTAAGGTCCTCCTGGGCCTGAAGGAAGCCTAACATGCATGCTTTTGTAATGTGGGAGATAAACTGGAGGCCCCGGGGAAAACCGTCAGAAACACGAGGAGAACATGCCAACTCCTCACAGAAAGATCAGGTCCAAACCAGGGATTGAACCCAGAGCCTTCTTGCTGTGAGGTAACCGTTAACCACTAAGGCATCGTGCTGCCATCGTGAATGTTACACGGTTACTGTTTTTATGGAGATGATCAGGAAAGACCACACACACTGTGCTTTGCATCTCTTTGTCACACACACGCACGCACGCACGCACGCACGCACGCACGACACCAGCTGTTGCTCCATGAAGCCCTCTGGGTTTATTGGGTCTATCTGCTGCATTTATGGCCAAACCGCATGTCCTCAACTGTCTTCACCCTGGTCTCTGTCTGATCCACGGGCCCGGTCTTCTGACATCCAGTACCGCTCCCCCTCCAAACCCCCTGTCATACCCTCAGGCCCCCCCACCCCCAGTTCTTCTGCCTGTAAAGCGTCCCCTAGTTTGTTCCCCGGGCGTCCCGTCTGACGGGCTGGGTTGTAACCTGGATACAGCTGCAGTCCAGAGGAGCCATTAGCGGTGCCAGGACGCGCGCCCCCCCCCACCCCCCCACCACCTCTCACCGGTCCCAGTGAGAGCTCATTATTGTTTCTGTGCAGACACACTCCTTGTTCCAAACCCAGCAGTGTGTCGGGTGAAGCTAGCCAGGACACCGGGCCTCAGGGAAACGGTTCGGGCTCGGTTTGAGAAGAGAGCAGGAAAAATAATAATCAAACAACAAAAACTGAGAGAGACGGAGATTAATCATTAAACACATCCAGCTTTCACTTTACCAGACTGGAAGAGCACGAGGATCAGAATTTATGGGGTCTGATCTGCTCTTTGTTGTGTGTGCGTGTGTGTGTGTGTGTGTGCGTGTGTGTGTGTGTGTGTGTGTGTGCTCTCTGAGGTCCAGTTCAGCTGTCTGGTCTGTGGTGCAGATGGCTGAGTTGGGGCCTGGTGAATGATACTCTCCTCTGTCTCTTCATCTCTGCTGTAGTTTCTCTTGGTTTCTGTCCTTCCTTTCCTCTCCTCCTTTCATTTCCTCTCATCTCTAACTTTCCTTCACTTCCCGTCCCTCTTCTGCCGTCTCCTCTTTCATTCCTGCATCTGCTGAGGGCCATCTTGTTGGACAGAGGAGACTTTCTCCTCCTCTCTCCCTCCTTCCCTGCGCTCCGCTCGGCGCGGCAGTGATACGCCGCGGCTCTGGAATGAAGCGTCTCTTAGCCGAGCCGTGTGCCCCGGAGCCACGGTAATTGCAGGTGAAATTCAGCTTCCTCTTTAAAATGCCATCTCTCATTTCCAGTTACTGCCCCCTCCTCCGCTGTATATCTCCCTCTTTCTCTCCCCCCCTCCTCCCGCTTCTTTCTCCCTCCGGCTGTCTTTCAGAGGCGTGTGAATCCCTCAGCTCCTGTCGCGTCTCCCTGCCCCAACAAACACTCCCACAATGCACAGCGCTGATGGCTGCGCGGCGATATCAGCCGTGCAGAAACTCACTCCGCGTGTGTGTCGGAGTGCGAAAGTGTGACAGGAAAGAAGCTGCAAGTGTGTGTTTGTTTGTGAAGAAAGAAAGAGCATATATATATGTGTGTGTGATGTGAGTTTAAGTTTGCACGTGTGCGTGTGTGTGTGTGTGTGTGTGTGCACGTGTGTGTGTGAAGCGTCAGCAGGGCGTGAGCTGCATAGAGGTGACATCAAGGTGAACGCGGCGTGCAGAACGCTCTGCCGACTCGGGAGGCAGCAAATGGCTCTGTGGCAGATGGAGTCTTTGTCAGGGAAGAAAAATGGCAGCTCCACACACACAAACACACACATGCATGCACGCGCACACACACACACACACCTCTATGTATATATAGTAACTTGTCTGTGTCTTTTGTTGCACAGTTGGTCTTAAACACATGCTTGTTTACCCAAACATATATTTTCACACATGCAAACACACACACATGTTGACATACATGTATCTCCACGCACACACACATGCACAACCCCCACCCTCCTCAGCGAGCCGGGCTGGCGGGCGGTGACCTTCCCCAGCTCGGAGGGTTCCCTGGCTGTTTGATCAATTATCCCCTCTCCCATTGTTTACCAGGAAGCAGGGAGGAGAGAAGAGAAGGCTCAAAATGGCCACTGTCAGGTGGAGGGATCCATTTCCCTGGCAGCGTGGGGGAGGGACGGGGACTGAGGGTGGGGTGGTGGTGGGGGCAGCGAGAGACAGAAAGACCGAAGCTGTGAAGTGTGCTCAGGGAGGAGGGAGGAGCACGATTCCCCGGCTGTTAGGATGATGTGACATGACGCCGGAGCAACGCTGACATCATCTGTGAGAAGTTTCAGGGTTTTAAACACAAAGTGCCGACGCGCTGAGCCGCACAACGAGCACGATTTCACCCTTTTGATCCGTTTTGAAAGAATTAACAAAAACAAACAGTGATTTCATTTGAAAATGCAAAACAAGTCGTTTCTCTTTTAATGAATCAAGTTGCTACATCAACTAATCTTTGACCATTTTATCTCATATTTTGACTCGGGACGTTATCAGCAAAGATCCATTAATACGGTAAACTAACCCTGATGACCTGCTGGTTAAAAATAACCCAGTTCAGTCTAATCTGGACCGAGCCGACCCGGTAGTTCTATCTCAGCTGGTTACATTATTTAAAATTCTCTTGACTTTTAGCTACTAAAACACATAAACAGAATCTGATCATTTAAACTTTAGCTAGTGTTAGCTGATGCTTGCTGCTGTTATTGTCAGCTAGCATCAACTAAAGTTATTTTAGAAATAAATGTCACAGTTGAGTTCAAAGTAAAGTTAACAAGGAAGGCTAAAAGTTGTTTTTACCGTCTTAAAGCGGAGGTCCGGTCGGGTCTGAATTGGTCAACTTTTGGCTCCAAACGGCAGCTCGTGAGAAATGAGAGTTCTCTTGTCGTACCGTCACCGTCTGGTGTTAAAATATGAGAAATCTGGTCATTTACATGTTTCTGTTTGCCAATTTATTATTATTTTGTTTTAATGTAACAAAAAAATAACAACTCAGATCATTTTAAGATCATTTCTTACTGTAAAAGAGAAAAATGTTTCATTTTACCTAAAAAAAATTTGTATTTTAAATTGAAAATCAGAAACGGACTTGTTTTTATGAACACGTGCGCGGCCTCGGGACGACCTAAAGGTAGCTTCTGATTCAGCAGGTGATTAAAGGGCTATTTCACAGATTTACCTTCACCTCCAGTTAGCTGGAGTTAGCTAACTTGTCAGACCTGATTTAAATTATTTACACCGAACACAAACGGTGTGTGATTTATAAACACGTTAAAGCTTTAAAAACAGGGTTTTGATGCTCACACCTGATACAAAGAAAAAACTGGTCCTAATTAGTTTCTCTTTGCTCGTTTAAATGATGATTGAATATCTACTCTTTCCTTGCTAACCAGTAAAGTTTTATTTTTATTTTTAGCGCTCGTTCTTGATGAGAAAATCCAGTTATTGCAAACGTCTCCGTTAACGCTGCATGTATGCATAACGCCACATTACTGCAGGTACACTTCCTATTTTTAGTGTGGAGAAGAGAGGGGGGGCACTCTAAAGGTCAGGTGGCAGAGAGAGGAGAGAAAACCGGAGTGGGAACAAACGATGCACTAAGCGAATGACACTCCGAGGTCCTGCTTTAATATGTATGTATCGCAGGTTGATGGCTGATTTCATTAGCGCCGCTCATTGTTATGCATAGATTGTCCTCCTGCAGCAAAATGAATATTGTGTTCACATGCGCGCGCGCACGCCAACGACGACGGTTTTTCAGGGAATACTGTACGTCTGATTGTTGCAGAGGACTTGAAGAGAAAAGGTTGATGTTTCCTCAAGCTGTTATCTGTGTCGGCTGTAATTAAAACAATTTACTGAGCTGTCATTTTAACGGAGGTTCTGGCGAAGCTGCGGACCGGGCTGTCAGGTGGTCCTGTGATTATTCTGAGCTTCACGTTGATCGTCCAGAGAATTATGTTCAAATGAAATCTGTCTCCGTTTAAATGCAGAACACTTTATTTTATTCTGTCTGGGTGGCTTTGGATTATTTTAGTTGGAGGCTGAGGGACAAAAACCTTCCCGTTAGGTTAGAGGTGCTCAAACGGTGGACTGTGGTCTACATCTGGACCCAGGGCCGTTAGTAAATTTAAGCATATATATATATATATATATTTTTGGGGTGTATCTGGGACCTTGAGTACACAAGTTTAGGTTCCACCTCCAGTACCAAATGTGAACTCACACATGCACTGATTTAATCATCTAACCTCCCAAACACCTGGACTTCTACTGTGCAATATTACTGACATTTCATACTCTCAGTCACCTTAACTACCTCACTAATATCCATAATGTGCAATACAATTGTGTAATACTTGTATTTTGTACTTTCATTATTATATCTATATTGCGTTACATTTTTTACATTTTTAGTGTGTGTGTAATGTGTGTTTTCTTAAGGCGTGTTTTTGCACTGGAAAAAGGAGCGGCTCTTAATTTCATTGTACTGCGTATAATGACAATAAAGGCATTCTGATTTTGATTCTGATGCAAATGACAATGAAGTCATCTTGAACCATGAACCTAAATAGTTTTAAGAGTCACAGCTATTCTTACCTTTACGGTAAAGATTTGCAACTTCCGTGGTCTAAATTTAGACCCAGATAAGGTTGTATTTGGACACATATTGGCTACTAAATTTAAACAGAAGTGATATATATATATATA
>NC_056499.1:12230012-12237806 GCF_014905685.2 Nematolebias whitei | reverse complement strand
TATATATATATATATATATATATATATATATATATGTATATCGGTGTGTGTGTGTGTGTATATTTATTTATGTATGTATTTTTTACCGTTTTCTTATATTTACACACTAATTACCGGTAGTCTTAAGAGGTGCAGCTATTCTGGCCTTTTTGGTAAGAAGTTTTAACTGCCTGGCTCCAGATTAAAAAATTAGGAACAGAATGTATATTTGTTTATTTGTACACATATTTTGACATTTATGGTTATTACGTTTAAGAGGCGCTGCTCTTCTAGGCTTTCTGGTAAAGGTTCTCAACTGCCATGTACTGAGATGAATTCTTATATAGGACTCAAACAGATTAGTAAATATCAACAAAATGTATATTTTTCTTACCAACAATTTTCAGTCAAGTCATCTGGACAGTTTCTTTTCTTTTTTTTTTCTGTGCTCAAACGTTTCATCTTCCATCCAGAAGCCTTCATCAGTCAAGGAAACACACAGCACAAAACTGATTCTTCCCCCAACAGCTTACTCCAAAGTGGAACAAACCAGTTATGTTGGTGCTAAGATGGTCTCTTTGGCACGCCCCCTCCTCCTGTGCCGGCCCTCTTCCTTGTCGACAGTCATGTCAAACTGGTTCAAAACCAACAAAGTCCATGATCAATAATCCAGGTATACAATCCATCAATTTTCAGTCAGGTCATCTGGACAATTTCTTTTTATTTTATTTTTGTGCTGAAATTCTTCTTACCTGCTCACATTTAATCTGATTTATGGTAATTAAGAGGTGCAGCTTTTCTAAACCTTAGGGTAAGAGTAAAGAGTAACTGCCCAGCTCCAGATTTAGACATACAGTAGATAAAAGGCTTTTTGGGGACACAGATATGTGTGCACATTTTTTAATGAATCCATCCATTCATTATCTTTACCCGCTTCTTCCTTTTCGGGTCATGGGGGTCACTGGTGCCCTTATCCAGCTATCACTGTGCGAGAGGCCGGGTACACCCTGGTCAGGTCTCCAGTCCATCACAGGGACACATGGAGACAAACGAGACAAACTTCACTCTCTCATTCACACCTAGGGACAATTTAGAGTTACCAATCAGTCTAACATGCATGTTTTTGGTCTGTGGGAAGAAACCAGAGTACCCGGAGAAAACCCACGCATGCACGGAGAGAGCATGCAAACTCCACCCAGAAAGGCCCACAGACTGGGATTTGAACCAGGGTAACCTGCTCGCTGAGAGGCAGCAGCTCTACCAACTGCACCACCGTGCTGCCCACATTTTTTACATTTATGATAAACTTAAAAGAGGTGCAGCTTTGCTATCCTTTAAGTCGAGGGGTTTTGACTGCACAGGTCTAGAAGATCGGTCAGTAAATTTCAACATAATGCATTTTTTTTTGTTTGTTTATCTGTGAATATTTTTGCACATCTACGATAATAATGTACGTAGCACTGATTTCTAGCCTTGACCGAAAGCATTCTCAAAATGTGGACTGTGGTCCCTATCTAATCCCAAATTATATCTTCTCTGGACCCAGATTTGTTGCTAAATATGAACCAAATGTGTATATATAAATTTATTTTCCTGCCCATGTTTTCTCTCATTTATGGCAATTCATTTTAGGATCACAGCTCTTTTATCCTTTTTGAGATGGTTTTTTTAAATGCCATGGTCCAGATTTAAACCCAGATGATGTGTAATCTGGACTCAGATTGGTTGGTAAACTTCAGACTAATGTATACATTGCATACATTTTCTCATATTTAGTGATTGCCTTTAAACAACACAACTTTTCTACTCTTTACAGTAAGAGTTCTCAACAAACGGACCACTGTCCAGATCTTGATTTAGACTCGAATGATATCATACCTGTACTCAAACTGGTTGGTAACTTCAGCATTTTCTGTATTTTTTAACATGCACATTTACTGAAATTATATTTAGGTGGCACATGTTTTCTAACCTTTACGGTAAAGGGTTCTCAATCTTCAAAAGCCAGATCCATACCCAGATTTGGCCCTATTTTGACCCAGATTAGCTGCTGCTAAAGATCACCACAATATATATTTTTATCTGAGCATGTTTTTGCACATTCATTGTAATTAATATTAAGCAGTGCAGCTTTTCTGGCCTCAGTTGTGTTTGTGGTTCGGTTCATAGGATGAGAGCATAAAAAAGGCCTGACCGCCCTTTGTGTAATCCTCCAAGACAACTGCGCTTCAGCTGGAATTCCAATCCTTAGTGGGTCATGAGCAAACGTTCAGGATATTAATAACTATTGTGGGCGGAAAAAGGAAAAAAGCTTCTGCTTCTTTTCCGTATGTTTTGTAAGGAAACGGTCCAGATGGATTATCTCTCGGTCTGGAGCTTTCTGTTGCTTCAACCAGCTCAAATCCAAGTGGCGCTGGACTTGCCAGAAACGCGCACACCCATGTGCTCGCTCTCCTCCCGTCTGAAGTACAACAAGCTATTACTGATTAACATGTCTGAACTCAGCCAGTTTGCTTTTTCCTCTTCGTCTCGCTCTCACGTGAAACACGAACGACGTGACGGCCTTTTTCTTCCCAACGTGCCTCCCGTTCCTCGCCGTGGAGCAGATATGTTTGTCGCCTTCCTATTTGTTGCCTGAGAAACCATGCTGGCTTGTCTTCTCACATTTCACACTTGGCTTCATCCCCTTAACCCCTGACGCTCGGGCTGGATGGGCTGCCTGACCTCCAGAGTCATGGATGTTAGGCTCTTTGGCATCACAAGGGCCTGGGCTGGGCTTCATTTCGCCCAATAGTTGTAAACACCAAGAGGAGCGCACTTTTCTGGGATTAAAGGCTTAGCATCACCTGAAGGATTGCAGTTAGCTCAGAATGTGTTGAGATCAGCCTCAGCTACTACCACACCAAATATTAGGGTTAAACCTGTAAAATGAACTGAATGAAAGCCATTTTTGTGGTTTCCCTGGCCAGTTGTGTGTGTTTCTCTGTACACACACACCAGGAGCATTATGTGGTGTGACAGCCCCGCTGCATATTTAGAGTTTCACAGCAGGGTGGCATTCCAGGAGAGCAAGTAAGAGATAATGTCAGCACGCCACTGGTAAACTTCCTGTTTCATCCTGACCTGGGCCTCAGAGCCTGAAGGGGGTCTGGTTCAGACTTATGGCCTTTTCCCGTGGGCTGTACTCGGCTCGACTCGGTGACCCAGCTCGCTTCGTAGGACCTCCTTAGTCGAGCTGAAGATTTGACGTCAGCAGACTGCAGGATGTTGATTGGACAGAGAGAGACATCAATCGTGAGAGAACATAATTTCCAAAACCTCACAACGCAGCATTTGTTTTTATTTACCTTTAAAAAAAAAAAAAAAAAAAAAAATTTAATTCAACCTTTATTTATACAGGTTAATCACATTGAGCCTCAGGGATTCATTTACAAGAGAGACCTGTTTTAAACGAAGAGTGATGACAACAGTAGAAAAATCACAAAAAGCATACAAATTGAGAAGAACAAATAAAAGAAAATGGCATTAAAAAACAAACAAATCAGCTAGGTTGTAAAGCGATGTAAAATACAAACAACCAGAACATGCGTTGGTTTTTGCCATAAACTTAGCAGATGTTTGATGCCCCTTAGAGAGGTCAAGGTCAAGAGCTTCAATAAATAAGAAAACAAGAAATATATAATATATTCAAAAATGGCAACACTGTGGTACAACGAGGAGGTGCAGAAGTTTTTTACAGACTCAGACCGGTGGAGTGAATGTGGCCTTGTCGTTTTTAGAAAGCGTAGCAGAGGACGGTGAGTGTTTTGTGGCTTCATTTCACTTACTTGCCCATGGCAGTGTTCTGTTAGCCTTGGATAGACAATAATGTTGCAAAAGTTTTAGGCGGCGCTGGTTCGATCCCGCTCACATCGAGGCAGCGCTCAGACTGAAAACCACCGGGACCATGAGACCTGCATAGAGTCATCAAAGTTAAAATGGCAACACACCACACAAAGAGAGAGACTTCCGACCTGGGCCACAAAGCAGAGTGTCCGTTTGAATCGTTTCACCATTGTCCAGGCTCTCCTCGACTCACTCCGACTCTGCTCGAGTCTCACGGTCTAGGTGTATAACTGAGTGCCGCCTTGATGTGGGCGGGATCGTCAACCAGACCGCCCAGAATGTCTTGAGGCAAACACAACATCGCAACGGGCAAACAAAGTGAAATCAAGTCCAAATAAGTTCTAAAACACCGTCTCCTGACCCGAGTAGGTTCAAGTAGAGCCCACGGAGTAAGACCAATACAGACTCCAACCTGGACCACAGAACCTGATGTGATTCTGTTTGAGACAAACAGCTGATCTGCTGCATGAAAGAAGAACACAAGCAATGGTTTTCAGCGAGTTACACAAAAATACACTCCTGTGTGAGTTCTGTTCAGCGAGACACAGACCCAGGAAGTGTGCCACACTGACTGACAGGATGTAGCCGAGGTGGTGTTTAAATTATATTTTACTGGGCCCAGTTTCCTAAAATAGACATCAGAGCGTATCGCTCAGTAGCACATCACGGTGGTGGTGGTGGGGGGTTAATGTTTCTGCTTCTGTTTGTGTAGTTTTCTTTGTCATTTAGCAAAATATCTCCTAAACCAGCAGGTGGATTTCAATAAAACTACGACTTTCTCTGTTGTTTCTCGCGATAAGATCTCAGCTTGAAGCTCTGGCACTAAAATGGTAAATGGACTGTACTCATATAACATCTTTCTATCTTATCATGATACTCAAAGTGCTTTACAACACAATCTGTGTCATCATTGACCCATTCATACAGCGCTCTACTATAACTATACAAAGAATAATCAGAGCTTTATCACATTCAAACACCGATGGGACACACATCGGAGACAATGAGGGGTTCAGTGTTTTGCCCAGGGACACCTCAGCATGTGTTGGAATCAAACCCCTATTAAAAGCGGCAGGCGATAGGCTCTATGTGTCTCTGTGTCCCTACGATGGACTAGAGACATGTCCAGGGTGTCCCACGTCTCTCGCACAGTGATGGCTGTACATGAGCACCAGTAACTCCTGCGATCCGAAAAAGGAAGAAGTGGGTAAAGATAATGGATGGATAGCTTTGTTCGACAAACCATGTTGGTCTCATTGAAAATTAACTGAGCTCTCTTCACAAACTCTTTCAGCTGTTTACAACCTTTTACTGCTCATTTCAGCTTTTTGCTCTGGTTCAGCTTCTTTTAACCTTTTGTGTTATTTTCAGCTTCCTTTAGCTCCATTTAGCTTCTTTCTACTCATTTTTAGCCCTTTCCTACTTTTCTTAGGCATTTTTGCTGCTCCTTTCAGTTCTTTTGTAAAATCTCAGCTTTTTGTGCTTCTTTCAGCTAATTTTAGCTTGGTGATTTGATTTTTCTGCTACTTTTAGCTGGTTTTCTGCTAATTTTAGCTGTTTTGCTCTCTGTTAAGCTTCTGTCTTCTAATTTCAGCTTTGTTGTTCCTTTTGGCTTTTTCTAGTAATTTAGGACACTCCCCTCAGCTTTTATTTGTATTTTTTGCTAATTTGAGTGTGTTTCTATTACTTTTAGCTTCTTTTTTACTACTTTCAGCTGTTTTCATGTACTTTCAGCTACTGTTTTGATAGTTTCATCTTTTTTGTGCTCTTTTCAGCTTCTTTCTACTTTTCAGCTATTTGTGTGTTTCAGGTGAGCTTTAGCTTGTTCATCAGCTTTCAGCAACAAACATTCACGCTACATTTCCACAGGAAATGACTTTTCTTAAATTAAATTGTTTTACGTATCGACTGTGATTGTCCTGAAACCCCGCTGAGCTGTGTTTAAATAAAAACAGAAATTCTCCCAGTCAGCAGCAGAAAACGACAACAAATTAAAGCAGATCTTGGGCTCCAAACCTCCCACGCTGCTTTCGGCTGCTTTTGGCTGCTTTTGGCTCTGTTGTGACTTGTTTGTCTGTCGTTGGAGGATTTCAGCGTCTTCCAAAAACAATTGCGCTCAAACACCCTCGGCTGCAGAGGGCAGGAGCTGGGTACACAACGGTACAGGAGCTGGGTACACAACGGTACAGGAGCTGGGTACACAACGGTACAGGAGCTGGGTACACAACAGTATATTGGCATGATAAAAACCCCACAAAAACACAAGTGGAGCCTGTGAGACGCAAACTGATAAATAGACTCCCTGTCCTCTGTCTGTGTGTGTGTTGTTGTTCTTGTTGTTGTGTGTCTGTGTGTGTGTTGTGTGCAGCTGTTTGCTCTCCTGTTAGTTTGCCATGTTGTGAGTTAGTCCAGTTTGTGATTTATTCTCAACATCTGTCTCTGGCAGGTGTGTGGATCCAAAAGGTTCTCTGTCTGAGCCTGTGATGTAGCTGTCATTGTGTGTGTGTGTGTGTGTGTGTGTGTGTGCACAGAGGAAACACAACAGGGCCGTCCTCCACCCACTCTCTGGGTGAGTCATTTTGTTTGGAGCCCTGTGTAATCCAAACCTGTGTTTCTTGTGTGCGACACAGACTCTGAGCCGCGGTCTCGGTTCTGGGCTGCGAGTGGGAAAAACGGGCCCGAGCGACTTCGCCTGCAGCCTCACCAAACGAGAAACAGACTTGTGACTCGTGACACGGGGCGCGAAGATGCAAACAAAACACGATCAGATGTTTGGATCAAAGCTTTGATTCGTCTCACATGAAACTGAGCCGGTAAAACTAAACGAAGCTGCACACTAGCTAAAAGGAACCTAACACTAGCTAAACGCTAAAAGAATCTGAACACTGGCTAAATACTAAAAAGACACTAGCTAAAAAAGGCATAACATAGATAAAAGCTAAAAGGCATATATGTTTGCTAAATGCTACAAGAAGCAAAACACTAGCTAAATGGAGAAGTAAAAGAATGGCTAAAAGCTAACTGACATTAGCTAAAAGCTATAAAAGCAGAACACCTCCTAAAAGCAGCACCACACTAGTTGAAAGCTGAAAGACACAAGATGATAGCTATAAACTGTATGTAGAAAATGTTAGCTTAAAGCAGCAACACACCAGCTAAAAGCAGTTAAAACAAAAATAAACATTGTAAAAGGCTAGCTAAAACTAACCAAAGGCTAGCTAAAACCATGGAAGGGTTAACAACAAAGTCCATGCTCAATAATCCAGGTATACAATCCAACATTTTTCAGTCAGGTCATCTGGACAGTTTCTTTTTTTTTTTGTGCTGAAATGTTGGAAGGGTTAGCTAAAAGAAGCCAAACACTAGTCAAAAGCTAAAAGAGACAAAACCATTGAAATACTAAAAGAAGCAGAACACTGTCTAAAAGCTTAAAGTGGCAAAGCTAGCTAAATATTTAAAGAAGCAGAACACTAGTTAAAGGCTAATAGAAGTAAAACACTAGCTAAACTGTAAAATAAATGACTGACTTAAAGCTAATAGGCGTATAACATTAGCTAAAATCTGTAATAGCAAAACACTTGTTAAAATCAGCATCACTTTAGCTGAAAGCTAAAAGAAACAAAACACAATCTAAAATAAGCAAAACGGTAACTAAAAGCTAAAAGTAGAGAATGCTAGCTAGCTAAAAACAGTAAAAAGAATGATAAACTTTGCAAAAAGGCTAGCTAAAACCAACAAAGGGTTATCTAAATACCAACAAAGTATTAGCTAAAAGAAGCCAAACACTAGCTAAAAGCTTAAAGGTCAAGGTTTCTTTATTGCCATTCTCATCATATGTGGTACATGTGGTGGAACGAAATTGTGTACACAGGGTCCGAGTTACATATATGTATGTGTATGTGTATGTATATATATGTATGTGTATGTGTA
>NC_056499.1:12211622-12230002 GCF_014905685.2 Nematolebias whitei | reverse complement strand
TATATGTATGTGTATGTGTATGTATATATATGTATGTGTATGTGTATATATATGTATGTGTAAACGCATCACTTTACATCACTTACCAGTTAAAGGGACAAAGCCAAATATTGAAAGAAGAACAGAAAAGCTAAAAAGAGCTAAACTAGCTGCTCTCAAACTTGCTAGCTAAAGGCAACACTAGACAAGCTAAAAGCAATAAAAGGATAGCTAACAGCTAAATGTAGCAAGTCCATCCATCCATCCATTATCTTTTCTTATGCCGAAGTCGGGTCACCGGGGCAGCAGCTTGAGCAGGGAGGCCCAGACATCTCTTTCCACAGCCACCTCTTCTAGCTCTACTGGGAGGATTCCAAGGCGTTCCCAGGCCAACCGAGAGACATTGTCTCTCCAACGTGTCCTGGGTCTTCCCTGGGGTCTCCTCCCAGTTGGACATGCCCGAAGCACCTCCCTAGGGAGGCGCCCAGGGGGCATCCTTACCAGATGCCCGAACTACCTCAACTGGCTCCTCTTGACGTGAAGTAGCAGCAGTTCTACTCTGAGTCTCTCCTGGATAGCTGAACTTCTCACCTTATCTCTATGGGAGAGTCCAGCTACCCTGCGGAGAAAACTAATTTCAACCGCCTGTATCCGTGATCTCATTCTTTCGGTCACTACCCAGAGTTCATGACCATAGGTGAGGGTAGGAACGTAGACCGACCGGTAAACAGAGGGCTTTGCCTTACAGCTCAGCTCTCTCGTCACCACAACGGACCGGTACAGCGTCTGCAATACTGCAGATGCTGCACCAATCAATCTGTCAGTCTCACGCTCCATTCTTCCCTCACTCGTGAACAAAATCCCGAGATACTTGAACTCCTCCACTTGAGGCAGAACCTCACCCTCGACCTGAAGAGAGCAATCCATCCTTTCCCAGTTGAGGACCATGGCCTCAGATTTGGAGGTGCTGATTCTCATCCCAGCCGCTTCACTAAATGTAGCAAGTGTCTAGCTAAAATAACAAAAGCATAGCTATTAATAGAGTCAAAAGGGTAGCTATAAATTGAAGCCAAAGGGTTGCTAAAAGTAGCTAAAAGCTAGTCATAAAAACAGTTAAACCTAAAAACATTCTGCTTTTTGTCATGTGATGTTAACTTGATCTGTCAGCATTTGGACCATGCATGGAGGACTTTCAGCTTCTACCACACCTTTAGCTTGGCTTTTGTTAAACCAACTGAGTTTTTGTGTCTACCAAGGTCGCATAGCTGTGGCGGCCATCTTGAATCAAATTCCAGCTAAGTTTTCAGCTAATTCTAATACTCGGCAATTTTAGTTCCTGCTAAATATCCTCTCTGTGACAGTACGCTAGCCTGGTTCCTGCGTTTTTGTTTACTTGCACGGTCGGGCGGAGTGTTTTGTTTACATTGAGTGCAGACCCATGCTTTAGAATCGTGTATCAAAATTTTTGGAAAATTACTGGAGTTCACACTTTTGGCTTCTTTTGATATAGTTCAGGATAAGCTTGTGTGTGTTGTTGTATTGTGTGTTATTTTGTGGCAGTCCTATCAAAGCAGGTTTTGACGTGGTTGATGACAAATTCTCCAATATTTGGACTTTCTGTGTGACTGAGGATGCGTGGCGACACGGTTTGTCAAGCCACAGAGGAGAAAATATTTCTCCATCTTCAGGTCATTTTCGTAGCTTTTCAAAGCTGCTGTGATGAAGTCCTCTGAAAGCTCCACCGAGCTTTTTGAAGGTTCTTTACTTTTGGGACCCTCAGGGGGCAGAACCTGTCCTCCACAGAGGAACAGAAAGTTGAAACTGTTTAGCTGCGTCTCGCTAAAATACTCTCAACATTTAATTATTTTTACTGTAAATAATCTTTAGGGCAAATTTAAATGTTCGACTAATTAAACACAATCAGAGCTAATATTTTTATTTGTTTTTATCTTTAAACTGGATGCTTTTATGGTGTTCAACAAAAACGGAGATTAATTTGGAGATATCACAAATCATTAAAAAAATTAATAAATAAACTGTAAGTCACAAATTTTTAAAAAATATTTTTTCTTTTTTTTTTAGAGTTTGAAGAGGCCACCTGAAAAGCCTTTTACCTTGAAAAACTCAAGACAGGAAGTCTATTAAATTTAAAATTTGTGACAGAAACGTGCACATTTTTCAACTAAAGTCCATGTCTCAAAACTTCACATGTCCAGGAAGTTTTTAGATTTTGTGCTTTAAATATTTCAGACACTTTCAATCCAACAGGAAGCTTAACCTGTCAGAAACCGACCCGCCAAAATAAATGGTAAACTAAAGTTATAAATGTTTTCCTTCTCTCCTGCAACAAAACAAAAACAACAACAACCCCGCCCCCCCAAAAAAAACCATAAACAAATTGATGACTAAAATGAAAATATTTACCGGTAAGTAAACAAGTAGGTAAACGAACAAGTAAATAAGTAAGAAAACAATTAAATGCATAGGTAAAAAGTAAGTAAATATAAAAGTAAGTACATGCATAATTAAGTAAATCAAAAATAAATGCATAAGTAAGTAAACAAATAGGTAAACAATAAAGTAAGTACAGCAGGTAAACTGTTAAGTAAATACATTTGAAAATAACTAAATAAATAAAAAATAGTAAACACACAAAAAAAACAAATAAGTAAATAGACAAACTTATAAATATGTAAGTCAACAAGTAAATAAACATTTAAATAAGTATGTAAATCAAAAAGAAAGTAAACAAGTAATTAAATAAGTGACTAGACAAGGTACAGAGACGATATGTATAAAGTAAACAATGACTTATAATCAAAATCAATAAGAAAGTAAATGGTAAAGTACACAAGTAAATAAACAAGTAAACATGTAAGTAATTGATTTTATTAAAAGTTATGAATTCCCTCCCCAGCAGCAAGAAAACTTTAAATTTACGGAAAATTACTGGATTTTTTTCTGAATCTTTCTTTCAATGGCAGCAGGTGTTGTGTTGAAGAAAAGCACCCCAACGTTTATTATTATTATTATTATTATTATTTATTCTCGACTTTAAACTTGTTTGAATATTCTAAAATCGCTGCCCCATCCCTCCTACCCTGTAATCATCTTTAATATTTTAAATAAGCTTCATTAAATGCATTAAACTTGTTAAAAAATACAGAGGACAAAGAAAAAACCTGCAGAAATACAGGTTAAAAATTACACTAAAAATATTTTTACCTTCCTCCATTAAATAAACTAAAGGAGGTCAAATTGAAAGTAATTCACTCCTGCAGCTGCTGCTTGTAAACATTAAATTAAATTTATGCGTGTAACATCTGAAAACAGGAGTCTTTGAGTTGTTTACATGTTTACCAGCTGAGCGTTTTGGCAGCTTAAAGAACCACAACTCTCCAAAACAATCGCTCAAAGACTCATTTTATTGCTTATAATTAAGAAAAACAAAATACTTTTAGGAACCCTCATGATTCAGAATTGCTGCCAACTTTTGCTCACAATTTAAAACCAGAAACTTGTTTTTTGGGGTCTCTTAAATCCAAATAAATCTAACTTTAATCTTTTGTTTGTTCACCGCTCACGGTGTTGGATGGAAGCAAACATGAAGCCGAGCTTCACGGCTCCACAGACAGGAAGCGTCTCAGCGTTTGGAGCCTGAAAATCCCAAACAAATGAAGTTAATGTTGATAAAATGTATGTTTTTCCTCTAAAACATTCTAAAGTTATAGAACAAAAAACACAACAGGTTCCTCTGAGTCATTATTTATTAAACAGAAACTGGTTCTTGGTCCTGATCCAGCAGCAGAACCCTCTGAGGTTTTCAGTTTGTCTCTCATGGTTCTGGAGGAGTTCTGGCCCACTCTACTTTGCCTCACTGAGGGTTCTGCTCAGCTCTCTGAAAGTTTTATTTAGTATTTTAAACAGCTTTTTGTTAGAAACAGGAAGTAAACCATCTGTCAGTTCTCGGGTTTCAGGACATGATAAAAAGTCCTGGTTCACTCAGTGATGGAATGAGCCCAAACCATCAGCCCTCCACCACCATGCTGACAGCTGAGATGAGCTGTTTGCTGCAGTGCATTCTGGGTAAACATCGGTCCTCTGGTCTGGTTCTGTCCCAGAAGTCTTGTGGTTCCTTCAGATGAAACTTTCCAAACCTATCCAACTGCCATGTTATTTTTTAGAGAGAAGAGGCCATGACCTTTGACCTGCTGACTGAGGCCTGTAGAGCCATTGCACAGTCTGACCTTGAGGGTGAATCTGCTTTGAAGTTTATCAGCCATCTTAAAAGTTTTCCACGTATGAAAACCCTTTCTCTCGGTAGAATGATGATCTCTAAACGACCTTTGACCCTTCACAGATTGATGGGCAGCTGCTTCTCTGAGGTCACTGCTGATGTCTTTCCACTTTGGTGTTGTGCTAACACACACCTCAGTGCTTCAGCGCAGCAGAACCTCTTGTTTTGTAGGGCAACAGTTTTTCTGATTTCCATCCATCCATTATCTTTACCCACTTCTTCCTTTTTGGATCGCGGGGTTCACTGGGGCCCATGTCCAGCAGTAACCGTGCGAAAGGCGGGGGACACCTGGACAGGTCTCCAGTCCATCACAGGGACACATAGAGACAAACGAGACAAACAACCATTCACTCTCTCACTCACACCTAGGGACAATTTAGAGTTACCAATCAGTCTAACATGAATGTTTTTGGTCTGTGGGAGGAAACCGGAGTACGCGGAGAAAACTCGCGCATGCACGGAGAGAACATGCAAACTCCACCCAGAAAGACCCCCGGCTGGGATTTGAACCGGGGCAACCTGCTCGCTACCATGCTGCCCATTTTTCTGATTTGTTTTTGTTTAATAAATAACGACCAGTGTTTCACCTAGTTAACTTGCCATGGTGGGGTGCTCATCTTATCCATGATTTTTGTTAATGGGGGGGCGGACACTTGTCTGAGCGCAGCTTGTACTAACAGTTTTTGAGTGGGGGTAGGGGGCGTTTAGCATGAGGGAAGAGGCAACATGAGTGCTTCCTTTAGCTTTTTAGCTAGAGAAACTGTATTTCTCGCCACTAGCTTAGTGCTATGTCAGCGCTGGGTGGGCAGGGGGGGGGGGGGGGGGGTTTGGTAGGTGCGGTGCTCAGTTCTGTTGATGGGGTGGGGCACCCCGCTTGTATAATGGTAGGGGAAACACTGATGACTCAATGAAATATGTTGTGTGTTTTTCTTCACTTCACGTCAGATTTGAATCATTTGAGGACCTAATGAAGTCCAGATCAGGTGGATTATGTCCTGAAACACGAGAACTCTGTGGTGGACTTTTATTCTCTCCAGTTTCTAGATCTGTAGGTTTTAAATCAGATGACGGGAGTGATGGTGTTTTCTTTGTTTCTCATTTTCCTGTTGCAGAATGTGTGGATTTGTTTTCTTGGTCACACAAATGTCACTTCACAGTGATTTAACTTCAATATTTCATTAATTGTATGCAAATATAATTTCTTCTGGTTTTGACTATTTTTTATTCTCGTGGATTATGAACACAATTTACCTTTGTGTCTGTGTGTTCTTGTCTGTCAGTGTGTATATGTGTGTATTTGTGTTTTTCTGTCAGTACAAATATATCCTGAGGCCCCCCCCCCCCCACACACACACACACTCATTACAGATGCTAATTTCACATTAATATAACCGGCTTAGTTTAAGATTTATAGCCCACACTGAGAGATTTGGCCCTGACACTTCAAACGTATTTCAACCTGAGTCACAGTTTGTTTTTCCTGTGGGTGTGCTATTCTCACTTAAATCTGCTGGCCCGGAGTGAGACTTGGGCTGCCAGGGTTTGTTGTAACTTCACCGCTGGCTCCTCAGCTCCTAAAGGGTAGCGTTAGCTTTAGCTCCAGCAGCAATGAAGTAGAGAGACCCATACAGGTGCTGAATCTCTCTGCTGTGGCTCCGCCTCTTTTTGGAGGAAAACAACCTGTCTCCTTTGGCTGGAGGGCAATGAACCTCCTGATGTCTTCACCAAGAAGACTATTTCAGTTGTTTTTAGCTTTAGATGCCTCCAAGCTATGGTTTTTGAGTCAGCGATCAGCTGGGTTTGATCAACAACTTTCACAAATACAGATCAGAATTAATCAGATTGGGCAAAAGACACCTCCGGTGGCCTGACGTGTCAAAAACTTAAGGCAAAAAGCTTGCTAAAATATGAAAATAACTAAAGGCTAGCTAGAGGGTAAAGTAGTAGCAACATTTTAGCCAAAAGCTTAAAGTAGCAAAAGGCTACATAAAAGCTAAAAATAACTGATTGTAGGCTAAAAGCTAAAAGTGGTAACAAAAATATTGTATGAACAAAAGTAGCAAAAGGCGAGCTAGAAGCTAAATGTAGAAAGGGGCTGGCTAAACATTAGTAGTACCAAAAGCCTAGGTAACAGATAAAAGTAGCAGAATGGTAGCTTAGCTAAAAGCTAAAAATGGCAATAGGCTAGCTAAAAACTAAAACTATCAAAGTACTAAAAGCTAAAGGTAGCAGAACGTTATGTTAAAGCTAAAACTATCATAGGAAGACACAGAGCCAGTAGCTGAAGCAGTTTTTTTTTAAGAGAAAAATGTTATTCTTTGGGAAAATAGTTGTAAATAAAGTTAAATAATTTATAAACTATTACAAAAAACAAACGTCACTGCCGCCATCTTCTGAATGAGCTGAAGGCTTTGATGTATGAACAGCTAAAATAGCTCAAAGTGCTGAAAGTATGTAGATTGCAGAAAGCTTCTGGACAAATTAAAAATGTGTAAACAACAGAGAAGGATGATTTGGAAATTTGAACTAAATGTTCATCAAGGTTGATGTTTATTTAACTTTAGTGAAGAAAATAACGACATATCACTTCAAATTGAACCTTCAGTAAACCTAACCTGACTTTTACACACACATTTTGTTTTCTCATGCAGTGATGATTAATATAAATACCACTGTTGACCATTTAAATCATCCGTATCCTATTTCAAAGTGGGCGGGGCTGTTTGAAGGCAGTGACGAGGCACCGCCCCCTCAGCTGATGGTTTAGTGTAAACACCAAGGACGGATTGTGTTCACCCATTATCAGCGAGCCTTTCATCTTTGGGCTCAGGTCAGGAGCAACAACAACGTTAAATCACAGCCATGGATTCATACCAGAGCCGAATTTTTATTCTTTGGCTGTTCTCTGTTCGTCAGCAGCCATTCACAAGGAAAACTGGTTATTAAAGGCTAAAGTTTTACCACAACTTCAAGTTATCGAGCTGTTATTATACTGAATACTGCTTAACTTGAAATTCAAATTATTGCCTCCTAATATATTTACTGTTTTACCCAAAAATCTTAGAGTTTTTTTCTTCAATACGACAGGAAGCAACGCCTGTTGATATGATGTGTGTGTTCGGTTGTTAGCAAAATATCTCATGAACCACTGAATGGATTTTACTGAAACTCTTTGAATGTCTCTTCTACAGACATTGCACTACAGTTTGGTGTGGTAGTAGCTGAGAGTCACATACCGGTAATCATAATGTTGTTTGTCTGAAACATTGTCACGCAGGGCGGTGGGTGATATGCACTCCTTCATTTTACCTCTCGTTATCTTTTCGCTTTAATGTTTTTATTTTAATGAAAACAAAATGGGTTCTGTAATTAAAAGCTTTTTGTTATTTATTATATTATGATAATGAATGTAGATAATGTTTTAGACCCGTGTGAGGAGAAATCAGATGAGGTGTGTGTGTGTGTGTGTGTGTGTGTGTGTGTGTCTCGAGGAGTGACAGACCAGCCGCCATTACAAGCTGCTGATTTCTGCAGAGCGCTTCATAAAATGTCAGAGCGCTTCTCCCCGAGCAAGACACTGAAAAATAGCAGCGCTGTGATGCGCTGGCACCTCACCTGCTGCACAGCGCACGTGTGCGTGTGTGTGAGTGTGTGAGTGTGTGTCCACCCTGGCCTCCCTCCCGTGTTGCAGTGAAGCAGAACAGAGTGGCTGAACGCCCGCTGCTTTGCCTCCATCTCTGTCGCTACAACACCCTCCTCCTCCTCCATGTGTTTAACATCAACAGCAGAGATGATGATGCGTTTAATGTCCGTGGGATTTTACAGAGACAAGAGGGCGATGGTGCTTTTGTCTGTTAGCAAATCATCTCAGGAACCACTAAAGGCATTTTAATGAAACTCTCAGAAAGGAATTGCTGGGTGGATGTCTACAACTGATTCAAGATGGCCGCCACGGCCTTCTGCCTCAGTTTTACAGACATTACGCTAAAATGTGGTGTGGTAGTAGCTAAGTCATCAGAGTTATTTTTAGGGTTTGACCCATGCAGCTCGGTTACTTCTCAGCATGAGGGCGACTGAAACTCCTGCAGGAATTGTGGCGGGTGATAGGCATTCCTCCAAGAAATCTGATCAGTTGTTGTTCTGAACGCTGCAAACTTCGTCTGATTTGTTGACTAGCATACATAAACGCTTCTTTTCTCACGATGGACTGATGCTGTGAGAGTATGTAAGTCAGTTTGTCTCAGTTTGACTCAGTTTGTCTCAGTTTGACTCAGTTTGACAGTTTGTCTCAGTTTGACAGTTTGTCTCAGTTTGACTCAATTTGTCTCAGTTTGATTCAGTTAGTCTCAGTTTGACAGTTTGTCTCAGTTTGACAGTTTGTCTCAGTTTGACTCAATTTGTCTCAGTTTGACAGTTTGTCTCAGTTTGACTCAATTTGTCTTAGTTTGACTCAGGTTGTCTCAGTTTGACTCAGTCAGTTTGACTCATTTAGTCTCAGTTTGACTCAGTTTGTCTCAAAGTTTTTCTCACTTTCTCTGTTTGTCTCAGTTTGACTCAGTTTGTCTCAAAGTTTTTCTCATTTTCTCAGTTTGTCTCAGTTTGACTCAGTCTCAGTTTTTCACAGTTTGTCTCCGTTTGTCTGTTTGACTAAGTTTCTCAATTTGACTCAGCTTGTCTCAGTTTGTCTCAGTTTGACAGTTTGTCTCAGTTTGTCTCAGTTTGTCTCAGTTTGACAGTTTGCCTGTTTGACTCAGTTTATGCCTGCCTACCTTAATTGAACTCTTCTTTTCTCAAGGGAAAGCTCCTCGAATGAGGAGTGAAACGTCTTCTGTTACAAATAAAGTCCAGTTGTTTTTGTATTGAACTTTTTTTTTTATTAACCTCAGCTAAACTCTGTTTAACAGTTTCTTTTTAAATCTCAATTTAACTTTTTTCACTCATTTTTACTCTAATTAACTCTATTTCTACCTGATTAACCCCAATTTAAACCTTATTAAGTTGTTCTCAGTTTTACTAAGTTTATCTGATTAACTAAGTAACTAACTATCCATCCATCCATTATCTTTACCCGCTTGTTCCATTTTGGGTCACGGGGGTCGCCGGTGCCCATGTCCAGCAATCACTGTGCGAGGGGCGGGGTACACCCTGGACGGGTCACAAGTCCATCACAGCAACACATGGAGACAAACGACCATTCACTCTCTCACTCACACCTAGGGACAATTTAGAGTTACCAATCAGCCTAACATGCATGTTTTTGGACTGTGGGAGGAAACCGGGGTACCCGGAGAAACCCACGCATGCACGGAGAGAACATGCAAACTCCACCCAGAAAGGCCCCCGGACCGGGGTTTGAACCAGCGACCTGTTCGCTGAGAGGCAGCAGCTCTACCAGTTGCGCCACCGTGCTGCCGAGTAACTAACTAACAGAACTCATTTTATTTAAATTTTAACTCTGGTTATCTTAATTTTAACCTTAATTTTATACTTATACTTTATACACTGTCTAACTCGGTTTTAATCAGTTTATCTAATTTTAACACGGTTCGTCTCGGCGTAGCTCTGGTTCTGTTTGTTTGGAACAGGAAGCGGGAGCTCTGGTAACGAGCTCATTAACTGTAGGTGTTTTTACCACTAATTTAACAAAAGCCTGAAGCAGCAGACAGCACAGAGGAAGGAGCGAACAGGCAGGAAAAGGTGACAACTCTTTTCATTTAGCAAAGTTATTAACGAGCTGAGCCGCTAACGGGTTAACAAAGGTGGCGTTGTCCCCCCTCCTCCCATACACATTTAAAACATTAAATGTCAAATTTCAGTTTATTATTCTTTAAAAATAAGCTATTATTCAGTTATCTGATGCAAAAGACGATCAAATTAAATCTATTTGTATTCAATTTATTACCATCTTGTTGAAATGTTGGAGCAGATATCAGAGCAGCTTTATTTTGTTTTATTTATCCGTTTGTTGTTTGTTTCAGGGCAGCACGGTGGCGCAGTTTGTAGAGCTGCTGCCTCTCAGTGAGCAGTTTGCACTTGTTCAAATCTTGGTCCGGGGGCCTTTCTGGGTGGAGTTTGCATGTTCTCTCCGTGCATGCGTCGGTTTTCTCCGGGTACTCCGGTTTCCTCCCACAGACAAAAAATGTGCATGTTAGACTGATTGGTAACTCTAAATTGTCCCTAGGTGTGTGTGAGAGAGAGAGTGAATGGTTGTTTGTCTCGTTTGTCTCTATGTGTCCCTGTGATGGACTGGAGACCTGTCCCGTGTGTCCCCCACCTCTCACACAGTGACTGCTGGACATGGGCACCAGTGACCCATAAATGAAGAAGTGAGTAAAGATGATGGATGGATGGATCTATCTATTTTTTCGGTTGCTCCTCATCTTCTGCTGTCTGAAGGTTTCAGACTTTGACCCTCAGCTAAACACGGGCCTTTCTGCTGTTCCATCAGCTAAAGGTCGCTTTTAAACATTTTATTGTTAAATGTGTTAAAACAGGAAGTTCAAACTCCTTTAAACACCTGTCTGTTTATCCATCCATCCATCTGTCATCCATCCATCATCCATCAAACTATCCATCCATCCATCCATCCATTTATCTGTCATCCATTCATCCCTCCATCCATCTATCCATCCATCTGTTTCATGTAGTTTTTTTGTTTTGTTCATGTCATTTTTGAGAAAAAGTTGTTTTAAAGATCTGAACATCTGTAACAGTTGCACTTGTTTGTGTAGCTGTTAGTCTCGCCTGGATGAAAATTTCATGTGTTTGTCTGTGCTCTGTGGTTGACGGATGATAATGTAATAACTACTGCTGCTACATCACTTCAAAGTCGACTGAACTCTCCGTTTAAGAACAGCGTAAAATCAAGTTTTTATCTCAGACTCATGATAAGTGTATTGAAACCTTGACACATTTGTTTATTGCCCTCAAATATTTATAGAAAAATCACATTAAATGGACAGAAAGGACTTCCAACATTAGCCAAAGAGTTTCTCTCTCTCCAGCTACCCCGTTGTTCTGTTCATTCCTCTCACTTATTTTTTAAAATCTACTCAATATTTTCTTTAATAAAAGATGGTAATTTCTGTAATTTAGTTTCAACGCTTTTTTTTTTTTAACCTTTTTTAATTATTCAGCAGCACAAGTGAGCTCTCTTAAACTTGAGTTAGATATCGCACACAGTGGCATCAGTTTTGTGTAATTAATCACGTCTGTGTTCGACTGATACTCAGCTGATGGACAGGATTAATGCAGGCATTATTCTGTTTCCTAATTTCTATTTATGGAAGAACAAACAGACATTGCTTATTTTTATTATCACTGGCATTTTTGTTGTGTGAAATCTGATGAGTAGGAGTAGTTTGTGATTAAAACACTGTATTCTGATGTTTTAGGCTTTAAAAGACGGTCTTTGCTGATTACCAGTTTGTCATCTTGTACTTAAAGACCAACAGGAGCTAAACCCCACTCTCCTTGTTCTTTGAAAGATCCTCGGATGAGAAGCGAAACGCCTTCTGTTACAAATAAAGTCCAGTTGTTTTTGTCTTGACATTTTTTGAATTTACCATGTTCTGGATGACTGAGAATCTTCATCATCGAACTGGAGCTGGAGCTAAATCTAATTTCAGTCGGTGGTTTCCAACGTCGGGCTCAGGATCCCGCTGTGGGTCGCAAAACTCCCAACTGAGGAAGATCAACAGAAATCAAAATAACCTTAAAATGTTCCCAAAGCAGCACATTTAGCTTTAATTGTTACAAATTGACTTAAAAACGTCCTCATTAATGCATTAAATAAAAGTAATGCTTGATGAGACTCTGAGAAATTGTATATTTGTTGTACTTTTTGTTTGTCTGTTAGTAAAATATCCCATGAACCACTGGATGGATCGTAATTTAACTATTAATTTTAACTTTGGTCGATAACGAGCTGAAGTTTATTGTGGTAGTAGCCGTCCCTTCCCTCCATAAGGTCATCAGAGTAAAAACTTTGGCGGGCGATATGCATTCAACCAGCCGAAGGCAGGATTTCAAGTTTCTGTGACTTATTTTTTTAGTCAAAGTAGAAAAGTTTGGGAAATGTCTAAAACAGGTGCTAATGTATCTGAATATTCAGAGTGTGTGCGTGCATCTGCACGTGCATGTGTGTGTGTGTGTATACGAGTTCCTCCAAAGCGTTAAGTTTGTGTTTTGACTCTGTATTTCCAAACGGCTCTGGAGTCATTACAAATTCTTGTCGAGGTGCTCCGATGGTGTCCGATGGACAAGCGGTCCAGTCCGGTCCGGTCTGCAGAACCGCCGTAATGAGCAGTGAGACGGGCAGATGAGTGTGAGTGACTCGCAGAGGGAGACGGGCGGATTCATCAGGATGATTGCCTGATGCACACTTCTGTTTTTGATGTGAAGACCCCGCTCCGTTACCATGGAGAGAATAATTAGCTTCGGCTGGGTGCAGACGCCAACGAGCCGAAGGGACGGACTTTTATTGTTGTTTTCCTGTTCGTAGTGTCCACTGCTTGGGTTTTAAAATGTAAATACTGCAGCGTTCTATCAGATGTTAACCAGTCATGAAGCCGAATGTTCAACACGTTCAGAAAATCACAGCTGAAGCTTTTAGTTTTTGTAACTGTTGTACCTTTTAAAATATTTACTTTTATTTAAAAACATTTATTTCTCATTAAAAGGAGTGGCAAACTCTTTAAAATCTTGTATTTAAATCTAATTTTAACTTTAATTTAACTTTTAGCCAATGTTTTGTTAGTTTAAGCTTTTAGCTACTAGTGGTCAAATGTAGATTGTTGCTATCGTTTTGCTAATTTTTGCTAAATCCTAAATTTCACCAAAGTCATTTAGCATTTACCCTTTTTTCTATAAATGCTATTTTTTTGTAGTAATTTTATCTTTTGGCTACTTATTTATTCATTTTTATCTTTTAGCTACTGATTTGTTAATTAAACTTGTAGCTATTAGCTTTTTGTTAGCTTTAAACACTTTTTGCTGGCTTTAGCTTTTAGCTGCTGCTTTGATAATTACGGTATGTCTTTTTAACAACGGTTTTGTTAGTTTTGGCTTTTATCTACTTTTCAGGTGGTTTTACTTTGAGATATTGTTTTAATAATTTTAGCTAACATCCATATGTTTTTAACATTTGGATTAGGAATGCGCGATATATATACGATACACGGTAGAAACGATAGACATTTAGCCTACAATAGAGATCTGTCTTCTACCGGCTAACCGCAGTAATGCTGTGTCTGAAGTCAAATCAGAGCTGTCAGATTTAATCGTTACTTTTTTTTTAGTTGAAAACTGTGCGCAAGTGGCGTTAAAGTCTTTTCTTCGAGAGCTAAGTAGCAAAGCTGCAAGCTAACTACAGCCGGCTTGCCGTAGTTTTGTCGTATTTGGACGCATGCGCATAATGCTGTGTTCCGTCAAAAGTTTTTTTTTTTTTCCGTCGAAAGTTAAAGTGTTGGTCAGCTTTAGAGAAACCTGCTCTCTGATCTGTGAAAGAACGCCGTGTTGTGTGAATTTACTGCGAGACCCTTTGGTCAAATCCACAGTCATTTTTTGTCAGTTCTCCATTAAAGCAGAAGGAGACGCCAACTAGAGAGTTGGAGGGTGACGTGTTTCAGTTGCTGCTCTGTTGCTGTTCGTTTCTTAAGTGAGAATACTGGAAACTGTTAAGAGTTAACAACATATTATTTTGTTTAAAACATATGGCTAAAACTACATTTGATATCTTTTGCACTGTTTTGCACTACAAGAAAGAAGCCTAAAACTCGATTTGTTTATTATTTAAAAACTCTCTGGACCTAGTAGTGGAAGTTTTTTTTATTCAAAATATATGATGGCAAAAGGACAACCTATGCTTATTAAAATTTCCTATTGCAAGTTTTATACCAAAAACATATTGCGATATATATCGTTATCGACACCCTTCACAATACATATCGTGATATGAATTTTATGCCATATCGCACATCCCTAATTTGGATACTCTTTCAAAACTGAACCTTCAGCTACTGTTGTTCTAATTTAGGCTTTTAGTTACTGTCTTATGGTCATCCTCATGGTCTTTCCCCTTTTCTATCTAAAGAATAAGGGGCCGCGCTCCTAGGAGCTGCAGCCACATACACTCCGCCCATCTTTGGGATGACTGTACGGAATATAATCTCACTGTACTTCGGTGCATTGATAGTAAAACTTATTCTGATTCTGTTTGCTGAATTTAGCATGTAATTCTTGTTTAGCAATTTTTAGCTATTAACTATTGTTTCTTTGGTGTTTAACTTTAGCTACTATTCTAATAATTGTAGGTTTTGGCTACTCTTTTTTTAATTTTACCTGTAAGCTACTGTTTAGCTGATGTTAACTTTTAGTTACAGTTTTAGCTATCACCGGATTGGCCTTCGGTTTTCTCTTTGTTTGTAAACATCCATCCATCTATCCATTATCTTTACCCGTTTGTTCCATTTTGGGTCACGGGGGTCGCTGGTGCCCATGTCCAGCAATCACTGTGCGAGGGGCGGGGTACACCCTGGACGGGTTGCAAGTCCATCGCAGTGTTTGTAAACAACTATGTGTATTTTAGATGTTTATTGGTAAACAATCCTCACTCGGTGAGCTCTTGATGTTCATGACCCTGTTTGACTTCTTCACCCGCACTTCCTCTATCATCATCCTGGAAATGACATCATCCAGAATTAGAATCAGAATCAACTTCATTGGCCTTGCACCGAGATACAACGCGAATATGTACGTACAGTCGTCCAAAAGATGGGCGGAGTGCACGAAGCTGCAACTGTAGAAAGCGCGGCCTTCTTATCCTTATCAGATAATAATCTTCAATAGGAAAAGGGGGAGAAACATGAGGGTAGATAGTGGTATTACAAAAAAAGATCTTTCACATCTTGTCTATCAGGACACGATTTGAGACATCAAAAAAACTCTACCAGCAAGCACAATTAAAACATGATTACATTTGCATTTGACATCAAGGTGTTGAGATTTGTCCATGAGCGTTTTTTCAGATCAGCCACAGTTTCTGAAGATGTTGTTCCAGTCAGCAGTTCTGATAAGCTTATAAGTTGATAATCCAGGAAGTGACATCATCACACACCGCTGTCAAAACGAAGCTTTTGCTTTGAGTCGAACACGAAGATTTAAATAGACGCACGTGATGTGATGTCATCCCACATCACTGGTATCGGGACCGGTTTAACCAGCTGTTTGTTATTGTTTTGTTTGTTTGTTTGTTTGTGGTGTTTCATCTCTTCGGTCATTTTCTTTTATTTAGTTGACCCTAAAAATCCTTCAGAGAAATAAACAGCAGAACACTTGAAATCTAATTACGGCCACGGGTCTGATTTCAGCTGCCGCTCCCCCCACGGCCCGGTGAAACGGTAATGATGGTTCCTCCTGCAACAAGTGTTGAGGCCAGATGGTCCCGCCTTGGTTCCCACCAGAACCAGTCGTGTAAGAGGCTTCGGACCTCTTACACGGCGCTGCAGAGATTCTGCGTGTTTTTAAAAATCGCCTCTGCCAAACGGCTTAATCTGCCTTTTGAGTCAGACCGCAGCTGCCAAAGCCCAGAACCAGAACCCCCTCCTCACCGCCCGGTTCCCACCGACAATAATGCGATTTTTGGACATGGTGATGACTCGTGGATGACTCGGTGCTGAGCACGAGGACAGGCATGTCACTTGTGTTTGATGTGGAGTGTGACAGAACAGTTACTCAGCTCAGACACACAAAACCACCACAAATAGAAGTAAAAGGTGTGTGTGTGTGTGTGTGTGTTTACACATCATTTTAAGTATCATAAAACAACATAAGCTGGAGAAAAAATAACTTTCTGTGGAAGTGTGTGAAATTTGCTGAACATTCTGATGCTGACTCCTAACTTAATGTAAAACAACACATAAGCTAAATCTAACAAAACAAAAGCTAAAAATAAGCTAAATAGAACTTATATTTTGCAAATATATGCTAAAATCAGCAAAAGAGTTGCTACAAGTTTGACTTCTCAAACTAAAATGAGCTAAATAAAAGCAAAATTTAACTTAACAAAAGTTAAAACCAACATTACAAAATCTAAAATTAGCAAAACAAAGGCTAAAATAAAAAAGCTAGAATTAGCCAAACAAAAGTTAAATCAGCGAAAGATAAGCTAAAAGTTTTAATTAGCAAAAACTACCAAAAAAAAGGCTAAAATCGGCCAAACAGAAACTACAACTAGCAAATAATAATAATAATAAAAGTAGAATAACAGCAAAAGTTTGAATTTGCTAAGCAGAACTAGCAAAATGTTTTACTACTTTTGATCTCTTGTTAGCATTCAGCACTCTCACATTTAGCTTTCAGCTAAGTTTAAGCTTTTTCCAGTAAAAGAAAAGCTGTTCATAAATCATATTTGTCACTTCATCTCTCTGGGTAAACATGTTTATTTATGCAGCTCGGCTTCATGTTGACGGCTGTGACTCAACCAATCTTACAGATTCTGAGCTGAAACTTGGGGTGGTAGTAGCTGAGAGTCATCCCCTCATGAGCTCTGACCGCAGTCGCGTCAGGTTGAGATGTTTTTACTGGTTTGATAGAAACCGTTACTGGCACGGAACACCAGAGGAGAGAGTGAACGGAGCGGCGGTGATGGAGCCTTTGTCGTCTGTGGCGAGGAGAGAAAAGAAGGGCGAGGAGCAATGATATTTGTGTGTGTGTGTGTGTGTGTGTGTGTGTGTGAATGAGGTCAGAGCATCATGGGTAATAATGCATTTCTCTTCTCCTTCCATTACGGCAGGAGGAGAGACATTGTGTCCACACTCTGATTACCACTGATCCATGCTGATGACTCTGCTGGCGGATTATCTCAGTTAGTATCAGCCATCTGTTACTGCGTGCGTGTGTGTGTGTGTGTGCGTGTGTGTGTGTGTGTGTGTGTGTGTGTGTGTGTGTGTCGATGGGTAAGGAGAAAAGGGGCAGGATTGAGACACACAGGAGGTTGTGTAGTTTCAGGCTGACACACACACACCAGTGCATTAAAATGTTTTAGTGGAGCTGCTACATGTGTGATTTAAAGTTCTAGCATTCTCAAAGGAATGCATATCGCCCGCCACCAGTCATGTCAAACGATGGAGTTGTTTCTGTTTATGGTCAATTTAAAAAAATAATCTTCTTGAATTGGACTGAATCCAAACATTAATCAATATAGAGCTACATTTGTTTATTTCCTGACAGTTTCGTTAAACTCTGCAGTGATTGGGGAGTTATTTTGCTAACAGACCAACACGGTTGACTCACAACATTACTGCACATAGAGTTGCACTCGGAGTATGTGTCAGGACTGACTCTCAGCTACCACCACAACAAATTTTACCTTAATATCTACAACATTGACTGAATTAGGACCGTTTGTGTCAGAATCAGGTGAACTCCAAACATTTAGACGTACGGTAACGATCATTCCCTGAGTGCTGAAATAAAATCCACCCAGTGGTTCATGAGATATTTTGCTAACAGACACACGCCGTTAAAGGCGTTTTTTTTTTTTTTGTCTTTTGGCAGCGGGTGATAATAAAACGTAAGAATCATTAAAGGTGTGATGGAAACAGAGAGGGAAGCTGTGGCTCCTCGTAATTATCATAACGCACGTGAAAACAAAAGGCTCGTGTCCCGGAGGACGGGCGAGCTCGTGCGGTGTCAGCTGGTAAGTGAGGCGGATCATTTCCTACCTTTTCAGAGTGGGGGGGGGGGGGGGGGGGCAGAGAAATGGAGGAAAAGAAAAGAAACAGAGATGATGAATGACTGTTTTGTCAAATAAAAAGGTAAAGAGCGCAGGACGGGCTGTAAAGCCTCTTAGTGCCTCTTCTGAAAAAAATAAGTTGTTAATGTGAGCAGAACAAACAAACAAACAAATAAACAACAAGAAAATCCCTCCTTTGCAGAGGTGTGCAGCCGAGCTCCCCCTTCCTCCCCCGTCTCTCCGAGGGCCTAGATGGGATGAGAGGAGAGGCGAGTCCATCTTCCTCCAACAAACTGATCACTCAGAGCAATTAAATCTAATGATTATAACACAACATCACAAACACACAACTACACAACCATCACTAAC
>NC_056499.1:12211106-12211522 GCF_014905685.2 Nematolebias whitei | reverse complement strand
CCATCACTAACACACAACTACACAACCATCACAAACACACAACTACACAACCATCACTAACACACAACTACATAACCATCACTAACACACAACTACACAACCATCACTAACACACAACTACACAACCATCACTAACACACAACTACACAACCATCACTAACACACAACTACACAACCATCACGAACACACAACTACACAACCATCACTAACACACAACTACACAACCATCACTAACACACAACTACACAACCATCACTAACACACAACTACACAACCATCCCAAACACACAACTACACAACCATCACTAACACACAACTACACAACCATCACTAACGCACAACTACACAACCATCACTAACACACAACTACATAACCATCACTAACACACAACTACACAACCATCACTAACGCACA
>NC_056499.1:12180417-12211006 GCF_014905685.2 Nematolebias whitei | reverse complement strand
CAACTACGCAACCGTGACAAACGCACAACTACGCAACCGTGACAAACACACAACAACGCAACCGTGACAAACACACAACCATCACAAACACACAACTACACAACCATCACAAACACACAACTACACAACCATCACAAACATACAACAACACAACCATCACTAACACACAACAACACAACCATCGCTAACACACAACTACACAACCATCACTAACACACAACAACACCAACAACACAGTGATCACAGAGTTGTTTACGGGTCCTGAATCATTTTAAGACATTCGTTTGATTCAACATTTGCTGTTTGAGCCACGTTGAGAAACATTGATCCGTTCTGATCAGTCCTTCAGACGTTGTGCCGTTAGCCCTCAGAAAGACTCTCAGCTACTACCACGCCAAGTTTTAGCTCAATATCTGTAAAACTCGCGGAGTTAAAGTAATTTATTTGTTTACTGAAGTCAGTCGGCTGTGGCAGCCATCTTGAATCTGAATGACTGTAAAAGTTAATCGGCTGTAAATGAACGTCCAGTAATTTCTTCCTGGAAGTTTCATTAAAATCCATCCAGTGGTTTATTAGATATTGTGCTAACTGATGAAGATGACTCCAGTAGTTAATGAATATGTTTCAGCGCAAGTCTCGAGGGATCGGTCAGCCCTCAGAGCACATGTTGGGCATTAGTCTCGGCTACTACCACATCAAATTTTAGCTCCACGTGTCTCGAGCTGTTGCCATCTTTGTTTGCAAAGATCCATTTTGATTTGGGCTGACTCCAAAAGTCGGTCAGTTATAGAAGTTCATCCAGTTATTGTCTTCTGAAAGTTTCACTGAAATCCCTGCAGTGGTTCTTAAGATATTTTTCTAACAGACAAACAGACGCAGGTAAAAACATGATCGCCCTGCTCTCGCCTCAAGGGGCAGGTGATAATGATAAGATGAAAGCTCAAAGACGCGGCGCCGAACACACGGAACACAACCGAAACAGCTCGGAGGCCTTTAAGGATCCAATCCTGACCTAATTATCAGAAATTAAAGCGGATCAGAATTAGCTTGATTTTTTTTAGGTAATTAGCGGCGGGCGTTTTATTCTGTGTGAGCGGCTGAATCAATCCGGCACCGACCAGTCGTCACGGAGCGCCACAGCCAGGACCGGCAGAACCCCCGATGGAGGGAGGGGGAGGATTTATGCTGATGCCTTAGGTATGATTTATATTATGTGTTCCAGCGCTGCGTTCACCGTGACGTCCTCGAACGCACCGCAGCGTGGCTAACAGTGGCTCGATGCTGAGGCTTTAAACAGCCTTGCGGTTCGATGGCAGTGGCCTTCAGGTTGGAGCCTTCACCTGTCAGCACTGTTAAAAATGGAGGACAGAGCAGGAAGCAGGACAAATGGTTTTACCCGTCTGTTAGCAAAATGTCTCATCAACCACTCGATGAATTTGAATGAAACCTTCAGGAAATAATCACTGGATGTGCATCTAGAATTGTTTAACTCTTGGAGTCAACCTGATTCAAGATGGCCGCCACACCCTACTGACCTTAAAAAACACATAAATGGCTACAACTCAGTCAATTTTACAGACACTGAGCTGAAATTTGTCGTGGTAGTAGCTGAGACTGATCCCCAACACATATTCTGAGTGCTCAAAGATCTATTGCACTCGACTCTGTCTGTCTGTTAGCAAAATATCTCATGAATGGATTTTATTGAAACTCGTTTACAGCTGATTACGTATCGGAGTCGATCCAAATAAAGATGACCGCCACAGGTACTCGACAGACGGTTTGTTTTGTTTATGACGTGTGAAGACGTCAGCCAATCACACGACCGCAGGAACAAAACTCTTCGTTAGGGCCGGTAATTTGCTGTCACCTCGCCTCTCCAACGACCTTTGACCTTGCCCACAATTACGCATCCACCGTGTTTTCACTGCAGCAGAGGCAGTCATGGCCGCCCGAGTCCGATGGCACCTCCTCCTCCTCCTCCCGGTGGACTGCAGCAGGTTTTCTTGTCATCCTCCCTCTCTCCCTCTCTCTTGTCAGTGTTGCTCCTGGCGAAAGGCTGATACTTGATATTCAGAGGATAGCAGCTTTTGTCTCAGAGATTTAATCAGTGGCTCTGCTCCCACTGCAGAGAGGGGGGAGATGGAGGGTGTGTGTGTGTGTGGGGGGGGGGGGGATGGAGGCAGAGACTGTTTATGTGTAATGACACAATAACAAAGCCTGCCTGTAAAACACAATCTGCAAACTGTGCTTTTGAAGGGGATTTTCAGCCCTGGATTAGTGTCAGGCAGAGGAGGTGATTTCTGTTGCAGTGGCTGTAAACGTGTCTTCTTTTTATAAAAATGGTTTATTTGTCTCTGTGTGGACACACAGTCGTAAGCAAAAGACGGAGCTCGAAGCTGACAGATGCAAGTGAAATATTTGACCGAACGGCTCGTGTTTGTTTGTTGCTTGATAATGGCGGCTCTTTGAGACGTTAATGGAAAGCTCAGATTTTTTTTTAAATTAATGCACCGTGTCCATTTAGCTCCAGCTGAAAGGACTCCGAGAGAATCAGTTCTTTTAAGGACCTCGGACAGATCTTTCAGGTTGGAAGATGTTCCCTTTCAGGCTGCAGGTGTAAAAAAATGTGTTTTCATTTGTTCAGAGGCGCTTCTGAGGGAGGGGGGCACCCTTTAAACCCAGTTCTTTAAAGTTAGGTCGTTGTGTAAAATGTAAATGAAACAGAATGAAAGATTTTTCAGTTTCATAAACTCATTTTATTCACAGTGGAACAAAATAAAACATTTCAAATGTTGAAACTGACAAATTGAACCTTTTTTTGTCGGGAAAAGTTTAAATTTTTGCAGCAACACGTCTTGAAGAAGTTGTTGTAGATCCACGTTTCCTTTGAAGCATCTCCTCTTCGTTTAACAAAAGATTGGGAAGGTCCAGGACCTGAGGAGACCAGTTGTTGGAGGTTTTGATGGACCTGATGAGACCAGTTGTTGGAGGTTTTGATGGACTTGATGAGACCAGTTGTTGGAGGTTTTGATGGACTTGATGAGACCAGTTGTTGGAGGTTTTAATGGACCTGATGAGACCAGTTGTTGGAGGTTTTGATGGACTTGATGAGACCAGTTGTTGAAGGTTTTGATGGACTTGATGAGACCAGTTGTTGAAGGTTTTGATGGACTTGATGAGACCAGTTGTTGGAGGTTTTAATGGACCTAATGAGGCCGGTTGTTGAAGGTTTTGATGGACCTGATGAGACCAGTTGTTGGAGGTTTTGATGGACTTGATGAGACCAGTTGTTGAAGGTTTTGATGGACCTGATGAGACCAGTTGTTGGAGGTTTTAATGGACCTGATGAGACCAGTTGTTGGAGGTTTTGATGGACTTGATGAGACCAGTTGTTGAAGGTTTTGATGGACCTGATGAGACCATTTGTTAGCGGTTTTGATGGACCTAATGAGGCTGGTTGTTGAAGGTTTTGATGGACTTGATGAGACCAGTTGTTGGAGGTTTTAACGGACCTGATGAGACCAGTTGTTGGCGGTTTTGATGGACTTGATGAGACCAGTTGTTGGAGGTTTTGATGGACCTGATGAGACCAGTTTGAGGTTTTTGTGGGAATATTGTCCCATTCTGATCTGATGGAGGATTCTAGCTGTTCAGCAGTCCTGGATCTTTTTTGCAGATGTTGTTCTAAAACCTGTAGACACTTTCCTGTATTGATGGAGTATTTCCAGATGTGTAAGCTGTTCATACCAGAGGGACTAATGCAGCCCTATACCATCAGAGAGGCAGGGGTTTGAACTGTGAGCTGATAACATCCTGGATGGTCCCTCTCTTCTTTAGTACAGAGGACGTGGTTTCCAGACAGAACTTCAGATTTGGACCAGTCTGACCACAGAACAGTTCTGGACTTCGCCTCAGTCCATTTGAAATGAGTTCTGGTCCAGAGAAGATGGCAGCGGTTCTGGATGATGTTCACATCTGGCTTCTTCTTTGTCTGAGAGCTTTAAGCAGCATCTGTGGATGAACTGTTTACAGACAATGATCTGTGGAAGTGTTCCTGAGACCAGAACCTGAACAAGAACCAGACCCATTTTAATGCAGTGGACCCTGAGGGTCTCGTCCTTTGAGCTCAGATTTCTACAGATTCTTGTAATCTGTGGATCAGATTATGACCTGGAGATGATGGAGATTAAAGTCTTTCATTCAGGAACTTTATTGTGAAATTGTTGCTCTAGCATTAGACAGAGTGCTGAACCTCTGCCCATCTTTACTTCGAACAGTCTGTTTTACATTCACACCTGTTGACACTTCACCTCATTAGTCACTAAATGTTCCTCTAGCTGGTTCTGATTTGTACCTCGTACATTCACAGCCTTTTGTTCCTCATGGAACTATTTCTTATAGATGTTATGAAAATGCTTTTTTTTTTTCTTCTAAAATTGTTACGGTTTCGTAGTTTCAGAGTTAAACAAAGATTTATGAGATTCGCTACTCATTTCATTCTGTTTTTATTGACATTTTACAGGACTGGGGGATTGTTGGGGCGGCTGTGGCTGAGTGGTTAGAGCAATCGTCCTCCATTGCAAGAACTGGGGGTTCGATTCCACCAGCAGTCACATGCCGAAGTGTCCCTGGGCAAGAGACTGAACCCCTCATTTCCTCTGATGTGTGTCCCATCAGTGTCTGAATGTGATAAAGCACTGATTATTCTCGGTATAGATTAGTAGAGTGCTGTATGGATGGGTCAATGAGGGCACAGATTGTGTTGTAAAGAGTTTTGAGTATCTTGATAAGATGGAAAGGAGCTATATAAGTACAGTCCATTTGTATTTTTTGCTGAAATAATACAGTACCTCGTTCTCTTTTGACTGATTTTTAAATCTGTTTTACCCCTGACTGGACCTGTAGATTCCTGTCGGAGACGGTTTCAGGTCGTCCCGGTCCTGAATGAGTCAGTCGGGTCATTTGATGGAAACATGAAGCAGAACTCAGTGAATGTTGTTTTGTGTAACTCCTCGTTGTCGTCTGTAATTGACCTGATTCATTCTGTAAGTGAGAGTCAGACTGAACAGGTGAGTCCTGCGTTTCCCTTTAAAACATGGCACGATCTCAGCTGACCGGAGGGACCTGAGTAACTTGGAGGAGGCTCGTTATGGTCTGGGTTTCTGGGGTGTCCTTCAGTCTGTGTGATGAAATCTCAAGACTATCAAGGCATTCTAGAGCTCATTTTACTGCCTGGAGGCAGAAACCTTGGTCTCAGTTTCTTATGGTAAATGGACTGTACTTACATAACGCCTTTCTATCTTATTATTTAAGAAAAGGGACTAACATTCCATTCGACAAAAAGATTTTCCCTCTGGTCGAGCGTCACATTACACCTCAGCCCCGCTAAAACAAATCTCTGATCCACCGGCGGTTGGATCGTGCGGTACGGCTGTGTTTCTGTGCGTCTGAGTGAAGATGGCTGACAGAACTGACAAACGTGTTATTTATCCATTTTGTGCCTGAGCTTTTCTCTTTCTTCCTCCCCTAACCTCTGTCACTTCAGCGTCAGCGGGCTGAGTTCTGCTCGGCTCGGGAACACCTTCTTGGGCTTTTTCTGGTGTCAGAATGTAGAACCGGCGTCCGTTATCGTGGTCCTCAAACATGTCATCATTCGCCGTACCCTGTCTTCAATCAATACGGGCTGGGAGCCAGTGAGCATGGCTAAATAGAAATATTGTTCAGGGGAAGTGAGATGTGAAAGGAAAAGTGTGTGTGTGTGTTAGTAGGTGTGTGTTTCTGCTATTGTAACCCTGCTGATTGGATTGTGTTTGACAGATATGGAGTCTGGAGAGCGGCTGGCCTCCCCTGCGCCCACCCTGTCTGCTGCTCGCACCTCCTCCCCTGCGGCCTCTTCTTCCTCCTCCTCTTCCTCCTCCTCCTCGTCTCCTGCACCCCACTCTAAGAGCAGCCTGGCCCCGAGCCCGTCGTTGCTGGGATCCACCCTGAACACCTCCGGTAAGGAAACGTTTTTCTCCTCTATGTGTCAATCTTAAAAACACAAACACAGACGGGAGAATTACCCACAACCCCCTGAGTGTGGTCACCTTCAAGTCTCGATAGCATTCAGAACGCTCCTCATGTCTCTACCATGAAGAAATTAGTTTCCTCCAGTATTAATTATGCAGTTATTTTGCAGCCGGTGTGAATGCACCTCTCTCCCAGCATTTTTTTTTTGTCCTGACAGCTTGGGTTGCGATTGAAAAGCTGCTGCATTAATGAATCCCAAACAATTAGGGGGCTCTTTTGTGTGAGAAACACACACATGCTTCGCCATGTCTCCTGACAACCTTCAGCTCTCCAGCTCCAGCTGCCTCAGAGTCAGGCTCAGCATGCCGCCGTGCACGTGTGTGTCTGTGTGCGTGCATGCCAGAAACACACAAACATGGAGGGAGAAAGAGCCTCTGCCTGCATGATTTAACATTTGTTAGCCACTCAGTGTCTAGTCAGCCCTGTCCGGCCTCCAGCTTCCTTTCTGTGTGTTGGTCAAAGCTGTTAGTGTGTGTGTGTGTGTGTGTGTGTATGTGTGTGTGTGTGTGCGTGCTAAAAAAAGTAATTTGCTCATATTCCTCCTCATCTCAATGTTTTCTTCTACACACTCGGACTTGCGCAAAGTCGTGGACAGGATATCTGACGTTTGCATCCTTTTTCTCTCCGTTACGAGAACAGGAAATATAAAATATAAAATGCTTCTACCCCCCCCCTTCCCACCCCATCCCCACACCCCGTCCTTCACATCCTCAGCGTCGCCCTGAAGACGAGGATCTTCCTCTCATGCGTCCCTCTTATTCAAAATCAAACATTCGAGGTGAACAAACGTTTTAGACTCCAAACGACGAGCCGAGTGTCGGAGAGTTTGGCTGCAAAACTTGGATTTTAATTCAGACCAAAGAAGAAATTCTTCTCAAACGAAAGTCCAAAACATAATTTGTGTAAAGAACCGTAAAGACTAGAAAAGAGTAACCCTTATTTTTATGTAGGGATGCACGATATTATCGGCATGGTATCGGTATCGGCTGATATTATCAATAAAGTTAAATATCGGACATTGGCCATTCCATCAAAATCACACCAATATAAAAGGTGCTGTTTATATATACGTATGTTTAAGGTGCTGTTTTTGTATGACAACCCAGCGATAAGGATGTCTGCAGCGCCAGCACGTTATGACGTGGCATCAGTTATCAGCCAAATAAGTTTTAACATATCGGATATCAGCCAAAAATTCAATATCGTGCATTCCTAGTTTTTATGTATTTAAAAAAAATTAATTAAAGAAAATGTGCACAAGTTTAGAATACACATCCTAGGATGTACGAACATATCTGGGTCCATATAAGACCTAGTTTAGGTTTGGGTCTGGGCTGCGGTCCGACATTTGAGAACCCTTACCATAAACTCTGGAAAAGCTGAGCTACATAAAGTTCATTACCAAGAATGTGAGAAAGTGTGTGCGGTTAAAAATCTGTACAATCTGTTTAAATTCCCCGACCAAGCTGGGTCCAAATTGGACTTTGTTTGGGTCTGGATCTGGTCTAAAAAGCCAAACACCTCATTTTAATTTTAAGCTTCAAATGATCCAAATTTGAAGCAAAGCATTTTGGACTCAAAGCAACAGAACATGTCACGTGCGTTTGTGTAAATGTGTTTGTAGTCGTCGAGATCGTCGCACACTCCGGCACGATCCAGATTCTTTACAGACGGGCCAGTTTAAAACATAAAAACTAAATACAAAACACAGCTCCGACCGTCTGCTCGTGTCATTGATGAGGATATCACTCTGAGAATAAATAAAAGCTGATCGGCGCTCGTGGCGCTCGCTCCTTATGGGATCAACTCACGGATGCAATTAACTTAAATCTGTCTGTGGAAATTTGATTGACTGCAACAAACAACAAATTAATCCCCCCTCGGCGGCATCCAAATCTGGGGGAAAACGCAGGCGGTGCAGTTTGTCAGAGCCGAGGAAGGACTGGAGCAGAGTGCAGATTAAAAGTCTTCCTTCGCTGGAAGGAGTGCACGTCGCCCACCGCCTGTCGGGCCACAGTTTCAGGCGGAGGTTACCTCGTGTTGAGAAAAGACGAAGCTGTGGTCGTCTTTGTGTCGTTGAACTTCAACTTCCAGTTCTGTTGAGGAAAGTTTGCAGCTGAGTGGGAAGCACCTCTAAATCTGAGGCCCTGGTCCTTTGACCACTCTGGTTCAGACAGAGGTTTTGTCTCAAGTGGAGTACCTCAGGGCCGTGTTGGTAGGTGAAGAAAGAAGGGAACAGGAGATCGACAAGCAGATCAGGGCGGTCTTTACCGGTCGTTCTACGCGCCAACCCTCACCTAAGGTTACGAGCTTTTAGTGGTGACTACGAAACTGAGATTGTGAAAACAGGTGACCTAAATGAGACCCTCCGCAGGGTGGCCGTGCTCAGATTTAGAGACAAGAAGAGGAGCCCAGAGACTAACAATGCTCCTGCAGAGACTCAGCTGAGGGGTTTGGACATCTGGTTCATTCCCTGTGGAGGCGTTTAGGGCATATCCTTCCAAGAGGAGACCCTCCCTCCAGGAGTGAATGCTGTGAACAGTGAATGCTGTGGCCGGCCTCCTTCCAGGAGGGTCTCCTTCATCAAGGATAACCACAAAGATGACCGTATCTCTCACCTGGCCTGTAAACGCCTTGGGGGACCCCTTTGGAAGAGATGGTGACGGTTTCTGGCCAGAGGACGCTGCCCATTCAGCTCAGATAAATGAAAGACAAGTTTCATTCAAATCCAAGATGTTTTGTTTCAGACAAACACAGAGGCACGGAGCAAAAACATTATCGCCGCTTCGCCTTTGGCAGACAAAAAGTGGGTGAGGAAGAGTGAGTGCCTCTTCTTCACTCCAGGATCTTGGATTTAATTATTCGCCTTCTGGAGGCCAGCATTAATATTGAAAAGGCATTTGCAGATGTCACTTTGTGTTGCGTAGAATGAAAGGAGGGTTTCAGGCGGGTGTGTGTGTGTGTGTGTGTGTGTGTGTGTGTGTGTGTGTGTGTGGTGGGGGGGGGTTAAGTGAATGCTGTGGCCGGCCTTTTTTTAAGTTGGGGGGGGGGGGGGTTGCAGTCGTTTATCTTCGTATCCACTAGCTGACGCTGGCAGGGCGGGTATTTATACATATTCAGCATATTCTAATGACATTCAAAAGGCAGAGTTTGGCGTCTCGTGGCGGAGGAGGACCTTGAAACGAGCACAAAGAGCTTGTACAGCTCACCATTAAGGTGCCGTGGAGGCCTCAGAACCACAGCCGGTTCTGTTGGGCTCAGCTGCCGAGCCTTAAACTGACCCCACGATCAGATCCTCCACACTAGATCAGAAAGCACCGCACCTCACTTTGACAATCTCATCTGCAACACTTCTGCTTTCCTTGAAGTCATCACTTTTTTCTTTTGTGCAGCTCACGCAGAGGTGTCGGAGCAGACTCACCCCCCACACACACACACGCACACTTTTTTTTTTCTGGAATAGAAATTGAATTTGCATGAAATATGCTCGCACTAAATTGCATCTGACTCCGGGAGGAGGTAATACGCGGCAGTCGCCCCTGCCAGGAGTGATTGTGCTCAGGAAAACGCGAGACGATGATGATGATGTTGATGAAGTATTCTTCTGCGCTGAAATTGAGCGCCGAGAGCGCGGGAGGAGGTTTTACACCTTCTGTTCCCTGGCGGAGGTTATCCAGATCTGTTGTTCTGCGGCACGTTCTGGTGCTCGTTTTGAACGTAACAAATGTTAACTAGACAAATAAAGCAGGTCTGCACCACAACAAAGACGTTAACGGTGCGAACGCCGAGTCACTTTTTATTGTTTATACGTTACTTACAATCAACCTACTTCTGCATACTTTGTGCTATTTTAGCTGTTTGTACATCAAAACATTAGGCTCATTCAGGAGATGGGCGCTGCAACGTTTATTCTTTGTCACTTTTATACTTTAAGAATTTTTTATTTATTTATTTACATATATTTTCTCCATAAAAACATGGAGATCTCTACATTTCTTTTTTCTTTGTAACCTGCTTTTACTACTGTCTCTGTTTCTCAAGCTGTTTTTGGCTTTTAGGCACTTTTTTGGTATTTTGCTACTTGTAGCTTTTAGTTAGCATTGTTATAAATGCTTTTTTATTGCTTTATTGGTAGATTTAATTAGCTGTTTTCTACTTTTAGTTAGACATAGTCTATATCCAGTTTTTAGCTAGACGTCGCTTTTACTTTCAGCTAGTGTTTTACACCTTTTAGTGTTCGTGTAGTTTTAGCTTTTATCTCACCAAACTACACTTAAACCATTGGAAAGTCTCTACAATTGGGCCTTGAAGGTTTTATACTAAAAGCCAGTCAGATTTCATCACTGTAATATTTTAGCTAAGTTCTGTATTCTAGAATTTTCCAATTTTATAAATTGCAATTTAAAAAAAATTTGATCTTCAGATGTTTAAATGGACTTGCACCCAGACCATTAAGCAATTACACAGAAATTGCAGGACTCCAACAGATCTACCAGAGCGGCTTTAAATGGCAACTGTTCCTTTTTGTAGAACAACTTTTGCTCAAAGTGCTCTCTCTGTGAGAGGATCCACAATTTGGAGCTCACTCCAAGTTAATTTAAAGTCGGTAACCAGATTCAATATGTTTAATAAACACACTAAACTCTGGCTGTGTCAAAAACAGCATTGCACTCATGCTTAATGTATTTTATTATGTTTTTAATCCATTTGTTTTATTGTGTATGACTCTTGTTTATGTTGTTAATATTATTTTTAATTAATTTACTCTTGTTTTACCATTCCACTTCCTAGTAGTATCTTAGACGTCCTGTTTATAAAAGCCCATCTAGGGACAAGTGCTACAATTAGCTAATGCTGTAAATGCCATGATACAAGCACAGGACTGCTGCTTTATTCAGTTTGTCCATCTTGTTGTGTGTCAGTCCATAAACAATAAATAAATAAATAAACTATCTTTACTGCATGTAGGTTTTAGCTTGTCTTTGATGTATTTAGAATTTAGTGTTTAGATATTTGTTAGCTTTTAGCTATTGTTTTAGCATGAATAGACCACCTCTTGCTACTTTTAGCTTTTAGCTACATTTTCTACATTTAGTTGTTTTTTAGCTAGCTGTTGCAACTTTTAAATTTTAGCTAGTTTGGTGGTACTTTCAGTTTTTTGTTAGCTTAGCCACTTATAGCTTTTAGCTATCGTTCTGATTATTTTAGCTGTTAGTATTTTTGTACCTTTTAGATTTTAGTTTAGCTAGTTTTGCTTTATTTGCTACTTTAAGCTTTTAGCTAGTGCTTTTCTCCTTGTAACTATTGTTCTGCTTATTTTAGCTTTTAAAAGTAAAAAAAAAAAACTTCAGCTAAGTTCAACTGTCATTCAGCTCACGTCATTCATTCTGTACGTTCACAGAAAATTATTTCTCCAGTCTACACATAAGTGCACTATCAGTTCAGTTTTCAGAGAAAATAAATTTAACATCAGGTGAAATAACAGCCGAAAGAAAAAGAAAGTTTTCTTTGAGTGAAAAGTTCAATTTTGAATAAATTCTTACTCAAACAGAAACGGTCTGTATTTAATTTTCTGTCCAGTCAGGTGGATAAAAAGTGACACCTTCAAAAGGTTTTAAAGTATTTTCAGTTTTTTACCCTGTCAGTTTTACAAGAACCAAGAAAAAATGAATTGTGGCCGATGTTTCCTGCCTGTAACAATAAACAAACAGAACAAACAAATAGGATAATTTATGTCAAAGAGCTAAAACAAAAGGTGAAGAGATGGAAAAAAATAATAATTTTGAAGAGGAAATATTGACCAAGCTCATAGCATGTGTGCTGTTAAGTAACAAGTTAATTATCTTTAAACAAGACAATAAAATTGACTTAAAAATGCAAAATAGTAAAAATGAAACGATACTATGTCAACAAAACCTGACATGTAGTGCAGAACTAGGATCAACAGAGGAGGAAAGTGAAAAGTTTTTGGTTAAATTTCTAAAAACGTTGTTTCTAACTTCAGCACTAACCCTAAATATACGTGACTGTCGGGGTTTACAATAAACAATAAAGTTTACAATAAATAATAATAATAACAATTATAATAATCCAACCTTACATTGGATTAGACTTGTGTGTAGCCAATAAAACCACTCTAATTTGGATAAATTAGGTTTGAAATGCGGTGAGAAGGAAGGTAAGTGGGATCATGCCCCCCATGGTTGAGTTGGAACCAGGGCTCCAGATTGACTAAATCTACCTCTGGCTGGTGGCATGAAATTCAAATATCATCTAAAAACAAAGAAAACGTTCATTAATTTAAATTCTGTTAAGTTTATTATCCTCCTTACGACCTGATCTGTCTGTAGGAGAATAAAGTTTGAGTTCCTTTTACTGTTTTCATGTTTGTTGAATGTGAAGTTGTCGTAGCTCCCGCTGTTTGCGCTCATGTTGTGGGTTTCTCTGTCCAACACGTCAACACGTCCTCCTCTGTTCTGCTGCAGGCCGTCTGTTTGGAGCTGCAGGAGAGACGCCCTTCATCGGCTCCACGTTGTCAAGTGCCTTCCCTCTGGTCAACCACCCAGCCTTCGGAGCCCTGTACACCGCCGGAGGGGGCCGGCCCGAGTTCGGAGGTCTGGGCTCCATCGGGATGTCGGCTGCTCTGGCTGCCCACCCGCAGTTAGGAGCCCTGTCCGGTAAGAAGACGCCGTTTTGCCTTCTGAGCAGCGATTGAGGGAACGGTGCGTTTTCTAAAACCTTTCCGTGTTTTCTCAGATTGGTGGAGAGCTGCTGAAGCTCACGGACGGGGAGCCGCCGCCTTCCTCCCTTCTTTCTTCAGCTTCCCTCCGTTCTTCGCCCCTCACATTCAGCCCAATCACAGCACCGCTCCCGCTCAGATCAGGACCCCCGGAAAGAACAGCCACGACCCCCCTAAAGGTACTTACCCACCATCCAGACCGGTCTTTTCACTCCCACAGTGTTTCTTCTGAATCCACTTTACCCTGTGAGGAGATTTTCTCTATTTTCAGATGGATTTAATGACTTCAGCACTCACTGTTAACTTCTTTCCCTCGTGTTCTGTCTCATAATCTCTGCTCTTTTAATTTCACACTATCTTTTAATTTATCTTTTATTATGTAAACCGCTCATGTTGGGCTTATTCTTGTTGCGGACCGGCAACGTTTGATGAGATACATGCATAAATCAATATTTTTATTAGCCTCGTTTCTTTCTGTGCTCAGTTCCAGATATTCAATTAGCCCTCGTCGCACAGTTCTCAGAAGAGATTAAACCGGGTCCTAATGGTTCTGTGTTTTCAGGGGTGAATGGAGCAGTGAATGGCAGCGGGGTCTGTCCTCCCACCACACAATCGGTGAGCTATTCTGCGAGTTCGGCTCCGGTGCAGGCGCTGACAAAGCCGACCAAAACCTCAGACCCGTCCAACAGCCACCGGAGCAGCCCACAGAACGACCCTGCAGAGGAAGTGAAGACGACCGTGAAACCGAAAGATAAGGTAAAGTCTGAGGTTTGAGGTGGACGCGTTACAGTCAGAGGACACAGAGACTGGACTGTAAAGTCAAAGTCAGATTTATTTATAAAGCACATTTAAAACAGCAGATGTTACCAAAGTGCTTCACAATAAGATCAAGGCAGTAATTAAAGACAAAATAGCAAACAAGAAGTAATTAAAAGCATCAAAAATAAAAACAAAAAAGGAGACCGGACTACAAGAGACGGGGCTGAAGGAGACTGGACTGTAGGAAACTGGACCAATAAAACCTGAACGGAAAGAGATGGGACTACAAGAAACTGGACTTGAAGATGCTGGACTTTCTTTCCTCGTATTCATGACAAATTTAAACCTTTTATTTTTTATTTCAGAAATTGCGGAAGAAACCAACAGGCACATCTTTGGTCAGCAGCAGTGAGTCAGGCACGTCCTCGGACAGCTCGAGTGATGGGTCCCTCAGCAGTGACCTGGAGGACCTGGCTGAGGACGACGAAGACGATGATGAGGATGAGGACGATGAAGATGAAGATAAACAGAGCGAGTTATCAGACTCTGAGAAGCGAACAAAGAAGAGATCGAAGGTAAATGAGAAATATATTTCCTGCAAAACTGCAGCATGATGCTGAATAACTGCTGAAAGTAGCTAAAGAACCTAAAACTGAGTTGTTGAAGCTAAAACAAGCAAAACACTAAAGTTAAAAATACCAAAACACTACCAATAAGCTAAAGGTAGAAAAAGGCTAAATAAAATTTAAAGTAGTAAAAAGCTAGCTCAATGGAAAATATAGTGAAACACTAGCTAAAAGGTAATGTAATTTAATTCATTTCAGTTTATTTATATAGCGCCAAGTCACAACAGGTCATCTCAGGACACTGAATTCAATTAGTAACATTCTTTATCTAAGGAAGGAAGCCAGCAGATTGCATCGAGTCTTCGTCTCATGAAGCAAAGGGTTAAGTAGAAACAAAAAGTAGCAAAAGGCTAGGTAGAAGAAAAATATAGCAAAACAGTAGCTTAATGCTAAAAACTGGGTAAAGGTTTAGAAAACACAAGCTACTTATTTTAAGTAGCAAAGGGCCAACTTAAAGCTAAAATGGCAAAACCCTAGTTAAAAGCAAAATATAGCAAAAGTCTAGCTAGAAGTTTAATATATCAAAAGGGTAAACTAAAGGAAAAACAAAGCTAAATCTAACTGTAGCACAATTTAAAATAATTTTGTTGTCTTTCAGTGCAATGACAATAAAGCTTATTCTGACAATTTCAGGTAAAATCTCAGTCTCAAAATGCTATCTCTAAGCTTAAAGTTGCAAATCAATAGCTAAAATCTCAAACTAGCTAAAAGCTCAAAGTATCTTAAGACAGAACTATTTCTGAACTGGTTTCCTGAAGCATATTTTTTAAAGAGAACAACAATTTAGAAAGAACTAGAGATATTTTTGTATTTCAATGAGCAAAATATTTATAAATACAATTAAATATTTAAAAATAGTATGAAAGTTACACAATGCAAAAGTCACAGCATCTCCTGAATGAGGTGAATGTTTTGATTTATGAACAGCTAGAAATATCTTGGTAGAAAATGGCGGCGCGCATGACCACGGTGGCTCTTAACTCTCGAACAAACCTGGCTAGCGGCTGCTCTGCTCCAGCTGCAGGACTGTTTTGCAAACACAGATTGGAGCATGTTCGAACAGCAGGACCTCCAGGGTTTCTCTGAGTCCACTCTAACCTAAAATCTCAACCTTCCACTGCCTCAACAACTATAGGCCTACAGCGTTAACACCAGTGGTTGCCAAGTGTTTTGAGAGACTGTTGGCACAGCACATCAAGGACTGCCTCCCCCTTGCCTTTGATCCTCATCAATGTGCATACAGAGGAAATAGGTCTTCTGATGATCTACTGATCTCTACTGCCCTCCACACTCCTCTGACCCACTAAGAAGTCCCTAAGTAGTTCATCGGGATGCTTTTTGTCGACTTTAGTTTGGCTTTCAATACTATCCTTCCCAACATCCTGGTCGACAAGCTGGCTGCACTAGACTTACCCCCTCCCACACTTGAGGACTTCTTTACAAACCCTCCTTGGTCTGTAAAGATTGGTGCACACAGCTCCTCCATCTTGACGCTCAGCACTGGCTCCCCCAGGGTTACATGCTGAGTCCAGTCCTATTCACCATCTTTACCCATGACTGCACTCCCTCTCATCCCACCAACACCATCATCATATTTGCAGATGACACCTCCCTGGTGGGACTGGTGCAGATGAGTCGTCATATATGGACGAGGTGCAGCGTTTGGCAAAGGAGTGTGCCAGGAACAAAATGTCACTCAATACCAGAAAAACCAAGGATGTGGTCATGGATTACAGGAAGAGCAAGGCTGCTCCTGACCCGCTCTACATAAATGGTGACAGTGTGGAGAGAGTCCCCCACTTCTAACACTTTGGGACTTACATCTCAGAGGACCTTTCCTGGTCAGTCAACACCACATCAGTGGTTAAGAAGGCCCTGCAGTGAATCCACTTCCCGAGAGTACTTAGACGGAACAACTTGGAGACTAAGCTGCTGATAGCCTTCTATCGTCCCACCGTAGAGAGTGCGCTGGCAAACGCCATTACCATGTGGTACGCTGGCTGCACCACTTCTGGCTCCACCACTTCTGGCTCTACCACTGCTGGCTCCACCATTGTTGACAAGAAGAGGCTGCAGAGGGTGATCAGGACTGCTGAGAGAATAACTGGCTGTCCTCTCCCCTCCTTCAACGATATTGCCAACCCCCGCTGTCTCTCCAGGGCAAAGAGGATCCTCCAAGACCACCTCCATTCTGGACACCACTTACTCAGCCTGTTGCCCTCCAGAAGAAGGTACAGAAGCATTAAGAGCCACACAAACAGATTCAAAAACAGCTTCTTCCCATGGGCCATCTAAATACCCATTAAACTCCCTGCGTGCATCATTCCTCTAGTGCAACATGTTTGGTCACATTCAATCATCGATACATGCAGTACATTCAGTCTGCTTTCACTACCTCACCGGTATTCTTCTGTCCAGTACGTCTCTGTGTTTTCAGAACCGATATTTATTTTGTGTATAGGTCCGAATTGTTGTTTGTATGTATGTTGTTGTCTCAGTATTTCTTTTTAATCTTTTTAATCTTTTTAATAGTCAGTTGAGGCGCCTTCAGTTTCATAGTTCAGGCTGTTGAAGTTCAAGTTCGAGGTTCTTGTCATTCGCATCGCATGTGCTACATGAGGTGGAACGAAATTGTGTACACAGGGTCACAGTTACATCCAACAATAGCAAAAATATAAATTGTAAAAAGAAACTGTACTAAGGATCTAAGATATAAACTAAGAAATACGCTAAACACTAATAGTGCAAAAACAATACGCCGAACATCAACAGCATGAACATGAGTGTGTGTGAGTAGATGAGTACGAATGAATAAACTGAATGAACTGTGCAGCGACAGTAAAGACTATTCTGTTCTAAAATAGCACAGAGTTTACAGAAGTAGGTTGAAGAAACGAATGGAAACATAAGAACAGGAAAACAACATGTTTGTAAATGTGCCAACGTACAGAGTGAGCTGGTCATTCTAACGATTCTGGATTTCATTTCTCTTGTAGGTTCTGAGTTCCGGCTCTGGAACAGGAAAGACTGACAGACCCTTCCTCTCCAGGGAAATCCAGGACAGAAGAGACCCCCAAGCCAAGAAGGTGTCCTCCAACCCCCCAACCCTCGTGCCCCTTCCCTGTTCCGTTTCCCCACCCGTCTTGACCCAGACCTCCCCGCTGCAGAGCTCCAGGTCCCGGACCGAGGCGCCGCAGCAGCACTTGAGCGTGATTCAGTCCACCGGCCTGGCTGCCAACCCCAAGCCCCTGGCGCTCCTCACCCAGCCCCGCAGGGAGTCTTCCCCGTCGTCCTCCCCCATCGCCCTCACCACTTCCCCGAGAGCGTTCTCCAGCACCGCTTCTCCCAAACCCCCCAAACTGCTGCCCTCCTCCTCACCACAGCACCTGCCCCTCTCCCTCTGCTCCTCGCCGAAGCCCCTCTCCGTCCCCTCTCCGCCTCGCTCCACCCTGCTGGCGTCTACCTCCCCAAAACCTTTCGGCTTGACCTCGTCGTTAACGAGCGCCCAGAAAACCTCGCCGAAGCTGCCGAAGCACACCGTGCCCAGCGCCGCCAAGTCCAACAAGAGGAAGCTGCTGGAAGCGTCTCTGGCTCAGATCAACGAGTTCAGACTCAAACAGGTAGGCCGTAACAGAACTTTAATGTCGTTTCTAACCGTGTTCACACAAACGACTCAGCAGTTAACTCAGTCGGCTGCGAGAAGTAATTACAGCCGAACATTTAGTTTCAATGAGCGAAGTTATCCCAGTAAATGGTCTGTAATAAAAATCTGCTCTGAAGCTGAGTGGAGTTCAACCTGCAGCTGCTTGTTTACCACAAACGTTAGTTTAATTAAAAATAAGTCCTGACGGCTACAAGGCCTCCTGTTCCAGGGTTCTCCACATCAGAACACAACGACAAAAAAAATATTTATAGCAAAACCATAGCTAATGCTATAAATACATAACCGTAGCTGTAATTTGCAAAACTTTATCTAACCGCTAATGCCAGAAAAACATTAGGCAAAACCTTAAAACAGCAAAACAACAACTAAATGTTAATAAAAGATCAGTAGCCAAACCTTCATTTAGAACAGCAGTGACTTGAAGGTAAAACTAGAAAAACAAAAGCTAAAATTAGAAGAAGAAAAAAAAAAAAAAACAGCAGCTAACACCTAAAACCAGCAGAACAGTAGCTAAAAGCTAATATTAGTCAAACAATAGCTAATAGCTAAAGGCAGAAACCAGTAGTTAAAAGCAAAAACCAGTAAAACAATAATTAAAAGATAAAATTTACAATCAAGCAGCAGCCAGATCTAAAATTTGCACAGTAGCTAGCTTATAAATAATGAAACCAAGAGCTAAAATAAATAAATAAATAAAAAAAACAGAAGCTAATATCAACTAGCAGAACAGTAGCTAAAAGCTAAATTTAGCAAAACAAAAGCCAACTGTTAAAGCCAGAAAAAACATTAGTTAAAATCTAAAACCAGCTAAACAATAGCTTAAAGAAAAAATTAGCTCAAACACATTAGCCAAATCTAAAATTAGTACAATAGCTAGAAGCTAATATTATGAAAAACAAGAGCTAAAACTGCAAGAACAGTAGCTAATAACTAAAACTAGCAAAACAGTAGCAAACAGACAAGCAAACAAAAGCAGTAATTAAAAGCTAAAACCAGCAAACAGCTAAAAGATCCAATTTGCTAAATAAATAAACTTAAGTAGCCAAATCGAAAATTAGTATAATAAAAGCTGGAAGTAAAATAAAAAACCGCAGCTAATACTTACCAAAGGTAGCTAAAAGCTGAATTTAGTAAAGCAATCCTACACTCTACAATTTTCTTTTCATTAAACCAAAACATTAAACGCTAAATTGACTAAGATTTTGTTGATATTTTCTGGGTTGTTAATATAAAAGTTTGATACGTTTACTCAATTTACAGTTTACTTTATAATGATAATTAAAATATTTGCCTGCAGTTTTAGCTCTGAGTCTCAGAAAGGATCAATACTTTGTGGAAATGTAAAACACTGATACCAGTTTATTTTGCTCATCAAGTTTATCATCACACTTAATAGTAATTTACGTTATATCACACTCTGTTAAAGCTTATCAGCTAAATCCCTTCAGCATCAGTGTGTGAAGCTTTGTAACTTCCGTTTCTCAAACCCAGCTCCAGAACCAGTCACTGACCACAAACGTACTGTCTGTTTCTTTCTCTGATCAAGATTGCGAATGAGGTAATGGCTGTTATATCAAAGCAAGATCTGGTACATGTGAAGATGTATAAATAAAACTGCATTGCTCACGTTTTTTAGAGAACACACAAGAATTCTTGGGCTGCGTTTCCATTCCATGTGTTCTCTCCTTCTGCAGAAGAGAAATAAACCTTGCTACGTGTTTTTTAAACAAAGTTCTCAGTCTGCTAAATTTTATTGAACAACAAAGTTTGATAAAACTCCACAATTTAAAATACCCATTTCAGTAAAGCTAAAAATGTAAAGTTGAATATTTTGAGAAGTTGCTTGTCACTCTGGGAAGGGTCAAAGGTCATTTCCAAACTATCTGGAGTCTATCCCCAACATTTCAGACAGCTGACACAGGAGATTCACCCTGAAAGTCAGACCATGCAATGAGCTCCATCTCAGACTCTACAGGTCTCTGTTAGCAGGTCAAAGGTCAAAGGTCATGGCAGGACAATTAGAAAAAGACTGAACATGGTTAGCTTGTTTTAGGTGTGTCTTATATTATGGTAATTTTATATTGAGCTTAAAGCTCAAGTCTAAACCGATTTATAATAATTGAATATAATTTATTTCTGCTCATTTCACACAGTCTAATTACTTCTGTACTTATTTTTAGTAAAAAAAATAACTAACTCACATCTGTTTATTTAATTGTTTTCATATTTTCCTCCTTTTCACTGTCTGTTTGACTAATTTTTAGATTTTAGACTTTGCATTCTTATGATTTTTAGACTTCACATTCTTATGATTTTTAGACTTCACATTCTTATGATTTTTAGACTTCACATTCTTATGATTTTTAGATTTTTATTCCATACATTTTGTGTTTCCTTCTGTCTCTCTCTAAATGCTGTAACGTTGATAAACCTTTAATATATTTCTCACATGTAACTGAAGTAAATTTAAGGCTTCAATCACAGAGTATTATTGAGAAAGTCCCTTTAAAGATGCAAAAGTCCTTTTTTATCGCCTGAAGACACAGATTTGTCTTGTTTTTCAAAGAACAGCAGGATAACGGATGACCTGAACTGGTGGATATGAAGTTATTTTGTGAAAATCACTTCCTCTTTCCTGTTTCAGCAGAGCAGAGAAGTTTACGGCGAGCTGAATTCCCCCTGTGGTTTCAGCTCCGTTACTTTATTTCATGGTGTGTGAAATTGATTTGTTTCCATCCAGTTGAGAGTTCAACTTTAGAGTCGAACCTCCCTTTGCTTAAAACTTAGACCGAGCCAAACTTGTCCCAAAAATATAATGACTAAACGAGCCAGGAGACGATAACAGCGGTGCAGACAAGTGATTACAGTTTCAGAGATGATGAACTCCAGAGAACATTGTTTTGTGCTACAGTGTGAATGCTGAGTCAGCATTTAGTGGCGGGTTTCTGAGCCTTTTAGTTTTTAAGCAAAATACTTTGGTATACTTGGAGCTATTTTAGCCGTTCTTGTATCAAAACGTTCGGCTCATTCAGGAGATGGCTGCTGTGACTTTTTTTTTTAATTACTTTTATACTTTTCAAAATATTTAACTTTATTTACAAATATTTACCCATTAAATTACATTACTTTTAGCTTTTTCTAATTTTTTTTTTTACCCCCCCCCCCCCCCCCTTTATTTTTTTTCGCTATCCTTCTGCTACTTTTACCTTTTAGATAGTGTTCTGATGTTTTTAGCTAGCACTTTATTACTTTCACCTTTTGGTAAGCTTTCTGCTACTTTTGACTTTTAGCTATTTTTTCTGCTACTTTTGACTTTTAGCTATTTTTTGTTTCTCTAACTTGTTTTGCTAGCCTTTTGCAGCATTTAGTGTTCAACTAATATTTTGCTGCCTTTAGCATTTGATTTGCCCTTTTTACTTTGAGTTTTACTAAATCTTTGCTAATTTAGCTCATAACAAGCTGTTTTCGTCTCTTACTGCTATCCTTTTGCTGCTTCCATTTTTTAGCTCCTTTTGTTGCTTCTTGCTAGCACTTTCACTTTTCAGCTAGTGTTCTGCTACTTTTGACTTTTATCAATTTCTTGCTAATCTTAACTGTCTTGCTAGTCTTTTTCTTCATTTAACTTTCTGCTAACATTTTGCTACCGTTAGCATTTCATTAGCCTTCTTTTAAATAAATTTTAGCTTTCAACTACGCTTTTGCTAATGTAGCTTATAACAAGCCATTTGCTACTTATCTCTGTCCTTTAGCTGCTTTTATCTTTTAACTCACCTTTTTGCTGCTTTTAATGAGTGCTTTTTTACTTTCACCTTTAAGATAACTTTTTGTTTCTTTTCCCCTTTAGCTACTTTTTGTTACTGTTAATTGTTTTGTTTGCCTTTTGCTACATTTAGCTCTCATTTAATATATTCCTACTTTTAGCATTTGATTGTGCCCTTTTTACGTTTAGTTTTTACCTACAGTTTGGCTGTTTTGTTTGCTACTTATTGCTATATTTTAGCTACTTTTATTTAGCACTTTATTACTTCCCCTTTCAGTTAGCTTTTTGCCACTTTTAACTTGATTGTTTTGCTAGTCTAATGTCACATTTAGCATTTAGATTTTAGTTAATTTTCTACACTTAATTTTACCATTTACAGTAACTTCAGCTTCTTCAGCAAATGTGTTGTTAAAGACTCTCGGCTACTACTACATCATATTTCAGCTTATGTCTGTAAAATTGACTGAATTGTAGCCGTTTGTTTTTTTCTAACGCCAGTTGGCTGTGGTGGCCATCATATTTTTTATTTTTTTATTTCATTGGGTGATAACTGTTAGAGCTTATGATTTTAGATAATATGGAATATAAGTTTGTCAACCTGACGCTCCTTTGGGGCGCCCATGTCTGACTGGATGACAAACCCTCCTTCATGAGTCTAATCGTGCTAACCTCGTTTTGTCCCCCGTCCCTGTCTCTCCCTCAGATGTCTCAGTCGCAGACGTTCCCAGCCGAGCAGAAGAAGAAGCAGCAGCAGGGTCCAAACAAGACACCCAAGAGGACGTCTCTGTCTTCGCCGCCGCTGCCGCCAGCTCCGCCTCTTCCCCCTCTTCCCCCCCAGAACAATCACTCCAACCTCTTCCTGTCGAGCGCGCTGCTGGGTCTCCCAGAACCCCACCACCCCAACGGGGTCATCCAAAGCACCACTCAGGACGCACCTTTGGCCCTCATCACCAAACCTCGCAAAGACCCCGCCTCCCGGGGCAGGTCCCCCCAGCTCAACCCGGACGCCGGGTCCATGCCCGTCAACCTGAGCACGGGGGCCAGCCGGACCCAGGCGAGTACCCAGGCTGGCCCTCCTCCTCCGTCACAGCCTCCAACTACCTCACCCCAAGCCACAGGCCACGGATCCAGGAAGACCAAGACACCCCGGAGTAAAGGACAGACCCTGGGTCTGGGTCAAGCGGACCCTTTAGCTGCCTGGAAGGGCTTCTCCCAGAACCATCTGGTCCAGTCTCTGGTTGAACTGTTTCGAGGAAGCGAGTCCGGCATCGGGATTCCTGGGGTCAGTATCCCAGGAGTGGGAATTCCTGGGATGGGAATCCCCGGAACCTGTAACCCCACGGCTGCTCTTCCAGCCAACAAGGAATCTGACGACTCAGGAGACGACGAGGACGAGGACGAAGATGACGACCTCGAAGAGGAGGATGAAGAGGACTCTGAAGACAGCCTTTCAGGTGGGTCCTGTAAATATTTACATCTAAACAATAAACAAAACGAGGAAGAAATACAGTGAAGGCTGAGCGCTGAATGACAGCTGAAATTTGCTGTAGAAGCTGAAACTAAGTTAAAGCTTACATCTAAAAGAAGCAGAAACTAGCTAGCATCTAAAAAAACGATAACTAAAAAACCTAAAGTAGGAATTGTTGGCCAAGTCAAAAGTAGATAAATGCTAGCTAAAAGTGGCAAAACACGGGCTATAAGCCAAAAGTAGCAAAGGCTAAGTAAAAATTAGCTAAACTTTATCTACAAGCTACAAGTAACAAGAGCATTGCTATAAATAGCAAAACCCTAGACAAAAGCTAAAAGTAGCAAAATATTAACTTAAAGTGAAAAACATTAGATAAAAAAATAGAAGCAGTAAAAGCCTAGCTACAAGTATCAAAACACTAGCTAAAAGCTAAAAAAAAAGTAAAATGGTAGTTATTGGCCTAAAGTAGCTAGATGGTAGCTAGAAGTAGCAAAACATTGGCTATAAGTCAAGTAACAAAGGCTAGTTAAAGTAAAAAGTAGCAAAACATTAGCTACAAGCAAAAATAATCATAACGATAACTACAAGCTAAAAGTAGCAAGGGCATTGCTAAGTAGCTAAACACTAATCAAAAGCTAAAATTAGCACATTTTTTTTACTTAAAGTCAAAGCATTAGATAAAAAATAGAAGTAGCAAAACACTAGCTAAAAGCTGAAAAAGTAAGATGGTATCTACAGGCCAAAAGAAGCTAGATGGTTCCTAGAAATAGCAAAGCACCTGCTAAAAAACAAAAATAGTAATGCTATCTTGATGTAAAAAGCAGCAAAACTTTGGATAAAAGCTAAAAGATTTATATTTGTAGCTACAAGCTAAATGTAGCAAGAGGGTTGCTATAAGTAGCAAAACACTAGCCAAAAGCTAAAAGTAGCAAAATGCTAACTTAAAGACAAAAGTAGCAAAACATTAAATATAGGGTAGAAGTAGAAAGCACTTTACAGCTTATGTTTTAAATGTGCTCTTTAATGGGGCCCCCACCCCCGCGTTCTCTTTTCCATACTTTTGTCTGTTTAAACAGATCTCACTTTTAAACGAGACTCCGAGGCTTATTGTGATTAATCTGTATAAATAAAGGTTGAATGAAAAAAGTTGACTTGACTAGAAAAACTAGCTAAAAGCTAAATGTAGCAAAATACTGGGTAAAACCTAAAGTAGCAGAAGGCTAGTTAGAAGCAACAAACAGTTAGCTACAAATAGTAAAAATAAATAAATAAATAACAAATGGCTAAGTAAAAGCTGAATTAGAAGATGGCTAGCTAAATGCTAAGAGTAGCAAAAGGCTAGCTAAAATATAAAAGTAACAAAATGTTGAGTAAAAAGTAAAAGTAGCAGAAGATTAACTAAAACACAAAGCCAAAAGCTATCTCAATGTTGAAGTAGCACAAGGCTCGCTAAAATCTAAAAGTAGCAAAATCTGAGCAAACATTTGTCTACTATCTGTAGACTTTTCAAAAGCAACAAAAAACTAAAGTAGAAAACAGCTAGCTAAAAGCCTAAAACAGCACAAGGCTCGCTAAATCTAAAAGGAACAAAATGGTAACGAAAAGTTAAAATCAGCAAAAGGCTTGCTCAAAGCTAAATATAGGCAAATACTTGCTTAAAACTGAACAACCAAAAGGCTAGCTGTAAGCTTAAAGTAGCAGTAAAGCGACCTCATAAATGACAAAATGTTCCAGCTCGTGTTTTCAGTGTGTATTGAGGATAACTCTCAGCTACTACCACACCAAATTTAGCTCAAAGTCTGTAGAATTAGCTGAGTTATAGCCATTTGTGTTTGACAAGATTGCAGTGCAGTAGCAGCCATCTTGAATGGGGTTGACCCCAAATGTTTCTTAGTTGTAGCTGTACGTACACAGAAGATGTTATGAGGGTTATAATAAAATCCTTCCTGTGGTTGATGACAGATGCTAATAAACAGACATGGGCAAAACCATAAAACTGCCACTACAACCATCATGGTGTCTTTGTTCAGAATTTTTTTATTTTTTAATTCACGTTTTAGAGTCGGACAGCAACTCAGACAGCGACATTTCTGGGAAGAAGGTGAAGGAGTTGAAGCAGCTGCCATCCAGTTCATCCAAGAAGGAGACAACCTCCCATAGGTTCACCAAAGGTCCAGAACTCATGAACACCTCAGCCAATCACAACGCCACCAGCTGCTCCCCCCTCAACCTGCAGGTCATCAAGAGTCCCACCACAGCCACCAGCTCCAGTGCCTTGGCCTACCACAGCTCTGCCGGCTCCTCCTCCTACAGCCTGGCCTCTCCGTTAGGTGGGTCTGATCCTCAGGACAGGGTCAGCTGGGACTGGTTGAATCCATCTCAGCTTCTGCCACACCAAACTTTAGCTTAAAGTATGTTAAACTGACTGTGTTGTAGCCACTTTTGTATGTGCTAAGGCTAGCATCTCCCAGGAGATTAGTTGGTGACTCAGAATAGCGAGAAGACGCGCAGAATTTTGTTGCATTTTTGCTGAATTCTGAGATTTTGAGACCAAACTAGCAGAAACCTTACAGGCCCGTGACGTAACAATAAATGTTTACTTTAAGTAGCAAGAGGGAATTAAAAATCTACACCAAATAAAAGCCTTGGTTATAGAAGGATGAGATGGTTTGGATAAGGGAGGGCAGCTGGGGGTCAGAACATATATAGGGGTGGCCTTTTGCCTCCTTCGGTCCCCCCCTTGGTGGCACCCCTGGCCTCAGGAATGTTTTGAGACATTTTGGAGACTTTTTTTTTTTGCTTAGTGCCGTTTGCCAACTATACTCCAACAGCCACAGCAACTGGCTTAAGGTTGATTAGCTGTAGCGGCCATTTTGAGCTGAACTACTTTTGTTGTAGTGTAAAAAACAAAAAAAAGCTTGTTTGTTTAAGGAAACTGATATATCACTTTTAAATAACTAAAAATAACACACGTACACCTTCCTAAATCAAAAATACGATGATAAATGTGTTTCCAAACCAGAGTACAAACAATAAAAATGTAAATGAATTGCAGCCGTTTTTAATCTCGATAAAGCAGTTTTATACATTTTAAATAACTGGGTTTATTAAAGTAACTTTATGCTTTGGTCAGTAGAAAAATGTAAATAAGCTCACATTTTCAGCTGATTAGGTGCAAAATAAAGAACATTTGTGACAGTAAAAAGAAAAAGGTCAAACTATAGGAGTTTTTCTTTCAGTAAAGGCGTTGGTTTCAGATAAAAAGAAAAGGTTAAGAATCAGTAAATTGTGTTTTATATCTGGCTCCAGATAACTGAAAGCAGTCGACGAAACATTTCAGCTAAGTCGGCTGAAATAATGCAGAAGCAGCGCGTCCAGTTTGTCCACTCTCACCTCCGTAACAATAAAACACGATGCTGTAAGTGAAAGTCGCCGTTTCCCTTCTCAGTGACACGACTCAGCAATAAAATCCCCGTAATTCGGTTTAGACGTTGCGTTTTATTTGACAGAACCTGCGTCTCCACCGAGGAGTGGATGAACCTGCACCGTTAACGGTGCACTCGGTGTGGCCCAGTTTATTTTTCAGTCATCACTCGTTATTTTAGTTCGTACACAAGCGAATTCTCAGAATCTGGAGTTGAGCTGGTCGACCGCGAGCTCCCATGAATCACGAGGCTTTTCACAGCAGATCGCTCAGCAACACGCTTCAGGAATGAAGGTTTGCCGTGTTGCCAAAGTCCACGCCCGCCGTCCTCAGGTGGGGGAAGAAGGGTTTGTTCCGTATGAAGGGCAGGAAGGAGGCAGTTTGTTGCCACGAGTCAACCGCAGGTCCTGCAGCGGCATGCCCAGCAGCCCTGACTTGTTGTTTGGCACCGGACCAAGGTTCACTTCCGCTGCTTTCAGGGAGACTCAGCCGGATCAGAGAGAACCAGGACAAAGGTGTTGCCCTGCCAGGAAGTTAAACATTTACCATTTTCTGCTCGTTTTCTTACTCCTCCATGCCAATCAGGCCTTTATCTGTGATGGAGGATAACAGCCAGAGGTGAGGCCAAGTCAGGGTTATACAAGTCCCAAGTCTTTCCTCTCAGGTCTCGGGTCAAATCAAGACATTCATGTCTGAAATGAAGACATCCGAGTTTAGTCCTGAGTCAAATCCTTTACCTCATGTCTAAGTTCCAAGTTCTGAAATGTCCCCCGCGTCCTTCTCTTCTCGTGTCTTCCTGTCTGTCTTTTTTGTTTTCTTGTTTTTTGTCTTTTTGCTGCTGCTTCTTTGTCTTCTTCTAAAACTTTGGCTAACTTTGAAAGTTCAGCTAATATTTAAGTCACTTTTGATTTTTTGATTTGTTCATTTTAATTATTTTTTGTTGTCCTCTGTCGCGGAGCGAGGAGGGGGACTTGGAAATACCCTCCGTCCGTCCATCCATTGCTCCGTGCATGTTGTGAGCATTATAATTTGAAAGATAGTTCAGGTACTACCTTCCATTTTGGCATGTGGTTGCATCTAGGCCAAAGGTCCTTATGGCAAACTGGGTTGACACATCAAAATCCAAGATGGCTGCTGACATATATACCGTATTTTCTGGCGTATAAGTCGCTCTTGAGTATAAGTCACATCAGTAAAAAAAAAAAAAAGCATCATGACGAGGAAACAAACATATATAAGTTGCTTCGGCGTATAAGTTGCATTTATTATGCATCACCGCTGACCTGTTGTGTTTATTGTGCGTTTATTAAATGGGCAAAGCAGCTTCATTTCACCTGAGTGGCGCGGTGCCATCCATCCATCCATCCATTCCTCCATCCATCCATCCATCCGTCCATCGTGGCCAGAGCTGCTAGCTCTCCAGCGTTCCTCCGCCTGCACCAGCTGAGTGAAGTGAACGCGCACGGGAGGACTCGCTGTTGCAGTTCAATTGCATTGTGAATTTGGAAAAAAAACATATAAGTCGCTTCTATAAGTCACAGGACTGACAAATCTGTGCAAAAAAACTGCAATTTATACACCTGAAAATATGGTATTTATGTAAATCGACCATTCCAATTATTTGTGGACACTCTACTTTCTAGCGCTTTTATATTGCTCAAAATGATAGTTTCCTTGAACAATTAGGGTGGTCGGAGAAGATTCATGAGTTTAATGTTTAATTAATCTGTTTAGATTAATCTGCACTGCCTTGGAAAAGCGAATAAGAAACAAACCACAGCGTAACTCTTATCCACTTGAATATCTTGCACCAAAAACATTTAGGTTTTCTTGCACTCTCTGTCCTGTTCCAGAAAACACTCATCTGGAAAACGACAAATAGTTACTGTTAAAATCCCTCAGCGACAGGTTACATCGGCGCGCTGCTTGTTTACCTAACTTTTCCTTCTTTAGCTGTTACTCTGCTCATTTCAGCTTCCTTTCTCCTCTTTTAGCTCAGATCTTATCAGCAGAAGTTAAACAGCATTTTTTTCTGTGTTGTTTCTGTAGTGGAGTGAGTTTTCCTCAGGCTCATGTTTGAACCGTTTGTTTGCAGGTTTGGGGAAGAGGAAGAGGGTGATGGACGAGAAGGGGTTGACGGCTCCTCTGGAGTTGGGGTACGTGCTCTCGGCTCAGCGTCAGAAAGCCTGTTTGAAGTGATTCGGTGTGAATTTGTGGCGTGACAGCTGAAGGTGCACTTTATGGTGTTTTTGTTTGTTTCTAGGTGGCGGCGAGAGACGAGGATCAAATCAGTGGCCGGACGCCCGCAGGGCGAGGTGGCGTACTACGCCCCCTGCGGCAAGAAGCTGAGGCAGTACCCCGACGTGATGAAGGTATCCGAGTCTCTGCGCTGCAGTTTAGTCTCATCAATAATCCAGAAGCAAATGTTTGTGGGCAAACTGATGAGCGGTTCAGTTTGTAACGAGATCGGCGTTTTCTTCCGGACAACGTGCTTCATGATTCATGGCTCTTTTATTTTTAATAAATGCAAACTGCTCCTCCGTCTTGCTCACAGAATTGCTCGTGTATCAGTGTTTGTTATGAATTGTGTATGCTCCTGCTTCAGCTGTGCTCCACCCCCACCACCCCCACCCTGCTGTCTGTGATTCTAATAGTGAGAGCTCATGTTCTTAGATTCCCTCGCTGCCACTTTATTCACCCCCTCACCCACCCCCAGCCCCACACAAAATGACAACGCTTACTTTTGGGATGCACAACTTTGGCTCCGTTTGTACACATTTTTTTTTTTTGTCTAATCTTTATTTGTTTGATCAAAATCTGAACCCTTTGATTGAAGCGCTGCAGGTAAAAACAGTTTCCACTCATTCAGCAGGCAGTAAAAGAGCAGCGATGCCAGAGATAAATAGGAAAGGGCCTGAATTGTGCATCCCAAGGTCAGAACCATTTTTCTCTCCTGAGAGCCTTTGCTCTCAACCCACCCCCCCACCCCCACCCCCCACCCCCGTCCTCCTGCTTTTAAAATGATTAGCAGCTCTGCTCAGATGCACTCTTAGCATAGACCTCCTCCAGTCTAGTGCCTCCCAGTTGCTTTTCAATGTCGCTAAAAAAATTTAATGTTCCCTGCCTAAACCAACGCCAATATCATTTTCTCTTCTGTAGTATCTATCCAGAAATGGAATAAGTGGCATCACGCGTGATAATTTTAGCTTCAGTGCAAAGATAAGGGTTGGTGACTTCTATGAAGCCAGAGAAGGACCCCAGGTGACTGCCTTTCATCTCTCTCTGTCTCTCTCTGTCCCTGATCCCTGTTCATCTTTTCATGTAGCAGCAGTCAAAGCTTCATGCTGCAGTCGCTCTCAGAGCACAGAGAAATCAGCCCAGACCCTCAGTAGTCTGAGTCCACAGAGCTCTCACTGTGCATGACGACATGTAATAATCAGTAACCTTACTTCCACAGGTGACCACTCGTTCATGTGTTAATGTGCTCTGAAAAGTCCTCAGCCACACTGTTTTCTGTTTATTGCACGACGCTGTGAAAGGCTGCTGATCGTGGGCATGTTTGCTTGTCTGTTAGCAAAATATCTCATGACGGTTTAAGATATTTGCCACAGCCATTTGACCTTAAGGTCTCACGGGGCGGGAACTTGATGGAAACTAGTTGGTGACTCAAAAAAGAGAAAACAGGTCTCTTTCAGTTGTAGTCTCTGAATTCTGAGAGATTATGACCAGCGAGCTGCGTGGCCTTCACAGCAGCAGCTACTGTCAGTTTTTTTTTTTTTGTGCACAGCTTGCAAAACTGTATTGGTGGCTGTGCACATTGTTTTGTTGCGAAAAAGTCTCCTGTATGTCTTGCAACGTTCGTCAGGGTTCTCAAAGTCCTGTTGCTGAGGCTCGCCATCCAAGTTTTGAACATGTTCTCAATATCTGTGCAACAAATGTGGACACAAGTTAGACTCGGACTTTAAAAGTAAATCTTGGATTCGTCTCAATGTGCCGTCTCTATGCGTAAAAAAAAAAATCACTATTGAAAATTAGGTTACCAGGTCAAAATCCAAGATGGTCGCCACAATATATACA
>NC_056499.1:12148626-12170417 GCF_014905685.2 Nematolebias whitei | reverse complement strand
ATATATATAAAGGCATTTTTAAACCATTCCCACACTCTTGCAATATTCTAAACAATGTTTCTTAACTCCAATCGCTCTAAAAGAGCACAGATTGTCATGATTTCACTTCCTGCCTCCTCTGCTCTTTGCCACCTGCAAGCGCTCTTGGCCACGCCCACTTCTCCACTCTATGTGCTGAACAACTGATCAGCTGTTCAGCTGCAGCAGGAAGTTTATCCTGCAGTAGTATGGACTGCACAAATGTGCAGCAGGTGCTAAATAATTTAAAATAGTTTATTTTAAATAAAAATTCAATGCCGATCGTGCGGCTCATCCATCAATCAGCCAGTTGTGTGTCATGTCCAGTCTTACTTTGAAAACCCGCGATAGAGCAAGTCCGAGATAAACGAACCGCAAAGTAGCTCAGGACTGCGCGTTCAAAGTTTTCGTTCTTTTTCTCGTCACGCCGCTTCGGAATAAAACAGGCAAACTAAACACCAGACTCTGTCAGGAGTAACGATGTTTTGGTAATCTGTGTGCTGCACAAACGGAACAGAATTTAAAAAGAAGTAGTGAAGATTAACAGGATTTTTGGTGAAATACAAACGGAAAAACCAGCCGTGGTTGGAGCTTTGCAGCTCAACAGAAACATCGTTCAAAGTTTCAACAGACTGCAGAGAGTTGGTCTTCACGTCTTACAGTTTTTACACAGTCACAGTTAAAGTTTGATGATCTTTACTCAAAATGTTCAACTACAGTCGATGATGTCACACTTTAACTTTAGTGCTGTCAACCTTTTGTTTCTTCCACAACTCTTATCACTACAGATACACAATATAATTATCTCTCCTTGCTCTAAGACAAAGTTTTCTCCTAAATCTCAGAGTGCAGAGAGCGCACAATCAACACTTACATTTTATTTTAGCACAAAGTATTTTCTTCAAAACAGGAAGTGAAGGCTCTTTTTAACTCTTTTTAACTCGTCACATCTACTGATTTCCTTAATTTTGGGAAATAAGCCGATACTTGCATGAAAAACTGATTTTACCGATTTTTCTTTAGTTTTAACAACAATTGTCTAAACTTCATTTATATTTCAGAGCACTACCTCATGGCCAGTTAAAACAAGTTTCTATTGTTTCTAGGATATTGTTCAAACATATGTTTTTCAATAAAATAATATTGGAAAATTGAAAGTACATTGTGACCTTATAACACCTGATAGTGTCGCTTATACAGCAAAATCGGTATCGGACAAAATCGGAATCAGCAGCTCAGACTTTTTAGAAATCGGCCAGAAAACTGCAATCGGTGCACCCCTAATGAAAACCCACGTGGAAACGGAGAACACCTCACAAACGATTGAAGACATTTTGGACACTCTGCAGCGAACCCGTTCACCATCCAGTCTCCAACAGTCGCAGCTCAGTGAGACGATATAAAAAAAAAGTGCCAAATGTGTCTTCCTGGTGCATCGACGGCTCGGTATGCCATACAGGAAACAATAGACAGTCTCCACTGAGTTCTGCAGAAGAATAACTCCCTCAGCCTGTTGTTGTTTTTTTTTAGTTTTGAGGTTGAAGTGTAAATATAAACGTGTCAGTTCAGTCGACAGAAAAAAAACCCAGCAATATGTCTGTAATATTTATACTTTAATCCCCAAACTTAAAGAAATAGACTAAACCTGCGCTTCTTATTTGTGTTTTTTTTTTGTTCTTGTTCTTGCGTTCTTTTCTGACTTCTCCCTCACCAAACGTCACCGGAACGACGAGTCAGTTAAACATCGACTAAAAGACGTTTTTGTTTTGATTCCGATGCGGGCGAGTCGTGGGAATCGGCATTTTGTTGCTTTTGTTGTGTCAGCTTTAGTTTAGAGGCGCCGTCACCGATTCCAGCTGCTTCTCTCTTTTTGTTTTCGTTTTGTTTTTATGAGCCTGTCATCACATCTACTGTGTATCGCATCTCTGTGTTGCTTCTCGGTCGTCATCGTGCTCCTGTTCCTCTTCACTTTACGCTTCCACCACACATGTGAGAGTGTTTACATGTGAAGCATTGTTCTGTGTTTGCTCAGTTATGGTGCCTCTAATGAATTTAGCCGCATCACAGTCGTTGCATAAATGCATAAGCAATTCAGTCGACCTTCATCGCTGCGCACGCTGCGTGTGTTGATGTGTCTTATTTTTGCCACTCTAGGAGAGGGAGAGGAGGAGGCAACACGTAATGCTGATGAAGGCTGTCGAGGCTCGCAAGAAAGCAGAGGTAGACCACAAAGGCTTTTGATGAGTCAATGGAATTTGGCTTGTTAGCAAAATATTTCACGAACCACTGGGTGGATTTGAATGAAACTCTTAGGAAACAATCGTTGGATGTTTATCTACAGCTCATTAACATTTGGAGTCAGCCCAGTTAAAGATGGCTGCCACAGCCAACTGACCTTCCAAAACACAAAAGTGGCTTTAACTCGGTTAGTTTTACAGATACTGAGCTAAGATTAGGTGTGGTAGTAACCGAGACTCTTTTAAGATACATATATCAAGGGCTCCTCACTGCGTCAGATATTTGATTAAAAGATTGGCAATAGATGTTGGAGTTGACCCTGTTTGTCTGTTAGCAAAATATCTAATGAACCAGCCTAATTCAAGACGGCCATGACAGTTAATAAATATTTTCCAACACAGTTGCGACTTTAATTCAGTGAGTTTTACAAACACGAAGCCAAAACTTTGTGGTAGTAGTCGATTCATCCCATGTCACGTGATTTTAGTCTAAATCTCGGCGGGTGATATGCATTTCTTCATGCAATACTACATCTCTTATTTATTCCCACTTTCTCCCCTCTTCTTGCACACGCGCGTCCCCTGAATGCATTCTTTCGTTTAAACATTCGGGCCCTCCAGCACTTTTCCTCTGATCGCAGCTGAATTCTAGCACTCGGCAGAGTCGAGGAAAGTCTTTTTCTTGTTTTTTTTTTGTTGTTGTTGTTTTGTTTTTTTTGGCACACGTTTGACGCTGCCGTGCGTTCTGGACTCTCCAGGAGCGCGAACGCCTGCGGCAGGAGAAGAGGGACGAGAAGCGCCTGAACAAGGAGCGTAAACTGGAGCAGCGGAGGCTGGAGCTGGAGATAGCCCGGGAGCTGAAGAAGCCAAATGAAGACATGTGTCTGTCGGACCATAAGGTGGGAGATTTATTTGATCACTTCCTTGAATGAGCACTTTTCTTCACAATCATCACCGAAGTGTAAATGTTTAGAAATGTGCGCCCCCTGGTGGGTAAAGTAAAACATCACAACAAGAAAATAATATAAACTAGAAACATCTTGATAAGAACATGCTGAATCTGATCAAACTGTTCCTGGTTTTCTCTCTGCAGTCCCTCCCAGAGTTCTCCCGGATCCCCGGACTCATCCTGCCGGGCCGGGCCGTGTCCGACTGCCTGATGCTGATGCAGTTCCTGCGAGGCTTCGGGAAGGTTTTGGGACTTGATCTGAGCGCGGACATCCCCACGCTGGGGATGCTCCAGGAGGGTTTGCTCAACGTGGGGGACAGCATGGGCCAAGTCCAGGACCTTCTGGTTAAACTGCTCTCTCTAGCTGTCTGTGATCCGGGTCTGCCACCTGGACAAAAGGTGATTCAAACGATTCATCATATTATTAAACTCATCAACGTTAGATGGATTTAGGACTCTGATAACCTTGAATTGAACAGTTAAAGTGAAATTAAACATTTCGTTCCTGTTTTATTTAGACCAAAACTATGCTGGGAGACCATTTGACCAATGTGGGCATCAACAGAGACAACGTCTCCGAGGTGCTGCAGATGTACATGAGCGCTCATTGTGCCAACACAGAGCTGGCACCGTTAGCCCTGAGCCTGAAGACCAAAGCCTTCCAGGCTCACACACCCGCTCAGAAGGCCTCCATCCTGGGCTTCCTGGCCAACGAGCTGGCCTGCAGCAAAGCTGTGATCAGGTGAGACACAGAACAAAGTCAGCCGGGTTGTTTTGTAATTGTCCTCTGATTCAAGTCCCAAATGAGCAAGTATTCCCCAGTAAAGTCATTCCCAATACAAACTTGACATATTGTGGGAGATTTAGCTGATTTTGTTTCTGCTTGCAGTGAGATCGACAAGAACCTGGACCAAATGGCCAACATGAGGAAGGACAAGATCATCATGGAGGGAAAACTAAAGAAGTGAGTCTCATTTCTTCTCAGAAACATCATTTTTTTAAGTCCACGGTCAAATAAACCGGTTGATTTCTGCAGACTGAGAACTATTCACGCCAAGCGGACAGGGAAGAGGGAGGCCAGCTTGGGTGGGGAGGAGAACCAGTCTGTCGGAACGCCATCCTCCGCCTCCAAACGCAAGAGGAAACTGGTCGCGGACAGCGAAGACGAGGACGACGACGACGAGGACAGTGATGACCCAGCGGAAGATGATGATGAGGAGGAGGAGGAGGAGATCAAAAAGGTTAAAAAGGTGGAAACGTTTGACGAGGTAAACATAAAATAATCACCCGTAAAGACGCATTAGGGGAACTGCACGGCGTCTGTTTACACGTGGTTCTGTTTGTTTTGCCCCGACAGGATGAAGTGGATCAGGCCACCAGCATCGAGGAGCTGGAGAAGCAGATAGAAAAACTAGCCAAGGTGTGCACCTCTTTAGGCTGCGGGTGGGACACAGCTAACCACCATTAGCTTGTAGCTGCTAATGTGTGATTCAATGATTAACAGGAAGTCTCTGGAAACACTAAAGGGTGAAAAACTGAGGGGGAATCTTTTATAAACAGAGTTAAATAATCAGAAAATTATTAGTTACAAAAACAAATTTCAAAGCCGCCTTCTCCAGAATCAGCTGAAGTTTTTGATATATAACCATGAAAACAGCCCAAAGATAGTTAAAAATATAAAACCATAAAAACACACCGAGATAAATATTCTCTTTAATATTTTCTCTTTCTTCCTGTTATACTACTTTTAACCTTTTAGCTTACATTTTGCTCCTTTTACCCTTTGGCCAACGTTCAGCCACTTTTAGGTTTTACCTACAGTTCTGCTCATTTTTAGCTAATATTTAGGTATTTGTACGTTTTGGCTTCTATTCTGCTCATTTTTGCTACCACTCCAATCCTTTAACATTTTTAGCTGTTCTTTTGCTCATTTTAGCTTTAACTATTCCTCTCATTTTATTTTTTAGCTACTGTTTGCTCCTTTTAAAGTTCTTTGAGCTAACGTTTAGCTATTTTTAGTATTTGACTTCTATTTTGCTCTTTTCAGCTGATATTTACTGTTCTTCTCTTTTAGAGCTTTTAGCTTTTGCTTTGCTCCTTTTAGTTTTAGCTAACGTTTTGCTACTTTTTGAGTTTACGTCCTACTCCTTGTAGCTTTCGGCTAGCATTCTGCTTTACTTAACTAACATGGTTAACATAGTTAACTAACTATGTTTAGCTGCTGGCTTTCATTTAGCTCCTTTAAGTTTTTGGCTACTGGCTGCTTTTAGCTTCAGCTTCCATTTTGTTCCTTTTTGCTTTTTCTTATAGTTCTGCTCCTTTAAGCTTTGGGCTTTTGTTCAGCTACTTTTAGTTTTTTGGGTACCATTCTGCTAATTTTTGCTACCAGTCTACTCCTTTTAAGCTTCTAGCTTTTCTTTTGCTCTTTTAATTCATCGTTTTACTTCTTTTAGCTTTTGACAACCATGTAGTTTCTTTCAGCTACTGTTTGCTACTTGTAGCTTTTAACCCTGGTTTAGCTTTTTATTTGTTTTAGCTGTACCGGCTCAGCTTCAACTTCTTTAGCTGTGTATTCTGTTTAAAACTGGAAGTTTACAATCAACACAACGTAGTTTTCACTCAGCGACTCTTTGTTTGAGGCTTACTTCTCAGACTGTGTTTCTGTCTTGCTCGCTTTAACAGGGAGTGACAGACACAGGTGCGTGGTTTCCATGGTGACCACAATGGGCAGCAGCTTAGCCCGTTCTTCTGTTCTTGGTTCTTGTTACTCGTTTTATTCTGTAAAAAAAAAAAAAACATCAAAATTTAGGATTAATTTTTTTAGTCTAGATTATTTTTTTGCATCCTTCAACATTTCTGCAGAAATCTTCTTTTTTAAACATCTTTGCGTTTTGTTCATTATACAAACAAAAGAGTGCTGAAATGGAGCTTTTTACTAATGGAGGCATTAATTACCTTAATGAATTAGCTCGTTAGCCGAGCGCAGTCGTTAATAAAGCACGGGGATGAAAGAAGGACATTAAGGAGCATCTTTTGTTTTGAGGATCAGGTTTGTTTTGTCTCTGCAGCAACATCATCAGACCAGAAAGAAGCTCTTTGAGATATCTCATTCTTTACGCTCCATGATGTACGGACAGGACCGGTACCGCCGCCGGTACTGGGTCCTGCCGCACTGCGGCGGGGTCTTCATCGAAGCTATGGAGAGTGGAGAAGGTAGAGCGCCGTGTTATCATTTATTTTATTATTATTGCTGTGACTTTTAAAGGATTATGTCACGACTGTCGATTTGTTTTCCTGCAGCTCCGGAGGAACTGGAGGAGGAGCGACAGAGGAGGAGACGAGCTGCAGAGGAGGTGAAGGTGAAGGAGGAGCCCCAGGAGATCGAGCTGCACAAGGAGAAAATATCAGGCCTAGAGCAACAGAAGGAGGAGGAAAGGGAGCCGAATGGGAGGAAGAACTCCTTGTCGTCGTTCTACCCGAAGTCCGGCTGCGTGTCCAAACAGTGCACGCGCCGAGACGTCCTCAAAGACTCTGCTGTGAAGACCGAGGACAAGGACAGTCCACACGGGAGGAAGAACAGGAGTCACGTGGTGTCTAACACTGGAACGTCCTCCTCCCCTCATCACGGTAATCCTGAGCCGCCGGCGGCAGCGATCCCCTCCATGGTGACCTCTAACGACACCACCAACATCCCACTTCCTGCCACAACCTCCTTGTCCTTTCCCGGCCTGCTGGCTCCACGTGAAAGTTCCGGGAACACTCCCACCTCCTCCCCGTCCCTGCTCCTCTCCTTCCAGGCCAACGACCAGCTACTCCGAGTCCTGACCGAGAGGAGCGGGCACTGGTTCAGTTTGCTCCCTCGTAACCCCTGCGACCTCTCCTCCCTCACCGTCAGCCCCCCAGGAGTGCCTCGCGGCTCCCCTCAGGCATCCTCCACCCCGGGCAGACCCAGGTCTCCGCCTCCGTCCCCAGCGCTTCCTCTCACACCGTCCGCTGCCTCAGCCTCCACCAGCCCGCACCACCCGGCCGGCCTCCTCAACTACCCACTGTCCACCCTGCAGGTGAGACTGGCAGCACACGAAGACGTCTTTTGAGCCTTTTGATGGCTTCAGAAGCTCAGTGCTCTATTCTGCAGCCTTCCCGAGGCTGCGGGTTCAAGCTCAGGTTGCGTCAGGAAGAGAACTTGACTAAAAACCGTCATCAATTTTTTACTGTGATGACCCCCTTGCTGAAGGCAGCAGCCAAAGGAAAAGCAGCAGCAACAGCTTCTAGCTAGCCTTTTAATATATTAGGCTAGCCTTTTGATACTCCTAGTTTTATGGCAGCATTTAGTCAAGTCAACTTTATTTATAGAGCACATTTAAAACATAAACTGTTATCAAAGTGCTTAACAACATCAGTGAGAGTAAAATTAATAAAAAAAATACACACCAATGATAATACTGAAAAATTAATTAAAAAGCATTAAAAATATATGAACACAGAACAAAAACACTAAATCAACTCACACTTTGTGAAATGCCAGAGAAAACAGACGTGTTTTTTTTTTTTTTAACCTTTATTTATACTGGTTAGTTCCCATTGAGCCTCGAGGACTCATTTACAAGAGAGACCTGTTTTAGCAGAGGTTTGAACACAGGACGGGAGGTGGCCTAATGTCGGCGGGGGGGCAGGTTGTTCCAGAGTTTGGGGGCCACGACTGAAAAAGCCCGATCACCTCTGAGTTTCAGTCTTGTTTTTGGAACAGCCAAAAACCGCTGATCGGATGATCTCAGGGCCCGAGAGGGAACATATGGTTCCAGTAGCTCAGAGAGTTAAAGGGGTGCGAGGCCATTTAGACTCTTATAGGTCAACAACAGAATTTTAAAATTCTATTCTAGTACGCACATTTAGCTACATTTATTTAGTTTTTTGCTACATTTAGCTAGGCTTTTGATACTTTTAGTTTTTAGCTGGCATTCAGCTATTTTTAGCTTTTATTAGCATTTTGCTCATTCCAACTTATAGCTAATATTTTTCTACATTTAGCTATTAGTTAGCTTTTTGGTACTTTTAGGTTTTAGCTAGCCTTTCGCTACTATTAGTTTTAACTGGTGTTTTACTACGTTTAGATTTTGTTAGCATAACGTTGATTTTAACATCTAAATAGTTTTTTGCTACGTTTAGTTTTTAGCTAACCTTTGCTACTTTTTATTATCAGTCAGTGCTCTGTAATTTTTAGCTTTCCTTAGCATTTTTTCTCTTTTTAACTTTTGGCTAGCCTTTTGCTGCTTTTAGTTTTTAGCTAATGTTTTGCTACGTTCAGCTTTTAGCTACTCTTTTGATATTTTTAGCTAGCTTTTTGTAACTTTTGGGTTTTAGCTAGCATTTGACTACAAACCAGATTCCAAAAAAGTTGGGACACTAAACAAATTGTGAATAAAAACTGAATGCAATGATGTGGAGGTGCCAACATCTAATATTTTATTCAGAATAGAACACAAATCACAGATAAAAAGTTTAAACTGAGAGAATGTATCATTTTAAGGGAAAAATCTGTTGTTTCCAAATTTTATGGCGTCAACAAATCCCAAAAAAGTTGGGACAAGTCCATTTTTACCACTGTGTGGCATCCCCCCTTCTTCTTACAACACTCAACAGACGTCTGGGGACAGAGGAGACCAGTTTCTCAAGTTTGGAAATAGGAATGCTCTCCCATTCATGTCTAATACAGGCCTCTAACTGTTCAATCGTCTTGGGCCTTCTTTGTCGCACCTTCCTCTTTATGATGCGCCAAATGTTCTCTATAGGTGAAAGATCTGGACTGCAGGCTGGCCATTTCAGTACCCGGATCCTTCTCCTACGTAGCCATGATGTTGTGATTGCTGCAGAATGTGGTCTGGCATTATCGTGTTGAAAAATGCAGGGTCTTCCCTGAAAGAGATGACGTCTAGATGGGAGCATATGTTGTTCTAAAACCTGAACATAGTTCTCTGCATTAATGGTGCCTTTCCAGACATGCAAGCTGCCCATGCCACAAGCGCTCAAGCAACCCCATACCATCAGTGATGCAGGTTTCTGAACGGGGCGTTGATAACAACTTGGGCTATCCTTGTCCTCTCTGGTCCGGATGACATGGCGTCCCAGTGTTCCATAAAGAACTTCAAATCGTGACTCATCTGACCACAGAACAGTCTTCCATTTTGCCACACTCCATTTTAAATGACCCCTGGCCCAGTGCAAACGTCTGAGCTTGTGGAGCTTGCTTAGAAATGGCTTCCTCTTTGCACTGTAGAGTTTCAGCTGGCAACGGCGGATGGCATGGTGGATTGTGTTCACTGACGATGCTTTCTGGAAGTATTCCTGAGCCCAATCTGTTATTTCCTTGACAGTGGCATTCCTGTTTGAGGTGCAGTGACGTTTAAGGGCCCGGAGATCACAAGCATCCAGTCGAGTTTTACGGCCTTGACCCTTACGCACAGCGATTGTTCCAGATTCTCTGAATCTTTTGATGATGTTATGCACGGTTGATGATGATAACTTAAAAGTCTTTGCTATTTTATGCTGGGTAACACCATTCTGGTATTGCTGCACTATCTTTCTGCACAACAATGGTGGAATTGGTGATCCTCTTACCATCTTGGCTTCTGAGAGACACTGACACTCTTAGAAGCTCTTTTTATACCCAATCATGTTGTCAATTGACCTAATTAGTGTTAATTGGTCTTCCAGCTGTTCGTTATATGCGCAATTTCCTTTTTCCAGCCACTTATTGCTACTTGTCTCAACTTTTTTGGGATTTGTTGACACTGTGAAATTTTGAATCAACATATTTTTCCTTTAAAATGTTACATTGACTCAGATTAAACTTTTGATCTGTCATCTATGTTATATTACGAATAAAATATTGACATTTGCCATCTCCACATCATTGCATTCAGTTTTTATTCACAATTTGTTTAGTGTCCCAACTTTTTTGGAGTCCGGTTTGTACTTTTAGCATGATGTTTTTCTACCTTTAGCTTTTAACTAGTGTTCAACTTCTGCCCAACAGTTCATTTTCAGCTTCTTCAGCCTCTTCAACTGTCATTCAGCGTTCAGATGGTATTTGAGCAGTAAATGTAGTTTCTTCAACTCTTAATCAGTTTGTCTTCTCTTCCCTGCAGCTGAAGTCCGGGGGCTCGTTGTTGGGGGTTTCATTTGGAGGGTGGCCCAGCGGGGTGATAAGTCCCAGCTTGCCCCTCTGCAGCAGTCCCAGCCCCCTGCCGGGTCACTCTCTGGAGGGCAACACAGCTGCGAGCGTCTCCAGTAAGAGCGAATCACCTTTACCTCGCATCGAGAAGAGCTCCTCCATGCCTTCGCCTGCCTTGGAGATGCCAAAGTCGCTCGACCACTCTTTGCCTCGGCCCATTCCAGAGGGTGGGTGCCGACAAACGAAACAAATTTATTTATTTATTTATTAATGCCTGCTGTTTTAGTCTCCTTAGGTTGCTTTTAATTTACAGCAACCATTTTGCTACTTTCAGTTTCAGTTACGTTTTTGCACCCGTTAGCTTTAAGTTACCATTTTGCTCTTATTAGCTATCATTTTTGTAGTTTTACCATACCAGTACTGTTTTGTTCTTTTTAGCATTTAGCTCAGTTTTGCCCAGTTTAGCCTTTAGCTTTGATTTTGCTCTGTTTAGCAACCATTTGACTACTTTTATTGTGTAGCTAACAGTTTGATGATTTTATCTTTTTAGCTATCACTCTGCTTCTTTTAGCTTCCATTTATCTTCTATTAGCTACCATTTGCTAGTTTTATCATATAGCTACCAATTAGCTCCTTTTAGCTTTTAGCCCAGTTCTGTTTCTTCTAGTTTTAGCTTCCATTTAGCTCCTTTTACCTTAACCAACTCAACAGTTCCAACTTATTTTTCATCGTCATTCTCAGCATTCACACTAGATTTGAGCAGAAAATGCTTTTTCTTGAGTTTAAGTTGTTTCTGCCTTTCCAAAAGAACCGTGGATTCGGCATCTCTGCCTGTTTTAGCTGATGTTGACGTGTGCTGCCTGTTTCAGAGCTGCTTACGGGTTGGTGGCGAGTGTCCCACGTGGAGCAGCTGAGGGCTCTGGTCAACGCGCTTCACAGTCGAGGAATCCGAGAAAAAGGTCTCCACAGACAGATGCAGAAATATCTGGAGATCATCCCTCAGGTCTGCACCAAACACAGAGACGGTAGGTTCCTGCAGCTGCTCTTCTCAGCGTGTTTCATCTCTGAGGTTCTGGTTCGGTTCTATTAAGCTACAGAATCATATTCGTGGTCATCACTTAATGATCTGCAGGAACTTTGACGTGTGAAGCGCTCAGAAAATTGTTTCTTTTGTTTTTCTACCTGCTGCTAAATACTTTAAGCTAATTTGGCCAGTTATACATCAATATTTGGCTTATTTAGGAAACAGGTGTTAATACCATTTGCTTTTGGAACTTTTAAAATTTTCAATATATTTAATTTACCAATATTTTCTTTGAAACAAAAAAAACAGCTCTCTTCAGTTCCTTCAAAGACATTGTTAGTCTTTGGCTCTTGGCTCTGTGTTTTGTTTTCTTTAGCTACTTTGAGCTAATCTTTTAGTGTTTTAAGCTAACTTTTAGGTGCTATTTTAGCTTTGAGCTAATTGTTTTAGTTTTTAGCTAGCTTTTAGCTACATTTAGGTTTTAGCTAGCTTTTTGTTCTTCTTGCGTTTATCTATTGATGTAATACTTTGAGATAATGTTTTGCTACATTTAGATTTTAGCTGGGGTTCAGCTTCTTTTAGTTTTTAGCTAGTGGTTACCTTCTTTAACTTTTACCTTACATTTGGACTTTTTTAGCTTTTAGTGTTCTGCTGCTGTTCATCTTTTAGCATTTTGTTGTTATTTTTATGGCTTTTCGCCATTTTTTTGGATACTTTTGCGTTTTAGCCATTGTTTTATTTCAGCTGAAATATCTCAGTTTCAGCTTATCAAGTAGATTTCAGCTGTCTTTCAGCTCATGCATGTTTCTTTAGTCAATCCTTCCATCGGCTGATGTTCGGTCTACGTCTGTCGGCATGTTTCTGAGTGAATCCTGATTGACAGCTGTCATTTCATCCATCCAGTGGCCATGATCGAGCTCCGTGAGCTGGAGGAGAGCCAGGTGAGCGTGGAGTCGGTGCGGGGCTGGTGTGTGGAGGAGCAGGCCATGGAGATGGACATCGCCATGCTGCAGCAGGTGGAGGAGCTGGAGAGGAAGGTCACGGCAGCCAGCCTGCAGGTCAAGGTGAGTCTCAGAGAACCATGTCCTGGTCTCTGGTATCAACTAGAGGAGTAACAGACTACTCTGCTCTCAGGGCTGGACCTTTCCGGACCCTCAGTCCGAGCGGGAGGACCTGGTGTACTACGAGCACAAGCCCCTCACCAAGTGCACACTGTTGTCAGCAAGTGCAGGGGACAAGGACTCCAGAGACTCCAAGGAGCACCCGGAGGACCGCGTGGAGAAGGGCGGGGTGATGCGTCACCCGGACAACCCGCTGGACATAGCAGTGACACGTCTGGCTGATCTGGAGCGCAACATCGAGAGAAGGTACCTGAGGAGCCCCTTAGGTACCACCATTCAGATCAGGCTGGATAATGTGGGTACGGTCACTGTCCCTGCCCCCGCCCCATCCACTAGTGCTGACAGGGAAGGGTAGGTCATTTCTCCAACCAAAGCTCCGCCCACTGTCCCACTGAGACCACTTCCTCTCTCTGTGTGTGCTTTTTGTTTCCCATTTTACGTCAAACTTACAAAAACCGCATTTTCACAGAAAATGCAGTGTGAATGCTGAGTGCTGAATGTCATGTTTGAAATTTAAAGAAGAAGCTAAAGCTTAGTTGTTAAAGTTAAAAGAAGCTGAACAAAAGCTAAAATGGGCAGAACAGGAGCTAAAATGAGCATCCAAAAGTCTAAAATGAGTATTGTAAAGGTTAAGAAAAGCAAAACAGAGGCCAAAATGAGCAAAAAGAAGCTGAAATAAGCTAAACAGATGCTGAACTAAGCAAAACAAGCTGAAATGAGCAAAGCAGAGGCTAAAATGAGCTAAACAGAGGCTGAAATTAGAAAAACAGGCTGAAATATGGCAAGTAAAACAGAGACTAAAATGAGCAAAACAGAGGCTGAAATAATCAGACCAGTGGCTAAATGAGTAGAATAAGGGCTGAAATTAGCAAAACATCCTAAAATATGCAGAACAGAATCTAAAATGAGCAAAACAAAGGCTGAAATGAGCAGAATACAGAAGAAAGGAGCAGACAACAAGAAATAAAGCTAAAAGAAACAGAACAATAGCTAAAAGCCAAAAAGAGGAGAATAATACCTCAAATTAGCAACGCTGTTGCTACAATTGGCTAATCAGGTGCTAAAATTAGCTAAGTAGTAGCTAAGAGATTAAAAACCTTTAGCTCAATCTAGAATTATCAAAGCATTCTAAAATTAGCTAAGTGGTCAGTAAAAGCTTAAAGTAGCAGAATGGTAGCTACAAATAGCTAAAGATAACAAAATGGAGAAAAATGCTGGGGCAGATTTTAAACAGAATTTTTTTGAAGGAAATAGTAAATTTAATGTTTTTCTATTGAAATTTTGATTGTAAATAAAGTTAAATGTTCTGAAAAGTCTACAAGTTACAAAAACCAGAAGCCACATATCTGCTGAATGAGCCGAACGTTTTGATCTGTGAACGGCTAAAACAGCACAAAGTATGCTGAAGTAGTTTTACTTCATAAACACATGAAATATTTTGAATGCTGACTCAGCATTCACACAATAACCCAATTAAATGGTCTTTTCTTTTTTTTTTTTTTGAGTTTTGGGTGGTGGTTTGTCACTCTTGTGTTTTGGGTGGTGGTTCGTCACGCTTGTGTTTGTCGTTCAGGGGTTCTTTCCGAGCGGCCGGGGCTCCACTCAGCCTCATTTCCTGCAGTCATTGTTTGATTTGTTTCCTGGTCATCTGCATGGTGTTGTGGATTTATGACCTTTAACAGTCCAGACTTATGCTATCTGCATGAGAGCATCCCCATATTGTGATAAGACTGATGTGTAACCCCCCCCCCACACACACACACACACACACACACACACACACATCCCTTTAAACCCTCATGCCTGTCTCTGCACAGCTGAAACCTCTTTGGCACCTTTTTCAACTGATACCAAACTGTTTGGATGTAAAACACATTTTCATGCATTAGAGCAGCCATTTTGGTTCTCATCGTCCTGTCCCCTTTTAGGAGTGAGGAGGAGGTGGCGCATGGTATGAAGGTCTGGAGGAAGGCCCTGAGTGAGGTGCGCAGTGCTGCGCAGCTGGCCATGTGCATCCAGCAGCTGCAGAAGTCTATCGCCTGGGAGCGGTCCATCATGAAAGTGGTAAGAAACGGTCAAATAACGAAACCAGCTCCTTTCAGGAAGGGTTGGCTTGTTTTTACCAGATCCATTGTTTCTTTCAGTACTGTCAGATGTGCAAAAAGGGCGATAACGAGGACCTCCTCCTGCTGTGTGACGGCTGTGACAAAGGCTGCCACACTTACTGCCACAAACCCAAAATCACCAGCATCCCAGAAGGAGACTGGTACTGCCCAGCCTGCATTTCCACGGTACCAGGACTTGTTCTCACTCACTCACCTGAAATTATACCTTCTGTTGGTAGCAATACATAATACAGCCTGGCATGTACCTGGTGCCAATTACCTCCCATAAGTTTTAGGTATGTACCTGGTAACTATCTAGTACTTTTATGGGGTACAGTATGTGCAAAGTACTTACAGGCAGGGCTCAACTTGTAAACCGATCGATGCCGGAATGTAAATAGTGGGTGGGCCGGCTGGGGAAGGGGGTGGTTTAATGAGTTGTTAAACATCTACGTCTACCTACATTTGTAAACACTCGCATCCCCCCCCCCCCCCCCCCCCCCCCCCCTTCCGAACACCCCCCCCCCCCCCCCCCCCCCCCTTTACTTGACGGTTCAGAGCTGACTCTTCTCCACCGAACTCACTGTCAGACTCCACCCGAGTGCCCTAAACAAACAACCACAAATCAGATGGTACGACTACAAAGTCTATCATCAATCTATGACCTAGAGAGTCCTAGTGCCAAGTTGTGGACACCCTTATGCTTGAACATGGTGTTCATGATGGACAAGCCATGATTAGCACAGAGTCCAACAACAGAACACCGCTCGGGTTCAGATCAGAGAGGCCGTTCTAACCAATTACGCTCCTCCAGATCACACTGTCATTACCTACGTGGGCATTGAATTTCATTGGCAGAATTAAGGAGTCCCCAGATGGCGCACCTTCCAGCACCCCAACTGAGGACTCCCAAGAAGGCTGGATACTCCAAACTGCCGTTTGGCACCTATACACAAACAACAGTCATAGCCCATCCCCCCACACAAAGGCGCAGGGAAGCTACCCTCTCATTTACCGGGGGGAACTCCCAACACACAGGCACCAAGTTGGGGGGCCAAAAGTAGACCCACACCAGCTCAGCGTCTTTCACTGTGGGCAACTCCAGAGTGGAATATGGTCCAACCCCTCTCAAGGGAAGTGGTTCTGAAGCCCATGCTGTGCATCGAGGTGAGCCCAACTACATCTAGTCAGTACCTCTCAACTTCACGCACAACCTCAGGCTCCTTCCCCGCCAGAGAAGTTACATCCCATGTCCCAAGTGCCAGGTTTGGTAAGCCTGGGTCAAAGCACCAAGGCCCCCGCCTTCGGCCACTGCCCATGGATTCATGCACCCGACTCGTATGGCCCCTGCTGCAAGTGGTGGGCCTGCAGGAGCTCCTGGGGTCATTCAGGTGCACAAACTCCTCCACCACAATAAGGTGGCGATTCCAGGAGGAGTTCCATGCCTACCATTCCATATCTGATAAATTTTACCAAGTACTTTTATGGGTATGTACCAAATACTTACAGGTTATGTGCCTGGTGCAAACCTGGTACTTACTGAGCAGGTACCTGTTGATTATGTATAATTTAATCAATATGTACCTATTACTTACTCAGTATATACCTATTGGATATGTACCTGGTATACCATTCCATATCTGGTACCTATTACCACTCATATGTACAATGTATGTACCATGTGATTATCTAGTGCTTTTATAGGGTATGTACCAAATACTTACAGGTATCTGGTACAAACTAGGTCTTATTGGATATGTACCCGTTAATTATCTAGAACTTAATGAATATGTATCTGGTATTTACCTGATAGGTACCGGGCTGTATTTTGCATTGCAACATAAAAATACTTGCTACAGTATTTACCTTTATCTACCTGTTTTAAAACTTGCATTTTTGTAGTTTTTGGAATAAAGTGTTGTAGTGTACTTTTACTGCACTGACAGTTTAGTGTCCTGAACTTCATGTGACATTAGATTTCTTAAATTTCCAGGCAAGTGGTTCATCCCCAAAGAGCAAAAAGCCTCCGGTTAAACCTGCAGCTTCTGGTGGAGGAGGCGGTAAAAAGGGCACGGAGGCCAAGAAGAACGGGAAGCCGGCAGGTAACGGTGAAGTGTCGGAGGAGGATTCAGCCAGTGCCAGCAGCACGCCCAAGAAAGGAACAAAAGACACCAGCAGGAAGAGGAAGACGGAGGACAGTTCCCCCGCTCCGATACCGAGCAATCAGGAAAGTCCTGTATGTGTGAAGAGAGCCAAGACGGCGAGAGACAACAACCGGGATCTGGGGTTGTGCAGGTGCGTGTCTCTGTGTGGAATTCTTCATAGGGTAGCTCTGACTTCCTGTTTACATCCATGACAAGCTGCAGCGCTGACTCATGACTAAAACACAGTCCCAACTGTTCTTTTAGTTCGTAATTCAAATTCTGCTTTCTGTGTTGTTTTGTTTGTTAACAGGGTTCTGCTCGCGGAGTTGGAGCGACATCAGGACGCGTGGCCGTTTCTCACTCCTGTCAACCTGAAGTCGGTTCCTGGCTACAAAAAGGTCATCAAAAAACCGATGGACTTCTCCACCATACGAGAGAAGCTCGTCAGCAGCCAGTGAGTCCCCAGCTGTTCTGTTTGTAGGGTTCAAGATAAATAAGATAAATCTGTCTCAAATATACATCCACCTATTAGACTGAGACCACCGAGGTGCTCCACAGAACGCCACAGGAAGTCCTTCCTCCCTGTGGATATCAAACTTTTCAACTCCTCCCCCTTTTTACACATAGAACAATAAAATTAATCCTGCACCACAATAAACACTTACATTTTTCTGTCTGCACCTGACCTGTTTTAGACTTTAGCTGTTGGTATTTTTATATTTTCTGTGTTTTTTTATATCTTGTGTGATTCCTTGTGTACATTCCTTTGTACTGAAACTCTGGCACAACAATTTCCTGCTGGATCAATAAAGTTGTATCTTATCTTATCTTACCTACAGGTATATGTGAAGATAAATCAGCCCCAAATTTACATCCACCTACAGGTGGAAGTATACCATACTTTCCACTGTACACGTTGCACCGCCATATAAGTTGCATCAGTCCAAAAATGCCTAACAAAGTGGAAAAAATCATAAATACGTTGCTTCACCGTTTAAGTCGCAGCTATTATACGTCACTGCTGACAACCCGGAAATGTGGGCAGGTGTTGTGCCAAAAATCAATTGGCTGCCAAATGGCGGCTCCGGGAGCATGCACGGGAGGACTTTAACAATAATTTAACAAGATTTACACTTAAAAACAATTATTTGTTTGCTCGACATTATAGCAAAGGTGTGTCTCAGTTTAACTTTTCCTTAATAAACGCACTTTAATGGTCAAATCAGCTGCATTTTGCCTGAGCAGCTGATTTTTATGTTTGCTCCAGGAGTTCGAGTGATACAAAGGTGACTTTGTATGGCAAGCCAAGTGTCTCATTAATCGTCACTTTTACCTATTAATGAGACATTTGGCTTGCCATATTACTCTAGGGCCCTTTAGTGTGTGAAAATGGTAGTGTTCAATATTTTCCATCTCAGCCAAAAAAGTGGGTTATAAATATGGGGGGGAAAAACAAACAAGTCGCTTCGCCCTATAAGTCACAGTGCATACTAACCCTTCTCTGAAGGCGTTGAAGGCCCTGAGTGTTTTCCACTGCTCTAACTACTTGTAGTTCTAGTTATGCTTTAAGCTTCATAATGTGTCACTCATAATGTGAGTGTGTTATGACCGCAATATTTTCTTCTTTGATGCATTTATTTTTATTCTCTCAGGTATCAAAATCTGGAGACTTTCATCATCGACGTCAACCTGGTGTTTGACAACTGCGAGAAATTCAACGAGGACAACTCGGACATCGGCCGAGCCGGCCACAACATGAGGAAGTTTTTCGAGAAGCGCTGGACTGAGCTTCTGAAACAAACAAACTAAAATTCTACTTTTCGTACCCGAGCACCTGGTTTTACTTGGATTATTTTTTTTGTTTTGTTTTTTCTGCTGGAGTTTGCGGCTTTGCAGGATGGAAGAAAAAGTCAGCAGCTCCTCAATGAGGAATCCTTTGTGTGTGTAAGACCGGTTTCACCTTAACATTAAAAAAACAAAAGAATAAAAAAAGTTACATGAGGTGCGCTGGATTTATTACAACAGGGATAAAAGCCCCAAAGAGTCCCAGAGAAACGGGGTGTCCGAGTGCAATAGCATTCCCTGTGAGAGAACACTGCACTGAACGAACGCTCAGCTGTCACTGATCGATCTGCGCCACACTTTCCACTACCTTGTACAGAGCCTTTTGTTATTTAATCATATTATAGTGAATGTATTTAATTTTGTATTAATTATTTATGAATCAAGGTCCACTTCATTTTCTATGAAAAGGAGAAATCATCCAAACTGCTTTGAATTTAAAACAAAACAAACAAAAAAAAAAGGAATGTTGTTGTGTTATAATTTTATTTTTTGTCTCCCAAATATCAAACAAAGCCAAGAAAAAGAAAAAAAAACAAAACCTGTTTACACTGTTTAGCTTTGCGGCGTCAGAGGACTGCGTTCATTTGTTCAAACTGCGTTTATTTAGTCAGAAAACAGGCGATCCGTGTGTATATACTGTTTATTAATGTCAATATTTACGTCTTGTTTGGAACGATGTGTAAAAATTGTTTAAGAATATTAAGATATTGTTTATGCCTTAGAATGATTGTAGCATTCTATTTTAGTGAACGTGATGAAAGCATTATCATAAATATTGTTTGTACAGTATATACATATCCTCTGCAAACACTGTGGTATCCTTAATCTTGGTAGTGCCTACCCTTCCAACAGGGGCGTGTAGGGGATGTTGTTTTTATTTAGTTTTTCATTCTTTCGGTTATTTTTTAAATATGAGTTCAATCCAACAGGGCCTCCAACGTTGGACAGCGACTCGGAAATCATTCCTCACCAGAGCAGAAATAATAAAAATAAAAAAACACAAAGGAACAACGAGCATTCGGTTATGTTTCCACGAACATTTCCTGGGATTCTGCCACGATTCAGAGGACCTACGGCCATTTGTAACCACTGTGTTGAACCTTGCTGTGTGTTGTGGCCTGATGGAGGCAGCTAGAATTTTTTTGTACACAAGTCAAAAGTACTTGAAGTTACTTTATTTAAGATATTGTGGAATAAAAGTATCATTCTTTTGTAGGAGCTTTATTTTTCACTAGTGTGTGGCACGGACCTATTAAAAGGATGTTTTTTTCAACGTAATCGTCTTGTGCTTGTTTTGTTTCGCTCGACAGAACTCATTGTAGTTGTAAATTAAAAATGATTTATATATATCACCTGCTAACAAAAAGTAATGGATGTAAATTTACAACTGAAGAACTTTTGAAGAGTCAAACATGGTGACAACAGCCAGTTTTTCAGATTTTCAGCTAAAATTTGGTGTGGTAGTATTGGATAAATTCATTTTATGTATTATAAATAAATTAACTGTCAAATAATTTTTAAACAATAACCACAATGTTTTTAAACTCTTCTATTCTCTTGATGGTTCAAAGTAAATAAACTTTAATCCAAAAGCACATTTAAAACAACTAAATTTGATTCAAATACTGTACTCTAAACAATGCCCAAAGCATTCAACAAACGAACATTAAATCAGAGAAGAGAATAAAATGGGAAATATTTTAAATACATATTTTTTTTAAATGTTCATGACTGTTAATTCGTGTTTTATAAACTTGCTTTATCCATAATTAATTGTCTCTTAGTTACAAAAGTAACCATTTACATCAAAGTTACTTAACATACTGGTACATAACAATACTTCACCTAACATTCACCAATGGTGTGCCACAAGGCTCAGTTTTAGGTCCCACTCTTTACAATTTATAAAAAATAATGTAGGTCTAAACATTCCTGACCCATCCTTGCATCTCTATGCCAATAACGCTGTTGTTTATTGCCGAGCTAATACAGTTGCCATGGTTTTCCAGCTTCTATCGTCTGGATTTGACAAAATTCAGTCAGACTTGTTCCATCTCAAGCTGGTGCTAAATGCTGACAGGGATGTTGTTTTCCAACAGAAAGTCAGTGTCAGCAACTCTTCCTCCTATCTCATCCATGCATGGTGTTCCTATTGAGTTTGTAGATTCTTACAAATACTTGGGAATTTTGGTTGATGTGCATCTCTTTTAAACCACATACCGAAAACTTGATAAAGAAACAAATTAAAACTGGGTTCTTGTTTTTTTTTTTTTTCAGAAATGGATCTCTGAATGTAAAACCTCCTTGTAACCGCTACTTTTCTACCATCCATTGACTACGGTGACATTATTTACATGAATGCTCCTGCCAGCTCCTTGCAGATGTTAGATGCTGTCTACCATTGTACACTAAGATTCATAACTGGTTGTAACTACCATACCCATCACTGCACTCTGTACTCACTGGTCAGTTGGTCATCATTATCTACATGTAGGCTCTCACACTGGTTCATTTTCATCTATAAATCCCTCTTTGGTCTACTACCTTATATCTCCTCCCTCATGTCACGCCGTTGGTGCAGTTACAACGTGCGCTCTCAGGGCATCATTACCTGCAGCGTTCTCTTAGTGTGGACTGAACTTGGCAAAAAGGTCTTCTCCTACTCTGCTCCTGCAACCTGAACACCTGGAAACAGGAACTGAAGCTGTCCTCTTTGATTTCTTTAAGGGGTTTCACACATTTGATAATGTCAATAGAAAAATCAAAGCAAATATGTTCTTGTTTGTAGTATTTTCACCCTGTTTTATGGCACCCTGATTTATTGTTTTATACACTACTCTTATTTTTACTGCATTTTTACTGTAGTTTATTGTTGTCATTGTTTACTGTTTTGTTGTCTGTACTTTATATGTTCTGTCTGGAACAGGTCCGTCTTGTAAATGAGTCCTTGTGGCTCAATGAGGCATAGCCTGTATAAATAAAGGTTGAATGAGTGTTGGTTTAATAAGGAGAAAGAACGGCCTTCTTTCTGTTTTCATCAACATGGAAAAATAAAAAACTGTACATTTGTTCACTGTGTTGAAGATGCTAAATTATTATGATTATTAATGGTCCATATAAATGTGTGTGCATATATATATATATATATATATATATATATATATATATATATATATA